>NC_082624.1:1044470-1369269 GCF_030936135.1 Gavia stellata
TCATTCTTCACTTGGCTGCCGAGATAAATTTGTTCACATGGATGGTGTCTAATAATGATTAGGACAACAGCAGCAGAGTACTATTGATCCTGGCCCCATTCTCAGTGGTTAGCTCAGCAGGGTTCACTCAGGAGCAGGGTCCACTCAGGAGCAGGGTCACGCAGCACATTTTACTGCAGTGGATGAGACAAAGAGATACAGACTGCAAGAGTTTGTCCTCTCGTGCAGAAGCAGGACTCACCAAGTCAAGCATTCTTTCCCACATTCCTAAAAGAGAGGTTTCCACCGAATGCAAAATTTTAGAAAGCAGTAATATTGCCCTAGTAATTCCTATCACACATTATAATCCCTATTTCAGAGCAGTGTCTTTCTTTACTTTGGCAGCAATATAAAAGATTATTTCCTCAGGCAGGTTAGGAAATGTTTATTTTTTACACTCCATTAAAAAAAATGAAATGGTAATGAAATTTGTAGCCTTCACTGAACTTTTCCTTATGTTTCCAGCTTCCAGCAGATCCCATGCCTACATATACACACTCGAATTTTTGGGTTACCCACAGTAGTTATTTTGTTAAGGACTGTTTGACACAGCAAACAGCTGAAAGTGAAACATTTTAGCCAGCCATATGGTTTTCAGACAGGCTTCACTTCTGCATCACGGTTCACCTACTGAGAATGGTCTTCAAGCTTCTATGTTCCTGCTAGATCCCTGCTTCTGCTGTTGGCCTGGAAAGTACCATAGTATCGCTGTTTTCCCACAGCCTCAGTGCAAGAACATGTACGAACATTTCCACTATGCTAAACATGACGAGCAGATGTTTTCAGCACAGCGTATTCCTTAGCTAGCTCCATACTATCCAGCTTACTTCCTCATTGAAAGACAGGCGGACAGACAATAGGATTTAGAGCATGCAATGCAGTGATACAATGCACATCCCACACTTCTTATCGCCTACAGTACAGGCACTGGGTTGATGATGAGCTTGCATCATATGCAGGCACTCAGTTTTGCAATGGCGTTACCAAAGCAAACCAGCAGCATTTCCCACTTTGCACAAGCAAGGCAGATGCACAGTGGTGGTTGAATCTGGCCCTACAGTTCTGTTCGCACCCTGATTTATGAAGATATCATTAACTCCCATAAATTTATGGTATTGTCTCAGCACACACATGCCAAGAGAATGAAGACCAATGTCTTGTTTTCTCCTTTGTTAACACGGGCAGCAAAGGCCAAAGAATTCTCCATGCCAGCATTCACTAAAACAAAAGCTGACTTAATTTTGCAAGGACTTTTACTTAGATCTCGTTAGCTTTTCGTTTCTCTTTCTCACCCTTCCCACTCCCAACTTGCATTAAAGTCTATGCCTCTCTAGAAAGTTTATCAGACTCAGAGTCCCAAGAGGGGACTCATGGCTGGCCAGGCTGGCTACAGGGAGAGATTATTTTGTTTGGAGAATGTTTGTGTTTCACCACAAAAATGAGTGACTATTTTCCTTTGCTCTAAACAAAAGAAGATCCATTTGGTTTGCATAACTCTGGCCATCTGACTCCTTCCTGGAAAACTTACATAGGGAAACCAAACAAAACAACACTTCTCATCTGCTATTGCATCTGTATCTGCAGGATGCATTTGAAAGAACACCACTTTTCTCGTCTGCTACAGAAAAAACTTGCTGTATTCCTGTGCAGTAAGAGATGGGCCCAAACAATCCCAAACTCTAGATCTCATGCCAAAATCTGAATTTTGTGGTTTGGACTCCTTTCAGCTGACAATACTAGTGGAAGAGCTGTGGAAGGCGGGGGGCGGAGCGCTCAACTCGATGTCGCTGACTTTGCTGCCCAGGAAGTGATTTCTGTTCTCGGCTCAGCCGCTAGCCAGCTGTGTAACCGTGAAGAAATCACTTTGCCTCCTTTGCCAATTTTATAGAAAGGATGCCCAGGCCTTGATCGCATCTCAGACACCAATCAAGGGCAGAGCTTCAACATCTTTAGGAAATATTGCAATGCCTCACTTTTGAGAAAGTCCGCCCACAGTAATGGGCACAATTTGCACCTCTAATCACTCTATCAAGCAAAATAAGGTTCTCGCTGTATAAGGCCCCCCCCGCCCAGGACACTGCACTCATGGGCAACTAAAACTACTCAGTCCTGAGGCATAAGCCATTCAGAGCAGCATGCAGAAATGGAGAAGGGTCAAACATCTTGCGAAAGTACATCTGTTTTCTGTAGATGCCCTTTCAGCAAGGTACTTTCTACTGCTCAAATTCCTGTAATTCACTACCCAGCATTCCTACACCTTTTAACAGCTATCTGTAGCCTGTAAAATCTATTATTCCCAGCATTAGTGAATCGTTTCTTTTGCCATTAGCAGGGTGTAACCTTTTGGCAAGCCAGGACTTGGAGTACTTCCCAACCATAATAATAGAAGCCTCAATATATGCATGATGTTTTAACACAGAAGAGCTAACCTCAATAAGAGAGGTACAAAAACCCAAAGAAGGTGACCAAGACAGATCATAGTACTTTCTTTTAGCCATATAAGCAAGCTAAAATTAGCAGCCTTTTCTTTGGTTAATGGTTCATCCAAGAACCGACTGGCATACTGAAAAACTGACTGCAAAGATCCCTTACAGAAGCCTTTAAGAAAGCACGACATTTTCAAATCACCACCGCAATATCCCAAGTGCTGATTGTTGGACTCGCAATATCAGCAATATTTTAGTCTAGAAAAGGCTGCAAAAGCTGTTTGCCAAACTTCCCATATATCACAGACTAACAATTTCCTTCTGTTATCCCTGTATTTATGATTGGCATTCAACTAAAGTACATTTCAGAAAACGCTTCGACCTAGTCTTCTGTTACCATAGGAAAGAAAATCCTGGTCTATTAGACTAGTACAGACAAATTGAGGGTGGGAGTCTGGCTGCTCTCACAGAAGTCTCCCTCAGGAACATCTGTGCTAAGGCGGCTGTTCTCTTCTGTGCCTCAGCCCACTCGATGGATAGCCCTGAGCCATCATGAGCCTGAGCACTGTCCCTTTGTCACCTCAGATGAGGCAAAATACCTCCGTAATTCTCTGCACTGCCTACCAAAGCACAATCTCTGTTCATCCTGGCTGACTCCTCCTCTTATGCCACTCCTTGTGACAACTCTGCAAGCAAAGTTTTTATTTCAAACTCATTTTGTGGGGAGATAGGAATGTAAAAAGACACTGGAACACTCTCTGAGCTAGAGAAACTGCCAACGAGAAAGACCCATAAATAAGAAATGTTTTGTTAATGCTGTAATGAAAACCACATTGAGATCATGCTATAATTGCTCTGCTTTGTGTAGGGACACATGAGCTTTGAATGCCAAAGCCATTCAGAGCAGAGTTAGGGGATGGGGGGGAAGAGACAGATAAGCACAGAACAATGATATCACATTCATAACAATCTCTAGATGGAGAGAAGGGATCTGGAAAGAATCGCTTTTTCTCTGATGGGTTCATCTGCTGTGCATACAGTTCTGTTCAACAAGCACACACAGCTTCAAGACTACTAATAGAACTTGGCAAAGCACCGCACTATTAATTTGCTCACGCTCACAACTGGCAGCTCAGGAGAGCAGCACATGCTGCAGTACAACAGGGTCACTCCCAGGCAGGAGCCTTGGCCCAGCACTGCAACAGCTCCACTCCAATCTCAGCGCTGTTACCATAAGCTCCGTCATGCTTATTTGCACAGATACACTAATGTCACAGTGAGAAACCATCTTGGTCACCCAGCAGCATACAGTATAAATGAGTGAGCCTGGTAAAGCACTCCACATTGCACAGAGATTCTCCTCCTCAGTCAGCCCAGGTTTCCTGACTGCTCTGGGCTTGTTCCTCCACACTTGGCCTGGACACCTGCAGAGAAGTCTGCTGGAGGTAAATGCACAGGAATCCTGTTTCAAAAGTTCCTACATTGCAGTTTGTTGGAGGCTAGGAGAGCATTTGAGGGAAGTGTGACTGTTTCTCCTGTTTTCATATTCTTTGTCCAGCAATGACTTGGGCCACCTTTCAAAGTACGAAGCCAAGCTCACCTTGGTGTGTGTTTTCACCTAGGAAAAATTAAGAGGCATAGGTTGTGTCCTTCGTAAAGGTCACACTCCCAAAAACACCCGATGGAGCTTGTACACAGTGATGGACATTCTCTAGTACCACAGTGCAAAGAGGGAAAAGCTACTATAAGAAAATAAAAGGAAAAGATTCAGTGGAGGGTTAAAGTGACATGATCAAGTGGGGAAATCGGGGATTAGAGAGTCAAACTGCAAAGTAAAACGTTCCTGTGCTAAAAGTGACCAGGCTGTGAGCTGTCTTTGCCTCATTTTCCCTCGTTTCTGGTACTCGGTGCTGGGAAAAAAAAAAAAATCAGGCTGGCTTGTGCAAAGGATCAGTTTTGACCAAGCGTCCAGAGCATTCACTAAAATGCAAAAGATCTAGCCCCACCTCTGCTGTGGAGCATGCCATTTCCTCACCAATCTTTCATCTCTCTCTTCAGTTTTAAATTGCCTAGGACAGAGCTTGCTTCTATGCTCAGAACTATCTTTGCTGGATCCTGCACAATCTGGGCAGACAAAGACATTTTGGCACCACAAAGCAGACATAAGTCACTGCACTGGATAACTACTTTTAACTCTGTGCAGTCTGAAACCAATTCTCCTAGGTCCTGCTGCTGGCAGAAAACACCCTGCTGTTGAACACGAATCTGATTACAGTTCTGCTCAGCCAAATATTCTTCATGGTTTCTACAGATGTTCCTTTTTTTTATCCCATAGCTATGAACATTATGAGCTGATGCTCTCTTCACCTGCCACTTTTCTCTGCCAATAATCCCAATAAAAATCTATTAGCTCATGCCCTTAAGCTCAGCAAGTCCTAGCTGTGCTGGTCTACATCTCATCTGGGATAATTTAAGGTTTCAGGAACTGTTGGCTTAGTGTTATCTTTAAAAATACCTCCCTCCCTGATACAATCAGAGGCTGAGAGGTTTCAAGCAAACAAAAACAGCTGAGCTATCCAATCTCCATAAGGTTTCCATAAAATTCTCATTCGGTTAACTCTTACGTCAAGCTGTTCGCAGCTAAGTGTCACAAAGGCACGCTGAGAATGCAGGCTGGAGCTGCAGGCTCCAATAAAGCGAAACACTGAGATATATTCTCACATAGAGCAACTTAAACGTAACAGAGCTGTGCCAGTTCCCACCAGGAGACACTCGGGTTCGAGAACACTGATGAGCAACTGTTGAGTTCCCTCAATCAGGGAACAGTTTGAACTCAGAAACTGAGTTTGTGGCCTCTTGCTTCCAGGTCACCGCATCAAACAATCTAGTGCTGTGCAAAATGAACTGAGAAGTCTTGGTGCAGTGCCAAGGAGAATGAGCTCATTTTTCACCTATGCATCGATTCAGGACACAACGAATGCACCAGGTCAGAAGGCAGGGAACATATCTGGCCCTTACCCTCATTTTCCACAGTCATTTTGTGGACACAGGAAGACAGATTAAAACAAAGAAGTCTATGGGTTGTGCTAAAATAAGCTAATCTTTCCTGAAAGCTGCTACAAAATTATGATGACAGACACCGTAATAAATTACTCAGCTAGACAAGCAGTCAGCACAAAAAAAGAGAGAAAGGAGCCTTCCTCCTCACCCCCACCAACACCAGGTCACAGTGTTTGCAAGTGAGGTAACCCATGCAAACTGTTCCTCCCGTTGGCAATCCTGGATGTTTTTGTGTTTCCATAGACAGGGCACACTGAATAGTGGAAAGCTGCTGGATGACATTCTTAGTTCTGTGAAGACTTTAGGATGTTTCCAGGAATGAATGTCTTGCTCCAGAGCCAGCCAGCTCTGAGGAAGCTGAGCTGAGAAGCAATTGGGCTGCAACGGCAGGTCATAGCTAGCATAGCCTCAGGTAACAGGTAACTTTCAAGCCAATGACAAGTAGTGAGCAAGTAGTCTTCTCTGTAGGAATAAGTGGAACAGTAAATCAAGTGCTGAAAAGATTTTACATAGGAGAGAAAAGGAGGATAGTATTAATATCACTTCCCTACCTCACAAAGCTGGCAGGAACAGTAGCTACTTTTACCTTCCATTCAGGCTCAGAGTCCTGTCCTGGACTCACAATGCAAAGGGGGCCATGAGAAGAACAATTGTTGGATGGATATGGAGGCAGAAATGAAAGAAGAACAGGCAATCAAGAGAGGAGACCTGCACCAAATCTCTAGCTTCTGAAGAGGCTCCATAAACCAGTATGAAGATTACTAGGCTGGGTGTCAGGACATCTGCATCCTTGTCTGTGATTAGCTCACTTGGAGCAGCAACCTTCAGGACTGTACTCAGTTCCCCCATCTGTAGACCAGGGGTAGTAGAGCTTACTCGTTTCATACGCAGCTTCCAATGCTTCTTCTCTTCAAGATACAGATCTATTTTAAAGCTCCTAATAAAAAGTTCAAATTAAGCCCAAGACCAAAGTTTTGCAGGCCTTCAGAACTCATGCTCAAAGACCTTTTTGCTGCTGCTCTTGAAACCAGTTTACAGAAGAAATGGAAAGCATTTTGGGGAAAGACAGTAACGATGTCCTTCCACCAAGGAAGGACCAAACTGAGCTCTTACCCCCTCCCACACAGGTTGCAAATCTGGCCCCTGGTGGTCCTAAAACTGAAATGCTGCACGCATTGACCCAGCCAGTCTTGCTTTAGGGATCATCAACAGCACAAGTCTCGCAAAGGGATGTCTGGTCTGAGGGTTCTTCAAGGACTTCAAACAAGGCCAGGCCAAGCTACAGCAGGGTGACATGGGCACTCCTAAATCTTGCAACTTTAGGGGCTTCTGTCATGCTTCTGGTGGTGGTCTTGTAACTCCTATAACTTCCATTATACATGTCCATGCATTTCTTAGCATAAAATACAACTGCTTCAGCAATCCTCCACTAACATTTCTCTTGAACTGAAAGTAGCTCCTCCACAAAGTGGAAGTTTTCACCCAAATTATATGTTTGATATGGGATATTAATGTTTTAATTTAAAAAAGGCAGCAGACATGCAAACTAAGAATGCTACAAACTGTCAGCTTTCAGCAACCAAACCCAAAGGCTTTTCGTTTTGCACCACATGGCTTCAGACTTTTGATGAAAAGAAAACTTCTAAATATTTGAACAGCAATTTCATTTCCATTGGAACCTTCCAGGTGGAAAGAGAAGGGAAAGTTCTCTAGAGCTGGGCAGGAAACCACAAGAGACTTTAAAACAACATATGATCCAAACAAAACTTTGGATCTGAACTCTGGGGAGAGACCAAACATGGTTCAACACCTAAATGCAACCGTGATCCAGATTTACGGAGTTCTGGCCACATGTCAGGTTCGGGTCCAATTTTATGGAGCTTAAAAGGAAAAGCATGAATCTGTGGCTGCTTCTGCTGTTCTTTTTTGAAAGTCACCTCTCACTTGTTCACAAATCTCCAGCACTTATCTCTAGGCTGCACAGGGGTGCCTCCAAAGCAGTTAATTCACCATATCCCCCCCAACCCTAGTGCTTTTACTCGGATCCCTCTCCTTCCCTATTCCCCCCTCCAATGCCATCTGTTCCTCCCTGGACATTTAGCCCTCCAGCTTCTGCTCTTCATCTCCTCAACACCCACCATATATCTGAATTAAGCAAACGTGAACCACAGCCAGCCAAGCTTTCAGCTTAGTGACACAAGAGTTGGCAATTCCAGAACCTCCCTACTACAGAGGAGGCCAGCAGAACAGTACAAAAGCCATTCAGGACAAATTACACACACTCACTGTCCTATACCTGCCCTGAATGCTCAGTGGCATTACTCACAGAGCAAACAGCCTTAGCAAACTGTTTGCCTGCTCCGAAGACCAAATTACACAGATGCTCAAAGCATCAGCAAGTCCAACATTGAGCCATTAGACTTCCACATGTAAGAAACTAATTCATGCATTTATTTTATACTCAAAAGGGTCAGGACCACCTCCAAAATGATCAGGCAGCTTCTGAATAGATTCCATATTAGAAAAGATGAATTCTGCTGTCACTGGTGGTATTAGCTATAAGCTATGCTATCTGGTTTCCTACGTGGGTTTTCAGGCATGCCAGATGAGAACAATAGGATCATTAGTTCTTCCAGCTAAATGGCTCTCATTACACTTCACCAGACACTCAGGGTCTAATTTGCTTCTCTTACTTCAGTTTTTCTGCTGGGTGCTCTCTGGAAGAAACATCTTTCCAAGCTGCATCCATAGGAGCACGGCAATGCCTTAGCCACTGCTCCAATACAGCTTCCAACAATAGTGTTTATTTAAGTTGCATGACCAGGCTTGCTAAGTACCACAAAATATAGGTAAGGAGAGAAACAGATCTGATCTCACTACATACTTAACCCAGCAAGACATATACAGATACTCTTCACAGGCATGTTTGTCTTCTATATTTTGTCCCCTCCATCTATTCACATACTTGCTGTCAGAGTCACAGCATACAATACCACCATCAATCTTCCAGTAAAAAAATAATCTCTTTGCAATAGGCCTATTACTCAAATGGAACAGATGATTAAGTTTTTATTGGATCCCAAGGATGGATGCTGGGTTTCAGAGGAATCACAAGCATCTCTTAAATTTCACTGCTTGGCAGGATCCATTTAAATTTAAACTTATTTGCAGCCTTTTCCTCTCACCTGTGTCTCAGATATGCCCAAACTGGGGCCAGTTTTATGAACCCTCCAGCATTCGCTGTAAAATCCAAAGGGGTCAGCTCTCTTCCATCCTTGCCACCTACAGCAAAAGCTTGTGCAGTAAAAAAACTAGATAAGCTTTCACTTAGGTTCACAGCACTTTTTACATTTAGAACAGTTCTGTTTAGTACATGCCATTACACTTCCCCTTGGATCCAAGCTTAAGCATTCCTACCTGTCTCAGCCCTTCCCGGAGCCATGTGCTGAGGCTGGCTTTCCCTTAGCTTCACACCATTCTGCAAATTCAATAGCTCCTCATCCCATAATTATTACCTGCACCATGAAGATATTTGAAGATCCAAAATGTTTTGCAAGCAAATGCCTGCCAGTGCAGAATCAGAAAAAAAAAAAATCAGAACAGCTTACTGAGAGTAACTGTGTCATTGATCCTGAAACTGCAGAGCACTCTGTCAACGTTACGGGCATGTCGAAATCCGTTTCCTCTCACGACAACCTGAAACGACTCTGTAGCAAAAGAGACAGTAGATTATTGATACGTAGCAAGGCAAAGAATGGTCATTTAGACAAGGCATATATGTCAAAAGTTTTCACTTGAGATCTCTTGAGTTCAAATTTGCAGTTTAACAATTAGTTTAAAAATTGTTAAAAATTAAACTTCCACTCTCTCCCTACCCAATTTCAACTTGAGTTTTTAGAAACAGGAATTAATGCACAACAGAAACATTTTAACTGACCTGCAGTGAAAACCCTAAGCTTCAGAGACAATGAGCTTTCCCCTCCCCAGGTTGCCATTTTAAATGGCAGAAAGTTTTTGGTGAAGAAAGGCAAAAGTATCTTTCCATGGAAAGGAAAAAAAATCTTCCAGCTATATATAGTCTTCCAGATAGCTATCCAGTTATCCAAAGATAACTTTGAGAAGTTCAAGTGCTACTTTCCTAGGTAACTGCAAAGTTGTATCAGTTGCCATGAGTTTTGTCACATCCTGCCCTGCTAGCCTGTATAATGACCTTGAGTCCTTGGCTGGACTCATTTCCATACAATGGCAGGGGATTTCATCAACCGATCAGCTTTCTAGTCTCTGGACAAAGGCTATGATCTCAGAGTCTGTGAGCATTTCCCAAAGTCTTCCTCTTCGCTATTCTTCCAGATCAACTCTACAAGGTCACCACAAGTTGTGGCGCAAGCAGAAAGCATCAAGGACAGTCACCTACACCCGAGCGCTGAACTGAGCGGTCCTTTTTGGAACAAGCAGTGCTGAGCAATGAGATCATATCCTCACAAGTCTTTCAGACCACTATCTACCGTCCCTTGTTATTCCAACTACTTGAACCTAGAACTGGGAAAGGTTTATGAACTTCCTGCAGCCGCCAGCATTAAGACTGCTTTGCAAGGAAAGCACCATGACTTTCAGATTTTGAAACAGGGCTATAGTCCCAGAAAAGTTCTGGCAGCAGACACAGGGACTTAAACTCTGCAGTTCCCCACGGCAAAGGAAACAGCCCCCACAATTCCTGTTGCTATCTAGGAGAGACACTCACATAATCCCCACTGATGTTTCGCTGGTGAATGTGGTTTGAACACAAAATGTTTCACTGTCCAAGACCATGTAGCAGTAATCACAGTGCATCAGAAGCACCACTCTGGTTTTAAAATTCCCAGGAGCAACAAAGGAACCTAGTTTTTGCAGACTCAAAGTTTTCCCCTTGCACTTTACAGTCCCCTTCTTCTTTCATCTCCCTTAAGGACTCACACACTGTACTTGTCAAAAAAAGCAGATTTGCTCTGGAATCTGGGCTCTCTTCCAGGTCCCACTCATTTACAGCCAAGTTGCAAATCATCCCACCACATCTAGCCAGGGAAGCTGCCTCGCAGGCCCATTATGTGTTGTCCAAGAGCATTTGGGAAGAACAGGAGAGAAGAGCTCTGTTCTGCAGTGCGGGGGCTGAGGAATACTTAAGAGAAATCACAGAAGTCTCAACTGCTGCGGAATGAGAGTTCAAATACAGTCAAAGAACAGCATATCAATGATGTCAGATTTACCACGGGGATCCTGTCTCTGCTTGAGACTGAAATGAACAGATACAGTATGCACCCTGCATGTCTGTACTGATGCAAAACGAAATAATCAAGAAACTGGCATTTCAGAAGGATGTGTTGTTGCCGAAATTCATTACTCAAGTGTCTGGGACCAGCGTGCAGCGCAAGAGTGGCCTCAGGTAACACTGAGCCCTCATGTTCTCTCCTTTCAAAAAAACCCCTAAATCACCACCACTCTTCAAGGATGTGCACGGAAACAAGAAAACACGAGGTATCAGAGCTATACCTGCAAAAATTTACGTCAAAAAGACACTAATGCATTAACTTCCATATTCAATGGCACCTCCATTAGTCTCAAAGTCCTAGGTGATGGAATTAGCTGCAGTTTGAGAGCAATGGAGTATTTGCCCAAACTCAGAGATGAGGCCTTGAATTGAGCATCTAAATAACTGTTGGCATTTTTCAAGGTTTTTGAAGTACTGGCCAAATTCCAATGTGAACGGTTTATATAAAACCCTACATTTCCTCTCAGCTGACTCTGCTGGATACAGCTGTACATTACCCCTACATTCTCATTAAGACACAATGAATGGGAGTGATAAGATGTATAAGCAACTGACAAGCATATTAGAAAGTGTTAAAGATGGTTGTAATGATGGTTGTAAGTAATGTCCTGGCTTACGACATTACATAAGCATCATTGTTTATCATTTGTATAAGTATGTAAATATTTTTTTTTTTTTAAATAATCTCTAAGTGTGTAAAGTAGATCTGAATCTTCACACAATTTCATTTCCTTTCCCAAGCATTTATGGAACATCACTGCACTATATCAGAGAGACTGTCATGACAACAATCATCTACCATGCTCAGGTAGACAGAGCCCTGTTTTGGAGCCTTTTTTAACAAAGGAACTATTTAAACAGCCAGCCAAAATGAGAAATAGATGACTAAGTACTATAATTCATGTCAATTATGCCATCCCAGCTTCAAAAAACAAAACTACTGTAGCGGCACGCATGGAATGCAAATCTGATGCCTGGTACTTATTGGGCATTTAGCCTGGTGTCTTGCATCTGCTAGGAAAATATGACTACCTATATATGTTTAGGTATACAAGCCGTTGCTCCAGGAACAGAAGACGCAGGAAGGATGATTAAAGCAGCTGCTTTGGAAGTGAAAACAAAGAAGTAATGGCAATTGGCTTTCTTATTTGGACTACCGATTCAAGAAAAAGGAAGATGCAGAACTTGTTAGGGACTCATCCTTCTCCACAAACCTCAGCTCTGCTCCTAACCCCTCTACTTAATGAGTTGCTACACATTCAACAAACAGTTAGGATACATTTCATAAAATGTGAAGAATTTACAGGAAGCAGATAGAAGAGGCTAAAATGGTTCTCAAGCTTTCTTCAAAAAAGGCTGGGTTCTGCTGAATGCAGACATGCTTGCCAGGACTTTAAAGCCACAGTATACACAGCACAGTCATATTAGAACAAGCACATAAAGAAGGGGCATATGATTCACACAAGTCAGCTGAATGATGTTTAAATTCTACTCTCAGTCATTGTTTCAACCCTAAATGCCTAAGAAATTTTCAAACAATATTAGAAGCCTTCAGATCAAAGTATGCTCATTTAACTGTCTTGCTAGTTTCTTAAGAAGTACTTCCTTCAACAATCCTCTGAGACGATGAATTTGCAAAACTCTAAACTTAATCATTTTTTATTTGGTTTGTAATTTTGCAGCATATCTACTTCAAGTTTGGCACAGTCCAAGTAAGACAGACTGGTTTGACTGAAAAACAGTTAGGCAAAACTGTCAAATTCAAGCCTTTCCTGTAAGAAAATCCCATTTGACATCATTTGGCGGAAATGGGAAGCGTGTAAGCTACTGTAAGATGAGAAAAATTCACCAAAACAGCAAGACTTAGCTCCAGTTAATTAGTTCCTTTTGCACTCTCCAGCAATTAGAGATGGACAGAAAGATGTATTTTTAGTCAACATGAACAACTAGGGCCTCAGTTTATACTTACCGCCTGCGCATATACTGGAAGGCTCTGCTGCCAGAATTTCTATACAGGATTTCTTCAAAATCTAAAAGACAGAAAAAATGTCATGAAGTATCTCAGACTTGTTTCTATAGAAACACAAATCTGAAAGCATGAGAGAGTGCACTTGTTCTCACACAAACGCTTAACTCAACATCGCACTTTGCACTCGTGTCACAATTATGCCATCTTAGATTTTCACTCTAAACCAACCACACTGGTGTCATTGCTCTTCCACAGCAAGTTATTGCTATGGAAGAAGGCAACGGATGCCGACGCTCTCCAGTATCTCAGGACAAGCTTGTCTTTGTCTGTGGTACAAGATACTATGCAGACTATGATTTCTAACAACTAAGGTGCACTCTGAAGTGTTAGCAAGGGAATGTCATTGCCCTCCCTTTGCAGTCACATCTCCCTCCCCAAAATCATTCTGGAGCCCAAAACTCCAAATAAAACGTTACAAGTTTAAGCTAAGCTGTTTACCTTTGCATTAAAACATCCTAGGATATAACTACACAGACACTTCTCAAGTCTCAGCATAGGGGTTCAAACTTAAGTTTTTACTCTGATCTATGAGAGCATACCCGAGTGCGTCCTCAAAGTTGCACTGTGATTTGAAATCAAGATGTATGGACAATTGCTCTTTATTTAAACCAAACTTAAATTAAGCAGTGTGTCTTCGTAAGAGTCGGCACTGCCTTTAACCACTTTACATGTAGACAGTGATTTACACAAATACTTCAGCATCAGGCTTGGCAGACTGCTTGCAAGGCAGGAGGAGCATGCTAGAGTTGGATACTGTGCCATGCGGCGCTAAAATTGCTCAAGCTGTTATTTGCATGCAACAGCCTTTCTCCTGCTCTGAAGACCAACTCAAATTCTTCACTGTACACAGTCAGCAAACTTGTGACAGTGTCTGTAAGCCCCTGCAAGAACGGCAGCAGCGAGTGAGAGCTGTGGGTGTTCAGCGCTGGGCTGAGCAGCCCCTAGACGAGGTAATACTGATCAAAATTTAGGTCAGCTCCAAGAGGCAAGTAAATGTCAGCCAAGCATCATGACTCAAATCCAACATGAAAATTATTTTCCCAACTTTAAATTGAAACATCTGTAAGGAAAGAACAGCAACCAATACAATAAATTCTGTACGAAAAATATAATCTATTTTTTCTCCACAATCATGGCCTCTGCCTCAAATACCTAATTGCAAAAGGTACAGATAGAGCCATGATTTATTTTTTAAAACTTTTAAACAAAAGTTTGAGTTACTCAGAAGCAGGGCTGGTAGAGACTGAAAGAGTACCAAGGGACTGAAGGAACCAGGATCGTCTGAGCTGCTGGCAGCCTGACAAGTGAAGAGAAAGAAGATTTGCAGGAACAAGGTTATACAGGAACTGTCAAGTGGAAAGAAGAGAAAGTCAACAGTTGAGAACTGAACTGAAAAGCACGAGAAGAATTTGAAAGGCAGAATAAGGAAAATACACAAAAAATATCCATCTGTAGTGATCCATCCATCCATCTCCTGTCAGTCCTCTACTTCCCGCCCCTTACTCAGTCCGGGTTCTGCTTCTCTGAAGATACAGCATTTTTCTCCCAAAGTGACTGCTGGGGCTAATGAGCACAGCTAAGAGTTGATGTTTTTCCAGGTATTTTTCCTCTCCACTGACAAATGTCTCCTTTAAGAAGAGAATCTTTTCACATATTTCCAAATTCCCCCTTAGATTCTGTTCCCCTTTCCCTCAGCACCCTCAAAAGTTTCAATATATATTTCTTCTCCTCATTACCTTTCAGCAAGTGAAAGATGAGAAGTAGGCAAATGAGTTGGAGAACAAATGCATGAAAAATACAATCAATACATTCATTTTTTTTTTTTAAAAATCAAGTAAAACCTCACGACGGAGTTTGAAATTCATTACTCCTTTTCAGTCATTTGCAAACATTCATGCTGTAAGCCAACTCGGATGGGGGGGTGGAATAGCAGGTGTCTCAATTAGATGATGCAGAGCTCTCTTCCAGTCCAATCCAATCCAATCACGTGACTATAAAAAGCTGGCCTTAATGGCTTTGTACAGTGCCAACTGCAATATTTATTTTGATTTAGGATAACAATAAGTTTCCAGTGCTCCAAGCACCCACCCTAACTTAAAGTGAAAATCAGGCAGCAGTAACTATTGCAAAAGAATTCCTTTATGTCTCTCGTCATAAAAATAAATTCAAAAAGGACTTCAACATATTCAGTGTAGAAGATTTCATCAGATCTTCTGTTCTTTCATTTCCCAAGGACTGCACAGCCATGTGTGGGCTGTAGGTGCACTTCATTCACTGCGGGCTGGCTCCCCAGGAAAACAAAATAACATGCAAGAGTGGTGATGCAATCTCCCAGCTGAGTGTCTATAAACCACTCCAAGAGCATACATGGGAGAACTGACTCCACATCCTCATTTTCATAGGGAGAACTACAACAGTTCTGGTTTACTTGGTAACTAACTGCAGGCCCCAAGGCAGCTTGCCTTGGCATGCATGCAGAAAAGTATTTGAAGCACGTGCTCGTTCTGGTGAGGAAGCAACCCATTGTCTTTAGAGCACACACTTAATGACCAAGCTCAGATTCCCAAATCAGTCTCCTGTTGGACTCTATGGGGCTCCAATTATGCTCCAGTTTCACGCAGGCTTCTGGGAGGATCTCTTGTTAATATTTGTTACCATGCTAAATAAAAAATGCAACATCCTTGTGGAAGCATGGCTTTATTTGTCACAGCTATCTCTATCAGGACAGAACTGAATTCAGCACTGCCTGTGACTAATTCAGCTTTCCACCAGGCAACGCATTAAAGGCCAAGGACCAGGAGAGGCTCTGCAGGTCACCTGGGCCCTTTTAGAAACAAAGGGAAGGAGGGGAGTGAAATTCTGCAGCTGCTGGAAGCTTTCATTTGGTTTTCTGGTCCACAAGCATGCAGACAGATTACTTCACCACAGCAGCTGCATATTTCTTATAATTTTTTTTCACCAAATTTGGGAATTCTAATTAGCAAACAGGATGCTGAAGTTTAATAGAAGGTTACTGCCTAATCAGTGCTAGTGTGAATGACCTACAGTCTGAGGCTAGGTACTCATTATCAAGCTCTGTTGAATTACTAAATAACAAAGTCTGTTACCAATTACAAAACAGTAATTTACTTATGAAGTGTTTCCTGTCCAATAATATCTGCATGAAGCAAGTGAAATAAAATATATTTAAGTCCTTTTTAAAGATGCATTTGGGGGAATAAAGAAGTAGAAAGCATTATCATATACCACTAAAAGTATCGAGAAACACTATACAGTTGAGACTGACTGGGGATTCACATCCTCTACTTTAGATGGCTAAGCTAGCTAGCTACACCCAAGCCAAGAGGCTTGAGTTGTTGACTTTCTCTTTGGCCTATGTAGAAAGCCTGGCTCTGACGAAAGACAGATTCAGAATATCTGTGTGAAGCTCCTGCTCAGAATTGCCCTCTGGAGATCCCACCCTTCCATACTGACTGCAGAAGCTTAAAGAGTCCAGCCTGCTGACCCTGGGCAGCGTACATCTAAAGCTCAGACTACATGTTAGCAGTAAGACAGACAGTTGACTTGGAAATTTTGTGTACGTTACAGACTTTGCGCATATAGGACATGTCTTGGAAAGGAAGTAACATTCATGTCTCTCCCCCATTCATGGAGTCTCGGCCCCTCTCCCTGCACCAGGGAATATACAGGGAATATATTTGCAAGTGAAGTTTGAACAACTAGCTCAGGGTGACTACATAAATGCATCACTACATTTCTCATACTTACGTTTATCAGACACTCACATGAAGTTCTCACAAAAGTTACCACGCTACACATACCCACCACTGCAGTTTGCCTCAGAAAAAAATTGTGTAACAAAAGTATTCAGAGATAGTATATTTCCAAGCTAAAATTTCTTGGGGTGGAGGAGTATATTGAACTGCCATACCAATTCAAAGAGCTGACACAAGACCTGAAACATACTGAGGGTAGGTGGACATCATTGCCAGATGATCCGAAAGGAGTACACAGGAAATTAAAAGGGTGAATCAATTGTGCAATTTATACAGATAGGAGACAGTCTCACAGACTAGTTCATACTACTTCATTTCTTATACATCACAACTGCTTCATGAGGCTTCCTGCAGCTCACTCAGAGAATCCTTCCTAAGCGACCCACAATTACATCTCCATTTGAGATAAACTCCAAGCTAGTGTCACTGCTAAACACATGGCAAGGATCAGGGAGTATTCTTGTTCCAAGCAACTGCTCTTTCAGTCAGTTTCTGCTGAAGGCGCAAAGCAAAGCAATGACAGGATCTAATCCTGACGTTCACGTTGCTTCGTGTTCCATTGCCTCCAGCACTCCTACCAAAGACATACTGAGGAGTAGCTGAAGTTGAGTCTCAGGTTTTCCTCCTAAGACTTGCTCCATTTGCTTTAAATTAACAGGTTATGATCGGCAGAAGTTTTTCACAGCAAAGAAAAATGTAATAAATTACTTCAGTTCCTTCCATTTGTTTCCCAGCTTACAGCAATCAGATGTCTGTTTCTCTACCAGATTCTTCCCTCCTACCAAAGTCAAAATCCCCATTAAGCATGGGGGAAGCTGAAGTTTTAGCAGTGGCTTTTTCACTATGAGGGAGAAAAAGCAATTGGTTTGCTTAATAAAAAAGTCACATTGGAACTCACAGGAGAGAAAAGACCAAAACCTACAGTGCACTGAATACCTTCAGCTCCCACTGTAAAAATCATGTTTTAGGCATGACTTCAGCATAGGACTATATTTTCAGCTCATTTAAGCACAGCCTCCAGGGCATAGCCTGACTAGCTTGGTGGTGCTCAGTGGGAGACAGTCCTCCTTGGAAAGTACCGAGCAGATCTCCCTGCAGCTGCTAACTCAAAACTTGCTGGCTCGCGCAGAAAAGGAAGGGCAGGTGTGCCGAAACATTTGCAGACCCACCACCCTGAACATCTTTGCTCAGCAGATGTAGAGGCCCAGCGGAGGCCAGCCTCAAGGTCCACCACTCCCAGCTTCCACCTTCTTCCTCATTCCAGAGGGACTTCTAAGTCCACTGCCTCTGCACACACAGAGGGTCAAAAAAGATCTGCTTCTCAGGACAAGGGGAGGAGGGAAGAGTCAGGCCACCTCAGCAGGAATACAGGGCAGTTCACACCAAATCACTGCAGACCAGAACAAACCCAGGTCTTCACTCCTCTAGAATGATTTCAAACACTAATCTCCTCCAGGCTCATCATTTCATCTTTCCTTCCCCTGTTGTATCAATCAGCAGTTAGTAGCCTAACCAATCCCCTCTACACATGGCTAAGCATCCTTGCTATACCAACTCTTACAGAGGAATTGAAAGAAGCTTCCAAATCTCATGTCTCTTTCAACATTAAAATGCTTTCCTGTGACCACAAATGCTTTGTTTGTTTGCTCCAAGACAGAGGTGCTTTGCAAGGATGCAAAAAGAAGGAATGAGGGACCTTATTTTCCAGCTAGAACAGGAATCTACAGATTCTTTGGTATTCTACAGAGTGATTAATGTCCTTCCTGCCATTCCTTTTACACACCTCCTTTCTACCCAGCCTATTGCAATCACTCAACTCAAATGCGAGTGACCAGGTCACAGATTCATTACTGTACAATTACACTTCCCTGTGACCCTCCTTTCCAGGGCTGGTAAATCCTGCAGTCAGCTGAAGCAGTTCTTGACTAGGTTCCTGGAGGCTGAAGTCTTCCCATTCTCTTCAGTATAACTGGAAAGGGAGTCAGAACTGCTCCTGGAATTCATTAAAAACAGCTGCAAAGGGAATGCAGGGCTGGGAAGCAAACTAGGGTTTTTTGTTGTTTTGTTGCTTTCTTAAATGACATACAACACCTGACTGTCCAAGAGAATTGAGGCAGTAGCCCCACACTTGGACAGCGCCAGGAAAACCAATAAGCCGGGGATTGGATTCCATCTACATGCAAGAGCACTAGGGAAAATTGAGCCTGCACTGAGGGAACAGTTTTGCGTGGTACTACATGGTCAGAATAGTGTGTAACCACTGTAAACACAGAAATCTGAGACCCCCCTCGTGAACCTACCCTCCCTAGCTTCAAGTTGCATATTTCATCTGTGTTTTATCAACTAAAAAGCCTATACCAAAATGAATAAAACACATGTTCTTAAAAGGATTTCCCATCCTTCTTTGTAGCCATGGGAAGCAATCTAATTAGAACAGTTATGGGATACTACTGAACAAAAGGAACAGAAAAAATACTGAGAGTTACCTGAGCACATACCATTTACTAGTTAATGCTTGGCACATTTTGCACTTTCGATGAAAACTGTGCACACATCCTCTCATATGTTTCCTGCTCAGTCAAGGGAAGCATTGGTCCTAGGTGAGACAGTATTAGGCCGCTCAAAGTTTTAGAGCTAGAAATAGGAATGCCTCACGAGGCATCCTTATTTGCCAGTAAGGCCCACGGAGCTATTTGCATGACTTGTACACAAGCCATAGGAAAGGAGTCAATCTATGCCCCTCCCTCCGTCAGCTGAACTGCCAGCTCTTATCCCAGCCACCCGGGAACGGGCCAGCTCTTAGACGCTGCACCCAGCCCCTAGAGGAAATGCCAGGAATTGATCAATCTGACTTGAGAAACCTAGGGCTGGGGGATGGAAAAAATAGCCCATTTGTCAGGCGGCTGAATGTAGAAAGCCGAGTTTTGGGAATTTTGGCATACATAGCAGGACCCCTTTCCCCATTCTAAACGGGTGAGCAGTGCAGCACATCCATCAGGACAGAAAGGATGCTAATCAAGCAGAAAGATGGAGATCAGAGAGTCCCCTAATCCTTCACACAGAATGTGCTCTAACACATCTCTGCTGTCCCAGTCTGTGGCAGCCACTTATAAACTGTCACCATGTGCCTAGTCCATTCAGTTACTTCCCATCAAGGAGGGAGACGTACAAAGATAATATTTGGGCTCAAAGCTTCCTGTATTGTGACCTGTTGATAAACTCTACCTTGAAGTAGCAATATTAATACAAACAAAGGTCAGTTTCTTTGGACCAAGTGTTTAAGTGATTTACTAGCAGTCAGCAGGTCCTTGTGAACACAGGAAAACTAAACCTTCAACTGTGCAAGCTAACACAAACTAACATGCACACATGCAAACACATGATTAAAAATACTTACAGAGTCTATGATCCCCTGAAGGGCTTCAAAACCATCATTCACTGGAAAGACATGATCTTTGCTGTCGGCAATTCTAGCCAGCTGACAGAGCGGTAAAAGTAAATAAAACAGAAATGCAAAGAATGAGATAAATTAGCCAGCAGACAGCAAATTAAGACTTCTCCAGACTCATCCACTTGCAAGTAAAAAAAACAAATACTCCAAGTACTCTGTGTGGATTGCTAGTGCGTTATAGTTTGTCAAGCATTGAAAAGTTTATCTCTTTAGCCTGATTGATTTTGGAAAGCTCTGTCTTGGGAATCAGAAAATGCTTCCCTTAACTTTGAAGACAAGACAGAACACGGCTTTCACTGATGCCCAGAGCCTTATGATCTTTATTGCAAAAACTGTCTCCCACATGATCGTAAATCACCCAGCACAGTAACTCCCCAATGAAAATAGGCCACAGCATCAACATGACAGGCCACTAATGCAGCAAAACACTTCAGCACATAAATCATTTAAACCAGGGAACTAATCAAGATGATTCTGTATTTTCACATGTAGAGAAGACTAATGCAAATTATACCCCATCTGGAGATATAGGCCCAATTCACCTTTCCTGTCAGGACAGAGATTTGACTATTTGTCCTAGGCACAACCATTAGAGAGCCAAGAAGAAGAAAGCAGGGAGCTAACAGGAGATATTTTCTGAGTGGAGAGAAAAAGGGGGCAGAAGAGCATTTGGAAGCCTACATGACAAGGAAGAGGGCCATTCATGAGGCGGTGGTAAGATAAGGGGAACCAGGACATCACCTGTAAAGAGCTACATGCAGGTTCACTTGTCAATAGCATGCTAAGGGTTAAGACAAAAATTTAAGCCCAATTCAGAAGTAATGAGCTCTCCATGCATCTGCTGGAGCAGAATCAAGTTTTACTGCAAGGCCAACGTTTGTTATAGCAATTCTCTCCCATGGCAGAGGTAACATCAAGCCAGCAGGCCTCTTTGGCGTTTCCTGTAGCATTGCAAATTGGAGGCAGCAGACTAGCCACACATTCCTCCCTAAACCCCACTGGCTCCACCTTTCCAGCTCATGTCACTCAGAACTCCCACTTCTCAAGCAAAACACTAAACTGCCAACCTCCTGGTTTGCATCCAGAGAAATACTCCAGGCAACTTTCCCCTGCCTTCTCTGAGAAGGGTATTAAAGCTGCTTACTGCTCGTTGGCCAAGATACAGCAGCTTCTGTAAACCAGGATGTTTACAGTTTCCTCAACTCATTCCCCATAGTCCTCCTTCTAGTGTTTTCTGAGACTTCAGACACAGTCATCTAATTCCAGTTGATTTCTTCAGCATCTAAAAGACTTCAAGTAGCAGATGTCTGAGGTCTGCTACTTTAGAGCTAGTCTCTTTGCCATTTTTATTCCCTCCTTGCTTTTTCTATGACTTACTCTGGGTTACACTAGTCTCTGGTTTTGATTCAAAGGAGATTGTTCTAAACCAAGTTTGTTTTGACTCCTTTTTTAATCAGTGTTTGAAGCTTTATTAGAAAGTTGAAAACCTGGAAAAGCTCTATACAATAAGTATTTCAAAACTCCTCTTAGGGGCTGTATGAGTGTTTCACTCATGTTAGAAAAATATAATGTCAACTGTTACACTTGGTGTGACATGTACTTCATGAACATACTAACATTCATATGATAAATTTAGAAGTCAGACTATCAAATGGAAAAACACTGTAAAATATTAGTGGCACTAATGAAGCTGTTTGCTTTTTACAGCATAGTTTTCCTGTAAAAGAAAAGCTGGACTGAAACTGAAGTGTTATATGGCAATACCTCAATTTTATGGGGAAAAAAAAAAAAGTCCCCACAACCTCCTTCTGCCTACCGCTTAAGCCAGACTGATTTGCTATTCTTCATGTGTCTTTTCCTATGCTTTTCTCCACCATAAGCAAGAGTGTGGCATGCAGACAGAGGGA
Organism: Gavia stellata; assembly: GCF_030936135.1. Lineage (NCBI taxonomy): Eukaryota > Metazoa > Chordata > Aves > Gaviiformes > Gaviidae > Gavia > Gavia stellata. The sequence continues at coordinate 1,066,464 of NC_082624.1, forward strand.
CAGTTCTCCACATACAGAAATTTAGACAGAAAGGGGCTTAAATCCAACACCCAGACCAAGACACTTCAGGCAGTCACTTTAGACTGTCAAATGGCCAAAAGAAGGCAAGGAAGACCACTTGAGAAGTCTTGAGAAAGTGATTCAGGAGCTTGAGAAAGTGATTCAGGAGCGTGTGCCTGTGGTCAATGCGCACCTTTGCCAAGTACCTCAGCAAACACAGTGAGTGCCTCATTTACCTGGGTCTCATTGAAGTCTTTCACACCAACACAATATACTGTTGCTCCCAGGTCACGCGACCGATTAGCCTGGAACAAGGAAAGGTAGGATGACATGGATGCAAATGCGATGGGATGCAGGTTACTGAAAGAACTTAATCATAAACTTAGTCTCTCTCTGTAAAATGAGCAATGGGGGTGCTTGTCAAAAGAGAGCTTTAAAAGCTTTCCTCCCTGATTCTGCAGAAACAGGTTTTATCTGCCTCTAGAGTAGCTATTTGTTTAGTAAAGCAAAGCCCAAGCTATTTGGTGGGGTTTTTTTTAAACCTAACTAGCTCACCTTCCTAGCTACTCCAACTTCCTAACATTTGTCTGTCCAACACATGCAAGACAGACTAAATCCATTTTCTTTTAATCATTTAGGACACACCCCAGTATAACAGTAACCTAAAAAGTTTTGGTATTTTCTATTTCAGACATGTGTGCCTGGACTCATGATATCCATAGGTGAAGAGACATTTCACTCCATCTGCTACAAAACTGTATCACTCCCACTATTTACACAGCATCTCAAACTAATAAAGGTTTGATTTTTCCAGACTATTTCATTGACATGCAGATGAAGTTGCACTTACTATTCAAAAAGCAACTGTTCTAAATTGAAAACAATCTTGCCTGCATTAAGTATGAATTAAGTCATTTAATCATATTTCATTAGAAGAGGAACACCTGACTGAAACCCCATTCCCAGAAAAGATGGTAGCAAGTCAGATTGTATCAGAAGACTGTAGTACTTCAAATTGTTAGATAGCAAAGCGCTTCACAAGAAAAGCATCGTTCCAGTTTTACACCGAGAAACTTAAACCCAAACAACTGAAGCAACTCACAGAGTACGAGTTGAGTTCAGGATCTCTGTTCTACTAGCTCACTAACTGTTCCTCCCCAAACCAAAACAAATAAAACTTCTGACCTCTCAACTTGTTCATTCACCTCGAAAACCGAACTTGTTTTTCTTGCGGATTTTTGATTTCAAAAGGGAAGAAAAGGAGATGAACAGTAAGGAGGGGAACTCTAGATTCATGACATTTGTTTGTGCTGTAGCAATATTGGTTTTATTCTACAAGACCATTCTTTTTGTTTTTATTGGATTTAAAGCTGCACATTGGACAGATTGAGAGGAAAAATTCTGTCCATAGCAAATTCGTGTAACAATACCATCTTCCAAGTTTAGGTCATCTTAATTTGTTTGACTGACAAGTGAAAATTAGTTCATCTCTTCAGAGATGACTATCAAAAGGACATCAGCAGGAACGTTATACAGCAAAGCTTTCCAGTGCTCAACATACTGTTTATCTAACATTTTGCATAACATGCTAATTTAATGAGGGTGTTGAGAATACATGCTTGAATCTTGGAAACATTTGTGGCAATTTTGGATTTGATCAGCTGAAAGGCTTTCTGATGTGACAGAAGATTATAGGAACAACAGTCATCCTCTTCCTGCAGTCTTTACTTTTTGTGAAAGAAGAAAAGTCAAAGTAAGAAGATTCAGGTATTTCCTAGAACAATCCAGTAAATACTGAAACTTTTCAGCTGCAAACTATTCCTTCCTCTGGGTTCTTTTTTTTTTTTTAACTGGAAGTTTAAACCTCCCTCCTTTCCTATGAGCAGTCTCAGTTTTGATGAGTCAGAAGCACTGCTGCTGTTAATGTTTATCCTTAAGATTCACGTCTAAAGAGCACCAAAGGGAAGTTTCGTCACTAGGGAAAAAGGTTTTCCCTATCTTTTGCCGTCAAAGCAGCAAGCCCAGACATTTCACTGTCTCCCTGGCTAAAAATGTGTAAGACACTTACCTCCCTCTCAGAGTAGAAAAATAGGTCTTCATGGAGTTCTCCATCTGTCAATGCAATGATGACACTTGCAGTTCTGTAACCTAAATACAGAAACTTCTTTAGTCTCTTGTTCTGAGTTGTATTTGTTAAAGTAGCCTAGAAAACATCCGGCTAGCAACCTGCTAACACACTTAAAGGGCCAGAAACAGTAGACATCAAGCCCATGTCCTTACCTCCCTCCAGACAGAGAGTTTTCAGAAAACATTAATTTCTGCACACTTTTTCCACTCAGGCACCTGCCTTCAATACCAGTTTTATAACATGCTCCTTTGATGTGCCAATGATTTTTAATTGACAGGCCCTCTAACTATTTCAGCATTTCAGACCAATAGATTAGATTGCAGCCATCAAAAAAAACAATGCAAAGTGTTCCTAGTTATTTCCTGATTTTATTAATGCTGTCAATTCAAGAAATCCAGAGATTTTTTTCAGCTTGTGATAAAAAGCTCAGTTGGGATTTAAACAAATATGGCAGTAAAATGGCCTAAAATTTTCAACCTTCCTATGTAACGTATTTCAGCAACACAGTTAAATCTTGCAGTCTTCCCTTGTACTGTTCATAGCTTGGGTTTTACAAGCTTGTATTACTTTTCAGGAGTGGCCAAATAGAATTAATAGAATAGTATTTCTGACAATAGACTTGCTACAGATCTGAAGGAGCTCTGTAGGTATATCTTGCACAAGCACTGTTATGGAAAGATAAAGGCTAAATATGTCAAGGCGTGTAAATTATCAACCTTTAAATTTCTTCAACCACCTAGGGCATTTTCCTGCCATTATGAGTAGCTGTGCCTTTAACAAGCTGTTGTTGAACACACAAAAATCCAAACAAGCAACTTCTTCAATTACTGCAGAACAGAGATCTGATACCTAATTTTTTTGGTGCTGCTTAGAAATACCCAAATTTAAATAATGTGGTAACGATGCAACAACAAAGTCGAGAGCCTGACAAACAATAAGCAACATGCAGGGTGATTCATGTTGCAGATGCCTAACTCAAGTGCCTAGGCTCTTTCTGTAGGAAATGGAGAAAAGTGAGCACTTCTTGTACAAACTTAGGAGCCCGAATGACCTCCAGAGATGCCTTTCTCCCTCTGTTGACTACTGTAGGAGCCTTAGGACCTACTGCAGGTGGTATAAACACTCCTTTTAGTGGAGCAAGCACAAACACACAGAACTAAAAGACAAAATACACAGGCTGACATTCAGACTTGAGGACCCAGTTGTCCATTGCTTCTTGCATATAGTGGCAACCTGTTTATATGTGATATGTATACCAGCATGTAAAAGCATTATCAATTCCAAATCAAATTGTTCTAGCTATCTATTCCATTCTGCTGCAGTTGTATTTTACAGATCAGTCCCAAAGCCATGCAGACTTAGTCACTACTTCATTTTATTCATGAGTGGCCCTGCAAAACCATTAGGACTGGCTTTGTACTCAAACATCTGGTCACTTATGTCTTGGTTTCCAAGAAGCAATGTTTATATTTCTACTTCAGGCTTTGCAGTGCAGAAAGTTTTTACATTAAATACAAGGAAGGAAAGTACAAACATTTTTACAATTTTCTGCACTTAATATTGGATTTAATAATTGCTTATTGAAAAAAACCAACTTTTACCTAACAGCATCTCCCCATGTTTCAAGGAAGAAGAAATGGTTACCTGAGTCCTCAAGCAAAAAGAACAAGATAAGGTACCAAACAGTTTTGGTAAGAGTAGGCACCTTCAGTCAGCCTGGCTTCTCACTTTTGGCCTGAAACACATTCATTCCAGCTCTGGATTCTTACAGCTCCACCTGTTCTTTTTCCTTTTCAGGAACAATTACCCTGAATAGCATTGCATTTCTGTAAGAATAGGAGCCACCCCTGCCCCCCGCCCCTTCCCCACAGTGAAGCTGCATTTCAAATCTATTAAAGTTATCAGTCAAAAGAAAGAGAAAAAAAACATTCAATGGATCAAGAAAGTCTCTCACCGTGAACATTTTCATAGTAAATCTGTTCACTTGCCTGAAATTAAATCAGAAGATTATTAGCAATAAATGAATAATAATACTTCATGGGCATCTACACATGCACCAGAAAGAAAGAGAATATGGCAGTGATGATGTCATGTTTGTAGTCTGCACATAACCTCTGCTTTCAGAGATACCTGTTTCATAGAACAAGTTTCTTGCCTATGGTTTTGATTGCATTACTTCAAGGTCTTATCTGAAGCATAACTCAGTCAAACCAACTCTAAGGCCATTGGCCAACAGTAATGTAGTCTCCCACTATTCTGCTACCTGAAAATCACATTCACCTTCCTCCTTAAGAAACATCCTAGGTCCATTGATAAATATTCCCCAGCACCTCTATATCAACTACTCTAATAGCAAATAAACCAACTGCAGAGAGATATTCTTATGCTTCTGTCTCCCACTTGATCTATGAACAAGCATATTCTGCAAGGTAGAAGGGCAAACGCTCCAGAGTGCATCAATTAAAAATTAAAAAGTAGGCCACCCCGAACATATTTGGCTTATGAATTCCATTTCTGTTCTGAATTTAAATTTGGGGTTTTGGACTTTGCCTGCAAAATTTCTGAAGTCAACAAACTCTGGGATTTGGTTTTGGAGTCCTAGTTAAGAGCCAGCATCTCTGCCAGGTCACCTGAATTTCTGTTGCGTGTTCACATGCATTTTCGATAGGCAGACAGTTCCACAATCCTCCCAAATGCATGTGTAATATAGAAGTGCAAAGGGGTTCAGGAGTTCAGGTTTAGAGAAACTCCTAAGCTTGAAAAATATACAGAAGGAGAGGATCAGAGCAGGCAATAACTTCTGTGCAGCATTGTTTGTCCACCAGTGAGAACAAGTTAGAGCCATGGCCTCTGCCCCCACTCAACTCTTAACAAGCCTACTATAGCACCCATGCAGGACTCCAGACAGCTTTCCACTCTTCATGAACATGGTTCCATATGGGATTGCAATGCCAACACCTTCTGCCTTGATCTAAGCTCAAAAGGCAGCTGCTCCCATAAAAGCTAACGGCAAAAGGTAAGTAGTAGGGTTTGCAGCTCCCTTGTACCAGCTCCAACACTGAATGCATACACTTCACTGCATAAAAGGGAAATAGCCCACTTACCTACCAGAGAATTATTAACCAGATTCCTTTGTTTAACATTTCCTGAGGAGCACCCAGACACAGTTTAGAGGCACTATAGCATGCATCTAGTTACCCTTTCAAATCCTTCATGCATGTACGTGTCGCCTCCCGGAAGGACTTTCTGCAGTTCTTCTAGACCCTGGCGTATCTGTTCCCTGAAATGAATGCAGATGCGTTGTTAGATCCAAGATCAAATTTATCAGGAGCTGATATCCAGGTGAGGACATGTATGGCAGAACCAGATACAGAGAGGGGGAAAAAAGAGTTAACCCAATGTTTATAGAGCCTATAACATTACCTTAGCCTAAGGTAGTGTCTGGGTAGATACCTTTATAAGGAAGTAGAAAATAGAGCAGATGTGCTCCCAGTGTTCCCACAGCCTGGGGAAAGCACCACAACAGCAGCATCTCCTAGGTCAATATCCATACATTTCCTTCTAAATAAATATTCCCTGTGTAACTCTGGTCAAACCTCTGATGAAGAAGCAGAGCAGCTGACTTGAACCTGCCTCACTTCCCTCACTTGCTGACTTGACCATACAAATGTCATCAAACACCCACAAAAAATTACACAACCTCAAACCATCCTGGCAACTCCAGTTTATTTGGACATTACACCTTCAGTTCCTGTTCAAACTGATTTGAAGATTAAAGCCTTTCCCAATAGCTTATTATGATTCAGGCTATCTGTTTCAATTTTTTTTTTAGAAATCCCAGGCACAGTGACAGATCAACTGCAGGCTAAATGAGGTGGGCACCCATTTGTTGTTCCACTGAGTTGCAGACATCAAACTCTGGAAGCCAGAAGTCTAATATCAAGATAAAACCCTGCAACATGTGGGGTGTATCTCTCAGCAAACTGCACAATCTTCACAGGAAACAGACTCAGTCACTGCATGCAGGACCACACTGACATTTTAAGACTGAATGCCAGAAGTCAGTTTTGTCCCTCCATATTTTAACTCCTTCAGAAAATCTAGTTTGTGTGATCGTTGCATATTCTATCTCACATTTGTGAGTCTGATTGCAGCAGTGCATTAACATAGCCAGTCTACAGAGCAGTAACTCCCACAGGGACAAAAGAGTATCTGCTTTTGCAATAGGTTGAATTATCAAACATTCAAGAACTCATTCTGTACCTGTGATATCCCAAACTAGTTAAACACTGAGCTGTATATCATAGGTGGGCTAGGGACAGGTATTTCCTCCATTCAGCTACTCATGAACATACCAAGCCAAAGCTGAATATAAAATCAAGAGCATTTCCTGTTATCAGAACTATCTTTCAAATGCAAACACTGACATTTTAAAATAGACAGCAAAGGTTTTTAAAATATGTCAATCCAGTCCCATTAGATGCACAGAGTTTTTCCCAAAGGAATGCCAAGCACCCTCAATCTTCACATTCAGATACTGATACGCCACATGGAGGCATGGGCAAGGTAGAAAAAGTTTTGCCACTACTCCATTAAGAAAGGCCAGTGTTAACTAAAGGACCGGCATGACACCCACACCTTGTTTGTCAGTCCTCCGATAAAAACCAGCAGCTCTCCAGTCAGCTGGCTTTTAGGCTAATACCATGTCAATATCCTGTTCTCAGTCAACATTTCTAGGACAGCTGGATAAATATGAAATAAGTGTTTCCCATGTGGAAATATAAGTCTCATAGCTCAGAGCCTTAACAGATTAGAGGTCTTTGCAATGGGGTATGCTCTCAGGTTGGGAGACAGAAAGAGGCAGGGAACAGGTTTTCCTCTGGCACCAAGTTAGATATGGTTAATTCTCTTTCTTTATACTTACTGTTGCAGTAAGTGGCTAGAGATGCTTAGGCTGGCTGGGTCTAATGCCATTTTTCAAGGTTGGTATGTATGTGGACTGCTCTTTAGGAAAGCAGCCAGTTTACTATTCTTTCCTCTATAGTAGCTGCTCTGGTATGCAATTTCATAGACATCCAATATGTAAAACACATGCTGACTTATACAGTCTTCACATGTGTTACATATATTTTTTGCTCCACGTGGCAATGAAGTTAACAGAGGAAGCAAGAGTGATTAAAGGACCTCATCCAGCTCTCCTTGAAGTCAGAGTAAAAAAAAAGAAAATCCATCCCATCGATTTTAGTGGGATTAACTTGGGTATCTACAAGGAGATGACAAGAACATGCTTCAGAACATGGCAATCAAACTGTCATTGCCAAAAAATATACACCCTTGCAATCCATCCTAAACATTGTTTGCCGACAACATACCTTCAGACCTCCTAAGAAATCATGTTCACCTCTACCTCAAGAGTATGGGTATCACCTATGGCTTTCAAGTTTGTTTTTATGGGAAGGGAGTTTCACTTATTTGTTTGCAGAATAAACTCCCTAAGGATGTTTCAAGGGCAACAAGGCTTTTGTTCTCTGACAAAAGCCTGAAAATCTGTGGAAGGCAGACTCCCTCAGTGAAAGCAGTTTGAGTTAAAACCCTAATTGCTGAGAGAAAGACGTTTAGAAGTTAAAATTAAGAAGGCAACCTCTGCCTTAAGAGGCCTTGAGGCATTCTAGCAGAATGAGTGTCATAGGTGAAAATGGGCAGGTGATTCACACAATTAAATTGAGAAGCACAAAGGTGTCACAACACTGGTCACAGTGGACTGGCAATCATCGAGCAAGGAAGATGAAGCAAGCTACAACAAGGACACAAAAGCTGCTGTGCACCTTTAAAACTCTTCTTACCTGTCTTCTGTTAACCTCATTAGAATTGTCCCTCTAGTTGAAAAAACGATGAAGGACATCCTCAGCTGAGGGCTGGAGAAGGAGAGAAAGAAAAAAGTAAATAATTTTGGTGGTCCAGACCAGAGCTTACTGTATGTGTAACACCAAAGACACAGGGCACTCTGATTGCTATCTGGATTATAACTCAACAGGATAGAAGACAGGACTGAGCAGCAAAAGGTGTTTTGCCCTAGGCCCTCCTAGTCAAGGCAAACCATGAGGAATCCTTCTAAAAGATGTAAATAGCACTTGCATCATGACCTTAGGATTGCTAAAGCAAGAAAGGCTTAAGTTCGCCCTGGTATCACCATGGAGACAAAAGAAGGCTAATTATGTTTATCATAACACATTCCACCCCTGGCCTGTGGGATTTTTTATCCAGTCTCAAGGCATTCAGTGCCTGAAAGCTACAGCCTCAGACCTCTCCTTCCAGCCCCAAACTTCTGTACCTAAGGCAGTAGCCAGCCATCTCAGAAACAAGAGGATTCCTTCCCCACAAAAATATGATTTGATCCATGGAAGTCAGACAGGAAAAAAGCAACCAGTTAGCTTATCTACCCCTATTTCCTGCATGACAGAAATCTGGGGAAAAGCAGTCAATGGGATGATCTGAGAAAAGCATTAAGAACTCTCTCTCCATCAGGTCCCCTGGTAGCATGTGCTACTTGACTGCAGCTGAGAGCAGGTCGCTGGCACACACGCACCTCCGCATTCGGTTATCTGCAAAGCAGCACTTCTTACCTTATGAACTTGCGGGCCAAATGTTCCACAAAATGATATATTTCATTCCAATGGTGCAGGACACTTCCTGATCTAGGGAAACAATTATTACGGGAGATATTAGTTTAATTGCTGCTATTGCAGTTTTCCCAGCCTAATGTTTTGTTGCACATTGCTCAGCTAGTCATTTGTTTTTATTTTGTTTCACACTCACTGTCCATATTCTCCCGTTAGAGATATATTAAACTCTAAATGACATTTCCTACTTAACTTTGAAAAGCAAGAATAATTTACACTCCATGCAAGAGTTTGAGGCTACACTTGGCAATAACGTATGGCAGTTATGCTAGACCTTTAGCACAGCCTTAGACAAATAAACCCTGTGTGAGTGAAGACCTGTCTCTCTGCACAGTATTTTAGATTAATTCCACCAACTCACTTGCCATACCATTATGCAGAGCTTTTAGCTGAAGCGTATTTTGAGAATAAAATGCAGTTGGAGGAACAGGTTACTAAACTTCTCTCGCATTTCCACTGTGCTAGAGACTATGAAAAGTAAAACACCTTAGGTCCACATCTCAACTGTTCTGGCTAATTCTTTCACACCTCAGTTAAAGGCAAAACAAACTAATTTTGCTCCTCAGGAAAATAAATCATGGACTATAATGGGATTGGATTATTCTTTATGTTGCAAGAACCAGGAAAAAATCAGGTTAATCAGAATCTTTCAGCACTAAATGCCCCTTCTGGCATAAATACTTCTATGAACACTGGAATATTAATATTGGAAAAAAATTCCTTCCTAGAGTTGGAAAATAAATGTGTCATCACTTACTTAATTCATTGACTACAATTAAAAATATTTATAGGGGAAATAACCATTCCAGCTTTAACAGAAACTTCACTGATCTGCAGCCTAAGGAAGAAAAGATGAACATTTGAGAAGATGTTTTTTCACTTCACAGAAAGAAAAGGCATCTGACCTGACTCTGTTCTACCTCAGATCTGAGAATGCAAATGATTAGCCATGAATAGGTTCACCCAAGTACTGCACACCTGGTACAGCCAACCCCAGCCTGGCTGCAAAGACCATTACTTCACTTCCTAGCAAGCATGCAAACCACATTGTGCAGGTCGTACAAATTTCCTTCCCTATTCTCCCCACACCTGGTTTTCATTAACAGCCATTCAGTAAAAACCTTGGCCTTATCCACTTGCTCCATGATACATTAAAGCCATTCTTTCTCTATATGACCCCAAAAGGTCCAAAGGCAACCTTAGATGACATGCAATGAGGACCCTTGCACAGGTACAAGAGCATACGGGCCATCTGGAAAAACAGTGAACGCTCTGGTTCTCGTTGCACAAAGGACCGGATACCGAACGCACCTCTTTAAAGATAACCTCACAGGCACCCCCATTTTGTCCATGATTGTAAGGGACAGATTGCAGAGGATTGATCATAACCAAATGCTAACAGTACCAGATTACTTCTTGGCTCTCTTTCCTTTCATCAGTCTAGGACTTGAAATCATGACTTGTTCTCCATGCAAATGTGTATCAGAGAGGACCAAAGAAACACCAATAGCAAGGGTCTTGATAAACTAATTACACCCCATAGACAGTGGGAAAATTGGTGTCTTAACAGATGAAGGACGAGGTATATCAGGACTTGCTCTCAAACAAGAAACTTAACGCTCGCTGCATCCAAACTGCAAACTGATAGAACAGAGACACACAAGCTCAACCCCAGGTGCAAATTCCTCTCAGATGTATGAAATAACTCTGAGACCTTGAATGAGACAGGCACTCCAGTCCCATCAATGCCAAATAGTCCAAATCATTTCCGAGAACTGGCCTGGAAAATAAGTATTTATTGTCTTTATATGGTGAGGCATAAAAGAAACACTTGACTTTATAGCAATGGTTACATCAGTCTCCAGAAGACACATGAAGCCAAGGCTTTGTTAACCATAAAACATTTCACTGAAGGAGGTAGTAATTGTATGTTGCTTTAGATCATACACCCACCTCTCAGAAAAAGTACACCTCATTAAAGTTTCACATGTCTTCTGAACCATCTGGTAGCACACATGTGAAGCTAGGACCCTTTCACAAGTACACCCTAACCAACCTTCTCCTAACCATCAGATAAGACGACAATACTACACTTCATGTTGAGGGGGAACTCAGCTCTCAGCCTCTGCCAACACAGAAGCTGTAGCCAGCCCCCGCCTGCAAAAGGACGCTGCCCTAGAAACTGCATAAGCCTTTAAAAGTATGGTTATTTCTTCCCCGTCATTATAAGCCTCTGAACAAAAGCCGATCATCACTTAAAATTACTATTGCAGCAAGGCAGCTGGGAATGAGATCCAGCCACAGAGCACATAAGGTATGTAGGTCGTCAACTAAAACTCCTGTCATTTTCCATGGCTCTGAGAAGTCATGCATTTTTTGAAAACAGCATTTGCCAGAATAAAGGTTAAAAACCAATAGCTCAATTCAATGATGTGTCGGTCAACAGCACATCCTGTTTAAGTGTTTGCATTTGCAACTGTTGTTCTGCTGGTCTTAACTTGCTTGGGCAGTTTTTTCAGGTAAGCAGTACTTCTTAATTCTTCACACAAGTATGGCTTCAGCTCCTGCTGCACCTCCTCCACTTCACCATCCTTGCTCTGTTCTCCCACCAACAGTCCCATCTTTATGCCCTCTGGAACAAAACTCCAAGCATCTGAAATTACAGCTCTTTTTCTGTGAAACCTTCCCACACATCTATTAACACACAAGAGGAACAACCTGAAGTTCAAGAGTAGCAGAATGTTCAATATCTATTTTAAGGAAACTTCTCACCATTGCTACAATCATAAAAACAAACCCTCTCTGTCCCACAAAAGGAGGATGATTTCTGCTCTCAGTTCCAAAGGCAGTGAGGTGGGGCAACTCGAATAGTCTACAATCCATTTATCCTTCATCTCTACCAAAGCAAGCTATAACAGGGTCCCAAAATGAAGGCTCACACTTTTGCTGACCATACATCATTCCTCCTAGCACAGCAAGTTTTCCATCAGCTTGCAGCCTACTTGCAGTTAATTTCTCCATCTAGTCAAGCCCAGGTGTCAGTGGCTATAAATGCCCAGGTCTGCATTTAGAAAAAAGTGCTCCTCTAATACATAAAATACATCTTCAGAAACACACTTCAGACTTCTTACAGTCTTCACTTGGCATAAAATGGACAAAACCAATAAAACTAACCTTTTTACAGTCAACAGAAAGTTTACAAAACCAGGATTAGCTTCCAGTGTTCACTACCACAGCTTTCGGCTGTGTTATTCAGAAGCTCCACAGTAAAAGACACTTGTCACTTGTAAAGCCTCTCATAGGGCAGGCCAAGAACTCCGAATAGAACAAGTATTTCTAAAGCCTAACTGCAAGACAATAAAAGCCAAATTTAAAATTGTTATCTCTTCATATTCCCAAAGAGAAACAAGATGATCAGTGAGCCAACACTTTGCAGCTGAATGGTTGATGCTATAAACTTGCAATTTAAGAAAAGGCTCATCGGGAGGATGCCAAATTCTCTCGCTGGAGAAAAGCCCAATAAATGGAAATTAAGACTAAGTAAACCATTATGCCTTTAACAAGAGAATGATACATTCTGTGGTTAACTGTGCTGGCATTTCATACATCTAAACTAAATCCAAGGGTGAGAGAGACACTCCACATGGCTCGCTGGTTCCAGACACGGAGAGCCACACTCCGGCTAAACCCTGCCCTCCAGCAGGTGCTTTTCTCCTACTCACTGTGACAAGGTGCACCGTAACCTAAAGCTGCAGCAACTCAAAACGGCTTACAGTTTGACTTTCTTGCACTTTTTAGACTCCTTATTTCCATTTCTGCCATTGCACCTTCTCAGAATACCCATGGTTTTATTTAATTCACAAACTAGAATAAAACAGAATCAAGTCCACAAACTCTTACACAAAGACTTCACACCAATTACATGCACTGCAGCTGACAGAAGTACGTAAAGACACCTGATACAGAGACTGACGTTGATCCAAATTCTCCTTAAATTTCCACAGTTTTGGACTAACTTTGAGAAGCCTCATAGCTGTCAGAGGTGGCATTGACCCAATAAGTTTTGCAGCATCTTTTTATTGAGCTCTTTAAAAATAACACAAATGAGCCAAAAAGTGTCCTTTGTCTTTCCAAGTACTTCAGGAGCAATTTTGAAAACACTACATAACACAAAGATGTTAGAGAGGTGATGCAATTCTTCGAGGAAACACTACTATCTTGTGCCACACTTCACACGAGACAGCTCACCAGAGATACTGTCAAACATTTGAGATTACAGGGTCTACAGAGGTCCAGCTCAGAGCAGGATAAGCCTCTAAGCCCACTACCAGTCCAAGAACATTCTTCTCTTCCTGATTGGCACAGGATACGTGAAAAAAAACCCTAATAAACAAATAACCACATGAACTTACATCAAGAAAAGTGCAGAGTGCTGCAGGCACACAACTTAATCCTGGATGTAAGGCAGCTCCCAGCCACCCCTTTTACCAAGGACTAGTTAAACTTAGATTCACCACTGGCTAAAAGTGAATTACATTTCTTCAGGCAACAAGCACAAAGACACAAGACTGCACAAATTTCTCCACACTACCTTGCTAGCATCCCTCAACCCTCATGCTAAAACAAAGGAAAACTATGCCTCCGTATACTTGCAGCCCTCTGCCATCCAAACAAAATGCACACATTGCTCTGGATTCAGGCCTGTGATTCCAGAAAAACAATGAAGGAATCACCGACTAGATCAACAAAGGTCAGAGATGATTTTGAATCTATTTCCGCAGACACTCAATTTTACCATTACCTACTAAAGGCTTGTATTTCTTCAGAAGAGAGCAGCTAGGGTATTATTCAGCTCTTTAAGGGTCCTGTGGTTAGCTCTGTTGGAGGGCTCACGTTTCCCAGGGGAAGAGTCACCACTACTGGAAGCAGTTCATGTAGGTCAGTCTCCCTGCCTGGTGATGCAGAGTGTCTCTCTACTTTCCATCCCACTGTGGCCCCTATATTCTTCTACACTCTGAGTGTAAATCTGGACTTAGTCCTGTTAAAGTCATGGTAACTACAGCTACTAAAGCTAGATTCAAAGAAACAACTCTTAGCCTCTCTAGAGCAGGAGTTTCACTTCAATACAACTGGTTAAAAATAGATCAGCTGTCTGGCTGAGTAACGAAGGGATCACAGGAAACAGCTTGGATTACTTGCTTCATTTTGCCAAGCATCTTTTAGAGCCAAGTTTTCTTTCACACATGTACAGTTCCTTGCATGTTTTCTGCACATGGGTGTAAAATGCCTACTATTTGCACACAACAGGCAAGAGCATAGGAAATAACACCTTTGACATACAGGGGATACAACAAAAGATTACTGAGAAGACTTACTCATTGTTACTCCTTTCTCCCTACCTGCAAATAAATTAATCTGGGAGCTGCCTCTACCTAATGTTCCAGCTGTGTGTGGGGGGGTGTGTTTACATACTACAGTACTAGATACCAAGTCAGTTAGAGAGTGGGTCATAGTCTTTATTAATTAGTCACATGGATTATATTTTTAGAGTAACTGGACAGTGTCAGCAAAAACAAATGTTTGCTTTATGTCTATCAACATCTCGCTGCTTCCTCATTCTTCCCTCTTAATGAAGGCCCTATATCTTATCTTGCATCCAGGCTGTAAATTCTTTGGCACCATCTTCTGCCATAGGTTTTGCTACCATTCAGTCTACGGGACTCTCCATCCATGAAACCCCTCAGCACCACAGTAACACAAAAGGACATGCCATCTAGGACCAGCTCTCTCAACAATCCTCCCAAGATAAGCGGGCCTTACCTTCCACAACACCGGGCTCATCTTGGTATGACCTCCACTTTGAGACGCTCAGCACCCTGTACGACTAGATCCTGCATATAACCTAAATAGCAAATAGCATACAACTGTACTCTAAATAGCATACAGCTTGAGTTGCAGCCCTCTCCACCTTTTCTTTTTTTTTTTTTTTCAATCAAAGCACAAGAGAAATGGATTAATTCAGTCTTAATTCATGTGAATACAATTCCTTCAGCAGCTCAGAATTTCAAGTTAGGTGTTGTGTGTGTAACACTATTTTTGTCCTTTTAAGTTTGCTGTCAAGCAATCATTCTCAAGAGAGCTGGTAAACCTTACTTTCCTCCAAAGTTGGAGCACTGCACCAACAACAGCGTGACAACTTCGGTTTTACTTGGCAAGGAGTTTGCCCGACTTGAACCGCAGTCCTCTGGGGTGCCTTTGCATCACTTTTGGAACATAACTCCGCTAGCCTGAGGTCCAATGGTCACAGCACGAAAGGCCTTGTCTATCGTTACCTAAGCTGTGTGAGAACTCTTGGAAGTGATAAAAGACATGCATTTGCACGCACAGAGATTAAGGGTGCTATTGCAACCTCTCAAGCATACCTGGTACCGTTCAAGCTTTTGTTCTGTTTGTTACACGCACATCAAGGCTGTGTAGCATAACAGGATTATTTTTGAATGGCTGAATACTGGATTTTCTTCTTCTTCATGACCATGAGAAATGGGAGATTTGCTTCAGGTCCTCTGAGCATACCATCTGCAGCAAGTCATGTCTCCAGCTGTCTGCAGACAGCCGGAGGAAACCTAGTTTCCCTTCAACAGTTCACACAGAAAGTTTGCAGGAGTCTCCTAAGGAGAACATTGCTGGGAGCTAGAGCATCACTTCATGAGAACAGCCTATAACACGTGCCCCTTCCCTAGAGGGTTACGTGTTCACTTTGAAGGGGCTTCTTATGACCAGAAGTATGCTTCAAGAGTCAGTGCTGTGACAAGGGCTGCCTGTAGTGCAGCAGCTGGAACACATCCTACGAGCAGCACACATCAGGGTGCTAAATGGACTTTAGCCACAAAATCCAGGCAGGCACCAAGGCAAAAGGGTCAATAGAGGGCTCTAGCACTGGTGACTTCCAGGGCTGTGTTTACTGGTTTTATATTACTCCTTTGATCCCAGAAAGTAGGTTGCTTAATATTTTAATGGCTTTCTTCCACCATTGAAATTAACATTTCATGTTTAAGAATCTAAATCTCTTCTGCTTCAGTGTCCTTCATCACTTTCAATATTTCTTAATTACTTTTAGAGCTATTTCAAAGAAAAGCAGTGAGCCCTGAATCTATTATTATAATTGCATAGTTTGCCTGAAGTACTCTATAGGCATCACCTCTCTCTGCATTCAGGACTTCAGCAGCATTTTTGAAAACATTCTCTAAACAATCAGAAGGTAGAAAACCCAGGCTAAATAAGACTCAAGGTTTTTAGAACTTCAGCTTAGCATCTGAGGAATGAAAGAAAGTTTTAAAGAGAAAGGATATGGGAAAACCTACTCCACCACAGTAAGTCTCTCAGCCGCCTCCTCAAAGACCGAACAACTGGGTCCATGGCACATTGTACACAATAGCAGCTGAAACACCACAACTCTCCTCCAAATCCCACTAGAGACCAAGGACAGGTTTACATCAGACCCTGTTTATTTCTACACCAGAAAAATCCCAGAAATAGGGATCCTACAACTGTCAAAGCCATATTTTTTTGTTGGATACCTTGATACGTACACTGAGGTAAGCTTGCCTACTTTAAACTTTGTGCCAAGCTTCACGTTTCCACCCAAATTCATAATCCCTTGAGCAAGCCTAGAAAGTCATGCCTTCTAGTAAGAGGACAGCACAGAACTTGAAACAAGTGTCTGTTAAAATCACATTAGCTCCGAGGTATAACATAGCACATCCATCAGATTTGAGAAAACCTTCAATTCTGCTTCAACTTTCAGGCAAATGCAGTTTGCAAAAGCTGTTTGCAGTACAATTCATGCTCTGGTTTTTGTGTTTGTTTTTTTTTCATATGTAGCAATAAAAGTATTCCAACTAAAAACTGAACAGCCAAAGTAATAAAATGCATTAGACAGGTAGATCTTTCCCCTGAATAAAGTAAAAAAAAAAAATTTCCCCTGAAGATTTAGGACAACTGGCATAATAAAATATCCAGTGTCTCAGTCTTACATTTTACCCAGTATTTTGTAATAAAGCGTTATGTAATTCCAAGTCATTTATACTAATGGAATGTGGGAGCTACTGCAAAACACTGCAGAGGATCAGTCAGAAAGCTTCATCTGCGAGCACTTTTGGCAACGTGCAAATACTTTCCTGTCTCTGAAATTTATGGTTCATAATGTCAGTACCATGGCTCTGGCATGCATATTCTCCAATTTTTCCAAACCTTTGGTTCAAAAGAACTATTCTTAATCAAGAAAATTAGGAGAATCATTTTAGCTAGCACTTTTTAATACTTTTTTGTAAATTGTTGTATTGCTTCAATATGAAGCTTTCCAAAGCTCAACACATATCTATTTCACATTGCTCCATCTACAATCTGAAGGCCTGTAAAGAGGCAAATTTACCACTGCCAAGAAGATGACACTATGACAATTAATGATGAGAAAAGCGAGGTAGGAAGTTATCTTCAGTATAAACAGTTAAACAGTCAAAATATGCATTTGATTAACAGGAAACAAAGAAAATGTGACTCAGCGTAGAGAAAATAAAGCTCTGTCTAAATAAGGCACTCTAGCTGTTTTCCATCACAACGGCCAAAATCAGACCCTTTCAAAGGGAGCCGCCACCTCTCAGAGCCGAGTCTTTACTTGCAAGTT
Source organism: Gavia stellata (assembly GCF_030936135.1). Taxonomy (NCBI): domain Eukaryota; kingdom Metazoa; phylum Chordata; class Aves; order Gaviiformes; family Gaviidae; genus Gavia; species Gavia stellata. The sequence goes on from NC_082624.1 coordinate 1,083,955, forward strand.
GCTGCTCTAGAACGCTCAGAGCTAAGGAGCACGCGGTACAGCAGCAGACCTCCAGGCAGGCGAGCATTTCCTACACGTTTTCAACTATAGAATTAATGCCTGCAATAATAACTCTCCAACCCTTGCTTTCATGAGTCCTTCAACCTTCACAGTCCGTAGGGAAATCAGAGGTGACCAGGCTGCTGCCCTTCTCCCAACCACTCTTTTAAGAAACTACAGGGTCAAGTACATACTAAAGCTTCTGTATCAGCTACAGCAAAATTCATAACAATTTGATTTACAGAGCACAATGGGATTATATACTGGACCTACCAAAGAAGTTACCACAACAAAAACAAAGCCAGAGTAGTAAGGAGTTTCGCAGGTCCCTCGGGGACACAGTGACTTCTACAAAACCAAAATCCAAAGAAAACCTCCTTGGTATCAGTATATGCCATTCCAGTTCATGCCTAGAGAAAGACTTATTTGAAAAAGAACAGAGCAGAACAGACTTACTTGTCTAGAATGAAATACAAATCAAATCCTCCGTAACAGGCGGGACCACCATTCTCTCTCTTTCCACCTTGTCCATCACAGGCTAGCATAAAAGTTGCTAGGAAGAGCCATTTGAAGCCAAATCTCAAGATGCTTTGCTTTGCAATGGCCATTATATCCAGAGAGGAGGAGAAAAAGAAATGTCTTCTTCCAAGGCTCCTTTATTTCACAGGTTTCTCCACAAAAGCCATTCAATGACCTTTAAATGTATATATGTATATTTTATTCCTTAAAACTCCACTTGCAACAGTTGTCCTCAGGAATTGCAAGGCTTTCCCCCTTGTTTCCCTTGCACTTCTGTTTCTTGGTTTCAGATTTCAAGATGCACAATACTGTATTTCACTTTTTTTTTTAAAGGGACTTGACCCTCAGTCTCACTTGCAGCTCTCTCAAAGCAGCACCATTGTTTTGCAAGAGAAGGAGCAGCCTCCTAACAAATCTTGCTTTGTCACAGACTTCAGAAAATACAGGGAGGGTTTGAGGTTTTTTTTCCCCCCTTAATTATTATTGTTATTATTAAGGATGGTAAGTTTTATTTTTCCTTAGCAAAAAAAGCTCAGAGAATGCCACCTTGTGGCGCAAACTCAAGCTGACTGGAGTGTCTGGTTTTAAGGCTATCATTCGTACACCGAGCGTACTAAACGCATACCACAGCAGCTTTAGATATGAACATAGAAGCAGTTTGCTTACAGCAGTCACACAGCACTGTGCAGAGACATCTTTGTTTCCCACATAGACAACATCTGAGTTTAAAGACCTTTAAAAACCTGGAGCAGCTTCACAAAAGTTGAAGTGACAACCCATGCCAGGTTTCATCCCTTGTGTTTTCTCAGTCCTGAGAAATAGCAAGCAACATCTGTGCCTATGAAACAGGCTTCCCCCTCTTACCATCCTTAGCAAACTTATTTCAGCCACTAGAGACTAAACCCTCCCTCTTCCAAGAAAACTTGCTGGAAAATGTAACTTCAGCTACACTTGCATTTTCTGTCTCCTTCCACAAAGGGCACCACAAGCTCCAAAACCCAAGCAGCATTCCACAGTAGGAGCAGCCCCCCACACCAGCAAGAGCTAAACTAGAGATCACAGGAGCTGGGGCTTCTAGGCTTCCTTCTCAAATCCTCTCAGGCTAGAGCACCTCAGCTGTTCCCCCATTACTAATTGCTGCTTAGCGGAGCAGCTTCAGGTGTTGCATCAAGCATGGGGGGACCAGGTCAGGTTTCTGACAGGGGATGCAAGTGCACTTGAGTCAGGCTTTCAAGCTGTTCTTCATTACTTAAAGAGCTCAATTTGTCTTTAAAAAATTCTTAGCAAAAGCAAACAAGCTGAGGAAAGACCAGGAAAAGCAGCAGGATAGGTATCAAGGGAAAATGACAAAACAGCAAATAACAGACTTTTTACATAAGTGGAAAAATCTGGATTATAAATTAGTCAGGCACCTTGCTGCATTGATGATTAAAACTTTGGGAGTGTTCTCCTGCCCACACCTGGCTATGCTCGGCAAATACACCAGCGCCATCACCTCTAATGTGGATAATATAGAGACATGGGCAAATGGTACCTCCTCAGTCCTGCTGTCAAATCCTGATCAGATCTGAAGGAAGTGGAGATCCCATGGAAGTCAAAGCTTCTCTAGGGCTATACAGGAGCGGAACCAGGTGTTTTGTAGATGGATATTCTGGGCTTGAATACCTAAATTCAAGGGGAGTTGGGAGTGTGGGTGTGAGTCTTTCAGTTTACCTCTTAGCCTGAAAGGAGAGTAGTAACACAGCTTGTTACAGCATAGGCAAAAGATCTACGTCAGGGTATCAGGTTTCCTACAATGAACGGAAACAAGGCACAATGTGAGGAGCATGTACGAGACCCTTTTGCTAAGGTAGATGCAATGCTGCCCAAGCTGAGGGGTAGCACCTGCACCAGCCCTGGGCAGGCAAAGTGTGCGGGCGGGTGCTCCTTTTCTGGTAGCAGCAGAGCTGCCACCTGCTTGTTTGCAGATCTGAGTGGTTGGGGTGCTTAAGTCCTGTGAGGTATCAAAGTACAGAGATGTAGTTCCTGCAGCCAGCAGAGCTGTGCTAGGTGAGCAAGTAGGGTTTGGGGATTTTAAAGTTTCATATGGATGCTCTGGAACAAATCTGTTCATGGTTATGAAGCTTGAATTGCACAAATCATGGGGTTATGCACAGAGAGTTTTGTGTATGTATTTGAATGTCGTACTGCCTAAGGAAGGGGGTGACACTAGTCCATGGATTCTTTTTTGGTGTTTTAAAAGAAAATGAGCTGAGTGCAGGATGTAAAAATAGGAAGGATAGAAGAAAAGCTTCCTCTCTGGGGACTGATGTGCTGGTTTTGAGAAATTTTGGAAAAGTGCTTAGGGCCAGCTTCTGATCTGAGGTACAGCTAGGGCTCCTGCCGCAGCCTGATAAAGTATCTTCTTGTCACTAGCTTATGCCCTGTGTCTGCCTAAAGATTAAAAGCAGACTGATAATCTCTTTCATTTGTCTCTGACTGCCCCTGAGATGAACAAATATCTAGAGGTTAAAAAAAAAAAAAAGGCAGTACCTCAGGAAAATAATTTTGGCCTGAAGCTAGCAGAGGGAAAGGAGGGGGAGTGGAGGAAGAGATCAGATTCTCTGTGTAGCTGTGGATTCAGGCTGACAGAAGGCCCAGGAAAACTTGGGAAAAAGCCAAGGAATGAGGCATCAGATGAAGCTTAGAGCACTCTGAGATGGAGGGAGCTGCTGACAGAGTGAAACACTGTGCTTTGTGCTGTAACTCTGACTTTCTTCAGGGCTAGTCCTCTTCATATGCCTATCTTAAGAATGTGTCTTTTTGTTTATGACCTGGTAACAGCAGCATAATTATTGTGACACTCTGAGAAAAGCAGCTCTGTAATAGGAAGCTCATGTAAGACACAGGAGGGGGTGTTGGAATTTCTGCCTGTCCCTCCCTCCCTAAAAATGCTGGAAACAAAAATATTATGAAGACTATGGCTTTGTGTGAAAGACCTAACAGTACTTGGAGAGACTGGGTGTGTTGTATTCTTTGTGTGAAAGAGGTAAGAAGTAAGGTGTTTTAATTGCATACAGCAGTTCAAGAAGTCATTAAGCTCCAAGTGATGCCCTTGGTGTGTAGCTAGAATTTGCATATGTAAATGATGGGGGAAGTGGTATCAGCAGGTTTTCTTCTTTTATCATCTACTCCCTTATATGTACCTATGGGACTTTTTCTGAAACTCACAGCTTGGAAGAAGCTGGTTCTGTCAGTTTGTGGTAACAGTGGTGTTGCTGACAGGTGAGAGGTAGCGCATGACAGCATGGTATGGGTTTTGTGAGCGCTCACTTGGGTGTCTTTGGGGTGGTTCCCTTTGATTCACAAGTGTCTGACCTGTATAGTGGATAATGGCTTCTGTCAAGATCTCAAAATCATGTTCCCTAGTTTTCATGGCACTTCAGGAAGCTGTTACAGCAGTCTGCATAGATAACTGAGATGTACAAATTGCCTACGCTGACCAGTGTTATAATCACAAATATATCATCACTGTACAGGAATTACCTCCCTGTCGTCAGTGCTTCAGTGTAGACGTTATCCTTAAATTCACTGGCCGGATCTTCAAATGGTGTAATTCAGCACAGCTCTGCTAGTATCAGCAGAGCTACGCTGCCTGACGTGGTGCAGAACAGACCTCTCTGGGTAGGAGTTGTGTGCCTTTACATTTCAAATGCACAGCATGTAACTCCAGGCTGACACCCAGTGGCCAAGGAGGCTTTTTTCCTCCCTGGATTGCTCTAATGTTTCAAGGGATCAGTAATGCCCTTGTCTCTTGCTTTTATCTGCCTTTGCCCTGCTTTGGTTTTATTTGCCTCTGCTGTAACATGTAAGGCTGTACTGCATTATTTTTCTGGTGATTAGAGTTTGTTCCACTAGTTTTTTTAACGAGGGCTGCTAACTCTGCATATGTATGTAACTTCTTCCTGAAGAGGAGTATCAGGCTAAGTATACAGATGAAAATATATTGCTTGTAATGTGTTAAACAAAATAGGAGAAAATATGGTGTAGGGAGTAATTCTGCCATAATCTAAGAAGGCCATGCAGTTCCCTTCCAAGTCTTGTTTTTAAATTTCCGCCTAAACCTGCCCAGGAGCCAGGGGTGTAGTCAGACAAGCTGTTGTCCCCTTTGGTTAGTGCTGTAGGAAATAGGGTTGTGTAATAAGGCCATGTGCGTCTCAACAGCCTTCCCTCCTCTACTCCCTGTTGCATATATATTGCTTTTGTTTGCCTTTACTTTAACCATTTCCAAGCACTTTGCCAGGGCTAGAGCATCCTTGTGGCACCTCTGCAAAATGTTTTTTTTACATTCACTTAGAGACGGACAAAATTCACCCCAGTCTACTCAAAGGGGCATCTATCATTAGTGGTCTCTTTCTCTCTAACTGAATTTAGACAAGATGATCAGCCTGGTTCCCACTGATCCTGAGTTTGGAGCAAATGTTGAGGAAATCTTTCGGGGCTTCTGGTTTTCAGCATTTCTGAAAATGGGGTGCCTGAGTTTGACCTCCCTTCTTAAATGAAAGCACTCAGTTGAAAGTATTTTCTAAGAACCTGAGCTTAAAACTCTAAATGCTCTAGTGACCAAGTCCAAACCACAGCACAGGTGTCCGCATTCTCAGTCCCCTGTGACTCACAAGAACTCAGATTCAGTATTCTTGTTAGGAGTCTGTTCAATTTGATCAGATATTTAGACAGCAGTAATTAACCCCTTAGAGACATTATGGTGCATGAATCCTGAAACAGTTAAGCCTAAAGGAACAATGATTACAAACGTGCATCTAACTTTGAGCAAGCGAATATGCAAACAGCACTGATGAAGCACTGTTTGTTTAAACGAATATTAGGATCTTCTGCAGTGCAGTTTGGTTTCCACTGGTTTTAAGGCAAAAGGATAAGCACACGTGCCCAGCAGGAGGGAGCAGAGCTGCACAGAATGAGAGATTCAGATTTACTGACTACATTTCACATAATCCTACGGGATTTAAAAATAAATCCTACCGCATTGTTGGATTTGCAGTGTCTGACTCACCCTTTTCAAAGTGCTGTAAACATGGAGAATGTGACCATTTATCTATGAGGCAAGGCATTGTATGTTAACTGATCCTGTTCCTCCTTGAAGACTTTCTTTGGAAGAGGTTAATTATACTGACATGTGCTCCAAACTGCAGTTTGGATGGGAGTGATAAATGGAAGATTTTTCCCTCTTCAGCCTGTGCTGTGTTGTCAAATTATCCTTCTCCTAACGGTGTTTACAGATCTCCTTTGACCAAGTATTGTCTGCTGTCTTTAGTACCGCACTTACTAGCGCATCCTTTAGATTTTACAGGACAAAATGCAGGAAGAGTATACGCAGGGTGCAACCGTGGCTTTTTAAAAGCCCAAATCATTGTATATCAATGCCTGGGAGATGGCTTTGTGGACATCTGCCATGAATGGCTCTCTGCCATTATCACCTGCTGGACTACAGTAATTTTCTGCAGGCCTGGACGATGGTATGGGCTGGAAGATTTGTAATGAGGCTGCTCTTCCTGTATTCGTTCTTCAGAACTCTCATCCCAGCAGTGTGAAGCAAATGTGTACATATGCTGTGGGGGTGTGCTGGCAGGCCCAGGCTCCGGGATGGGGTAACAAGACTTATAAGAGCTCCACTCAGTAACAAGCAATAAAGTTTCTATCGAGGCATCACGTTCATTTGAGGCCTCGTCTTAACTCTGTTTCTTCAGATCACTTGTACTCTGGTTTGCGGTAAGCATCACAGGTATGGTTTTGTTGCTGCTGAGAAGTGTCTTTGGTTTGTTGGGCGGATGAAGGTTCCTTTTCTTTCACTCACGTATGTTTGGCACTAAAATGCACATACTACTATTAAAAAGTTTCTTTCCAGTCCCTACAGGAAAGGGAGTTAAATAGAGAAATGCCAATAAGAAGGCAAAGTAGGGCATGACAAGAGCTAAAAGATTTTGTTAGGATACTGTATAATGACTAAAAATAAATGAAAATCCCTCCTAAACTTTGATTCTTGCCTCTTTCTGTCATATTTAGCCTCAGCCTGAGTAAAATGAGAACTGATGGCGTGTAAAGGAATTAAACTTGTGTAATACCAAAAAGGAAGGAGATGAGCAGCAACAAACTACTGTCTCCCTCCTCTGCTAGGACTGACGTGTGCTAATCTGGGTAACTCGGATGCTCTTGCCTGAGATGTGCCCAAGTGAACTCTATATCCTTTCAAACTGCTGTGGAATAAAGCCTCTGGATCAGTGAGAGGGTAGTGGAAACCGAGGGACATTGCATGGCTGTTAGTCTTCTTAAAGATAGATTTGTAGTCACCTGGATGACCCAGGGCATCCTGCCGTTTTTGTTAGAACAGAGGAAATACTCAATCTTGATTTTGAATTTCTGAGCAATAGGGACCTTGCCTTGCTAAAGCTTTAGTGTTTGATGGCCTTACTCTTTTTTAAAAATTGTACTTTAATTCCCCTCAACTTCTCTACTTCCAAATGCTTGGGATTGGCTTCTTACTCTCTGAAGTTTTGATTCTTCTCTATGACAGTGGCTTGGCCATGTAAGAAATTTGGGGTTAGGCATCCACTGCAGGATCGGGGAGGGGAAAATTGTTGTTAGGTGACAACAGTCCAAGATAAATGCATCCTTTCAGTCCCCACTTGTTCAAAAAAAAAAACCCCAAAACACGTTAACTTTGTAACAGCAAGCTTCATGCTGGCTCAAAGTAGATAGGGGATTGTTTGTCTTTAGCCTAGAGCTGACAAATCTGACATAAACACTTCATCAATGCCCTCATTAATTCAGCAGAAACATTACTGTATTCCTAGCTTGATGAATATCAAATTTATACTACTGGAAGATTGGACATACAGAGAATCCAGGACCAGCTATCGGGAAAGTGCAAAGGCTCTTTCTACGTGTCCCTGGCAGCAGAAATGGAATACATTTTTCATCTCCCTTTACAGTGCCATTGCAGCATTCAGGAAGGAGAACTAAGCCTGCTTTTTTTTGCATCTTCAAGGCTGAGGTAGAGTTGTTTGGGAGGAGACAGCTGGGAACCTTGCGCTGTCTTATGTGGATCAATAATGGTGTTTCGGTTGTGTACGCATCTTTGAAGCAAAGCTTCATCCCCCTGAGTGTTCAATGTGATGCCTCTAGCCAGTCCTTGCTATGCACTGGAAAAAATGGAGGACTCTCTTTTAGGAACAGAACAACTCTGTAAATCTACAAATTAGACTCCTCTTCCCCTAAAAAAGGCAAATCTGTTGCATCCTCCTTCTTTCTACTTTTCGTGACACATGAATCAAGATTTTTAATGTGAGGCATCTTTCCCTGAAAAGGGAAAGGAAGGTCTTAACTCTGTATGCCTTATTTGTAATGCGCGTACTCTGACACTTGCCCACCTCTACGGGTGTGCCCTATGTTAAGAGCAGGCTTTTAAAAGAGCACTCGAAGGGCTCAAAATGGGTAGAAGAGATGCAATCAAAATATTTTTCTGGGTGTATTCATAGAGGATAAAGGGTATAGTAATGAGAAACTAGCCAGAGTTAATTCATGCTAAAGGTCTTTAATTGAAAGATATGGTCACCAATTGATCTGTTTCAGCATCTGAATCATCAAGAATGAAACTTTCAAAAGAGGAGATGCCAGGGAAGAACAGCATCGGGGTTGGCTTTGTGCAGCAGCTATCGGGCATCCATGCTTGGTTCAAGAAAGGTAAGATTTTCAGACCTTGTTATTGCCATGACAGTAGTTAAGGTCCAGAAGTTGCAGGACATCAAGTCTAATGCATGATCCTTGATTGTATATGTATTGGGGTCCTTTAAAAACAAGAAAAGAAAAAAGAACACCACGAGGTTATACCTAAGATGGTGTTAAGTGATCTGTGCATTCATTGGCAGCCTTTAAAACCTGGTACACTGCACTCGCATTTTTAATCAAATTGAGCCATCTCACGTACCAAAGCAACTATCACAGCAAAGCAAGCAGCGCGCAGGTGGGAATGCTGCTGTGTCAGAATGCAACACCCTATGCCTGATCTGTAGAGCATCTTTCTCATGACAGGGTTTGCAGACAATCAGCTTGCAGTAAGGCTCAGAGTACTTTGCTGGTGCTTCAGATTAACTCCTCTGGGTAAAACTTAGTTCCTTTATATATATTTAAAAAGAATTTCTTTTTTTCCCCCCAATACAAGAAATTCTATTGCAAGTGATCAAAATACAGTTACGGCACCCACAGCAAGACAGTTGATTTATACTGGTCTCCATAGTAATAGCTGGCATTCTACAACCGTATTTTTATTGCTCTGAGTGAGCAAAGTTTTTAATAATTGCTGCAACAGAAATATTTTATGTGTATGAGTGAAAGATTCTTTTGTACCTGACACAACTGGATCTTTAACTCAGAAATGAATGATCAGAAAGACATGCTATTTAATATTCTTTTGGTTTTGCAGTACAGAGGGGCACTATTACACTCTATACTGTTAGTATATATTACCGTGCATTATACAGTTATGCTAGTGCTAGGTAACAGGCCCTGTCAGGGCCTATCGGGGAATCCTGTGAAGTGCAGGTCATTAAACTCCTAGGTAACATGACCATTCCGCCTCTGAAAAACCTACAGGGAATGAAGCAACTTGGCTTAGTATTGTGAAACACCAGGGTTTGGTGCCATTCCTCGGTAAACTTATGAGCAATCTCTGAACTGAAGGATAGGGGTTCTTAGGACTGCCCTTTTTCTTTACCTTGGCATCACAGATGAGGTCAATATGCAAAATTCTGGGCCAAAACTTAAGCCACCTTAAACTTGACTAAAAGGAGTAGTAAAGGTTTGGATCACATCATTTATGGAGGTTGTGACTCAACACTATTCCAATCCTGATCTGCAGAGATACTGAACCCTTTCTGCAACTCCTGAGGTTCTCAATTTGTGTCCATCTGTAGTTGGAACAGCAGCATTTGCGTATCGTTCCCCAACGAAAAAAATGCCTGGGTAGCTACAGACTTAATTCATTTGGTTGCACTCACCGTGAACTTCATAAGCCATATAGGTTGTGAGTCCTCTGCACATAGCGAAGATGTCTGGTCCGTAAGAGTTGAGGTCACGGACAAGTCTCTTCATGAGGACGAATGTGATCTCCTTTGTAGTTTGTCCTTGACCTTTCAGGTTCTAAACATCAAATAACATCATTCAGCAAGATCGGTGCCTTGATCCATTTAATGCTATGCATACTCCTGTTTCTGGGATGATGACCCAGTGCTTGATGTTTTACTCAAACCTGTATTTAGTACAATCTTTTAATCCACTGTGTGACTATGGGACCATGAGCAAGCATTGAAGGCAGCTCCTATGGCATATCTTTCTAAGGGAGTCAAGGAGGGAGGCTAAAGAGAACTGGAAACTGAATTAATTAAACAGCTGAACAGGAAAAGAGTAGTGCAGTCAGTATTTTAACACAGACCTCCTACTAAAGTACTTCCTCAGTCACTTGCTAACCTCTCACCCTAGAGGTACTCAGGTTGTAACTTGGAAGCGTGGAAGAAGTCTACTCATTCAGCCTTCTAAAACTGGAACCAAAGAGGGCAGTAGCAACACTTGGCAGACACATTTACACTAAAATTATTTGCAAGTAGTGCTTATGACCTCTTTGAGAACTCTGAGTGTTTTAGTGGGACAGTTTTTTCTGAACTGTTCCAGAGTGCTTTGTTTCAAATGAATTTCAAATATATTTTCCTACTTGAGTGCTTTGTTGTCTGGATGCCCGTATTTTCTCTTAAGACCTAGGCTTCCTGCTGGTTTGTATCTCTCATCGTTCAGCTACAGCCACAGGACTCCCGTTCTGGCTCATACAGTTAATATGGAACAAAGGCTGCTGAATACAGAGATGCGTTCTTACGCCCTAAAGGAAAATGGAGGTCTGAACAATAGCGTCTGCAAAGCAATGTTCCGCAATGGAAAACGCAACTTTGTATTGAAATGACTCAGAACTATTTTTAGATATTGCTATCTGAAAATAATTGATGCCATTAAAGGTTTCCTAATATAAACAGTTTCTTAGCAACCTGCAAACCTAAACTTCCTCAGAGAAAATGTAGCTGGGGAGGGAGGGGGGAAGGGGGTGGGAATGATGCACCTACTCTTTTTCTTTTGAAAAACCATCCCCATGGCAAATTCCCAAGCCACGTTACTGTTCAGAAAAACAATCCTGCTGCTTGTGAAAATCTCACCTTCTCAAGAAAGAAAAAGCAGTTAAGAAACAGCTTGATGAACTCCAGGGTAAAGGCACACTTAGCAGGGACGACTGGGATTGACATAGGCTTTCACAATTTTGGTGGAATCTTATCAAAGGGTTCCTGAAAGCCCACTCCAGTATGCTTCCTTCTTGCTGGTAAGCAAGGAGTTGAGATAAGCTTCAGGGGGCACAGAGATGTACCTTAGTACAAGCAAGCCTGGAACTACAGCTAGAGGTGAATGTTTTTGCTCAAGCCTGTACTTGTGTAACTCTCCCCTTTTTCCTCCCCACCATGCCTTCTTGCCCTTTAAAGCCAGGATTTTTATAAGGACTCAGTTCTCAGACTTCAAGAGAAGCCAGTGTCTACAAAAGGTTAGTATGCTGAATGCCGAGATCATTTTTAAAATGTCTGTGCTAAGTTTGTGGGTTGAACTCACGCTAATATGGTGCTTAGATCTTTTGAAAAAGTTTTGAAAGCTTGAAATCTTATTTAAACTTTTTTCCTCATTACTGGATTATTTGTTCTTCCTCAACTAGAGCTGCCTAAAAAAATGGTGGGTTTTTTTTTAGCCCGCAAAAGATGTGAGATTTTGAAGAGTACCATGACAAAAATCTAAAATCTCATAAACATAAAACAGTATTAGAAAGCTGTCAATCTAAATAATCTCTTAAAACATTGTAAAAATAATCTAAGGGATCTACAACATTGAAAAAACATGAAAGCCTCCCACTACAAGCGTCTGAACCAGGGTATTCTAACTTTTCAATGGTTTCAAATTATGTTAATGTAAAATGTCATTGAAATTGATACAATTTCATAATCGATGGTGTGATCTAAATGGCTTTTAAAGTAACTATTGGCTTAAAAGCTTTTGAAAATAGCAATGTCTCTGACATCAGTTTACTTTGCATTACTGTACAACTTCACAAGTAACTACTCCTTTTTAATCTTACCCTGGTCTCTTCAGCCAGTCTGGGAAGTGCATCAAAGCTCGGCATCTCCTTTCTGTTCATTACAGAAATGAAGCAAGCTCCCTCTGCCGGCACTTTGGTTGCAATAAAGCCCTGTAAAATAAAGTTATTGACAACTAGGTCTTGACAATTCAGTTTTTCAATAATTAAGATGGGAATAAAGTCTGTATTAAAAAAGTAGTAAGTGCAGGTAGTTTTTACCCCAAAACTTGAACTCAAAATGTTAAGAATAAAGAAACAAGTCCTGTATTTTGGTCAGCTTTGTAGGAGCTAGTCTCCTTGTACATTTTCTGAAAAAGCATGCTCCTTGCCACTCACCGTATCATAGTTCCAAATGGTTTTCCATGACCCTTGGGTGCTCCTTTCCTCAATAATTGCCACGCGCCATTCCCTATTGATGATCAGAATTTGGGAGCCTGAAACAATGGTGACTCGATTGCTTACTTGAGTATTCTGAGGCTAGAAAACAAAATTAAACAAAACTTTTAGACTTTCAAGTTAGTCAGTTATCTCCCCAAAGCTTTAGAAAATCACTGCTGTAATAAAATAAATGCTGGCTCACAGGGAGCACCTTTAGTGACCACAGTATTTTCAAAATGACAAAGAATTAAGGCTGTGGCATTCTGGAGTAGCCGTAAGAATTCTTTTAATAGATTCAATGAATAATTTCTGTATCTTAAAACTGTCATCTGGTGGTTTTAGAGTTTTATGCGTGAAAGAAATTTTAGATACCTTTCCTCCAAAGGGATGGGGAAAGAAGCAAGGAAAACTCAAGAAGCGGGGAATATGGAAATAGCAGCAATGCATGTGAACTTGGTCACTATACTCACGTAATCAGCAAGGGCTGGAGTCAGCAAGAGTCCAAGAAGGACGGTAGTCACAATCTGAAATGAAAATTGAAAACAAAAGTGTAACTGCAGGTCTGGCCGACAAATCTGGTCATGAGAATCTTAGTGCCTTTTTCCTAATCTGGTGTTTGTGTACTCCTTAGATCCTTTTTTGCTTTCATACTGGAATTACAGTAGTCGCCTAGAGTCATCCTTGCTTTACCCTAGAATAATGCAAACTAGACACATAGTAGGTTGCTTTTTTAGTAGTTGAATCTGAAGGTGCTTCTGAGACCTGTATAGTCATATACAGATAATTTACAAGAATGAGGAGAAGGAATTTAAATTTCTTCTGCTTAGGCATTACGAGAAAGTGGTTGATCCATTTGTGCATTGCTCCAGTTTTGCAAAAGCATTGACAAAAATGGACATGGATTAGGCTTCCTGGAGTTTGAATAGTTAAACCTTGAAAAAAATCCTTACGTCTTCATCTGATTAGGTTAATAGGGTTTGAGTTGCCCACCCTGGAGGAGAAAAATCTCCCCAGAGAATACCTTTTTGCTGTAGACAGACATAGGCACTTCTGAGAGATAAAGGCAATGGTTTTGAATCAAAGTTTTAGTTTATAAGGAGGAAAAGAAAAAAGCATGCATACTCACAGTAAATTTCATCTTGACTGCAGAGCTGATGCTAGTGCAGATGGAATGAACGATGTGAACCGTCCACCTTATATACGTTTTCAGAATTAGGTGTGGAATGGTTAAGTGTTGAAATAAAATTATTCTGTAATTTGTATCCCTGTCTGCATGTCACTGAAAATTATTTCCTGCTGTAACTACTTCCTAAATATGGGGATTGTACTTCTGCAAAGGTCTGATAATTATCAGATAAGAATCCATTTGCAGTGAAAAATTAAATAAGTTTTATAGTAACTTTCTGACATGTACTAATTACTTTTGAAAATTCACATCAAACTTAATACCAGAGATAGCCTAGGGTTAAAAAAAAAAAAAAAAGCCTTGCAGTAGAAAAAATAAGAGCCTTTGTACCTTCCAACATGGACTGTATGTTACCATGTAACCACAGGGACCACCAAAATATATGGCCCAAATACAGCATTGCCACTGAAAATTGTTTTACAATAAATAGGCAGTTCAAGCTGAAATATTACACATACCTGCAAGTCTGTGGGTGTCTGTTATTTCAGGTGGCAACAGTAATTCTTTTTCACCTTGCCTCAGCTTATTTTCTGTGGTGATGTCAATACGTATTGAAGGAGGGGATCATTCAGTTAGGGAGGTTTTTGAATACTTGGTTTTTGTGTCAAGTTGCTCAGTTTCATTTTATGTACAACCTGAGTCTGTGGCAGGGGATCACTGTAAAGATTCCAGAATTACTTTTCAACTGGAATCCAGTATGTTATTTTAAAAAAGGGGTTTTCAATATATAAAAATAACTAACCAGTGCTGCAAGTGCAATAGTAAATTAAATTCCGGTCTGTTTCACCGAGTCGAGTCTGCAAGGCCAAAGGGACGTTTTCGATGCATTCCATTACGCCAAATGGTGGTTATATTCTTGGTTCTTTACAAGCAGCAGCGCTTCTATGGATTTGTGTGGAAAAACACAGGTTTGTGCCCGGGCTCTGAGGGCAAACCGCGCTCACCGTCGCCCGCTTGTGGCGCCGATGGGTTGAGAGAGAAAAAACCGGAAAACCCCGAAGAGAAAGGTAGAGAAAAATCCCTGCGCAGCTCGACAGGAATTAACCCGTTGCTGAAGGCACAAAGAGCTTGCGGTTGCTGAGGTGCGGGAGAACCGAGGCGGAGGACGGGCGAAGAGCAGCCCTGAGGCGGCGTCGGGCGGGAGGGCGCCCTGAGGGGCCGCTGGGCGGGAAAAACGGCGGGAAAACCCTGCTGAGGCGGCGAGGGCCGGGGCCGCCGCACCGCAGTGACTTTGGCGGGAGCAGCCGCGGCACATTTCTGTCATTTCAGCTTTATTAATTTACAGTTATTGAAGTATTTTTTTCCCAAAAGACTGTTGTTAGACCTGCTGTCGGTGTCTCAAATGAGAATATCTATTTTTGTGTTTAAAAAAAAAAAAAATCCCTCACAAATCAGGTTCTCTCAGCATCCTGAATTTGTCTTAAAAGACATGAGGATATTCAAATAAATTTATTAGATTATAGTATGGCTTTTTAATGATGCTCAAGTCACACTTTTGAACTTCTTTCTGTCAATACAGTTTTTCAGGTGTTTTAAAATGTAAATGCAGTTGAACCTTCATATTCTGCCTGCTGTTGGCTAAAACAGAGCGGTAGGATTTAGGATAAAATCTGTGACTTTGTATTGCTGATGTGTCATGCTGATGGGTGGCCCTCAGAACTTAAATTACAATTTTCATTAAATGAGGGAAGGTGATGATTTGGTATTTTCCAGGCAGCCCAAGTTACTGAAGTGGTTGTTGCAGATCACAGAAATTGTGTTTAGTGATAAAACTCAGGCCTGCCTCATCGTTGCTGAGAAGGTTCTTCTATTGCAAGGTAAAAAACTCCGATTTTCTACGCTGTTACGAATATCTATGTATTTCTGTACTTGTATGGACATTTTGAGAGTCCCAGTATTGATGTCTCTTCAGGTTCACTGGCGTCTTTGCTCTCATGTCTCTGCTTAGCAATCTCTTTTTGAGTCTTATTATCTTCCTAATCAGTTTAAACCTGAATCAATTTAAATTTGAGTAATGAAGATTGTGAAATGTAATGACATCCCAGTTAAAGCAAGAAACCTGCCAGAATGTAATACTGCAATTAAATTCTTACGGTCTGGAAGAAGCAAATACTTTGCTTCATCGGTTCAGTAGTAGTTCCCTGTCTTCTGTAAAGTTTTAATCGTTACTAATGGTTAATTTAAGCTTTTCATGGAATAAAAATAAAAGCTTGGAGATGCATTAAGCATCACAATATGTAATATTGTAGTAAAAATGTATTTTAAAATGTGCATGAAGTTAAAGTAGTTTTGCGAGAAGCTGGCCCTTGTTGCAAACATTTTGTGCCCTCTACTTGAGATTTTGGCCTTAAACGAGGTGATATTGGAGCAGGCGTCATCCCTTGCCGGAAGCATCCATGCGCTGGTATTCCCTGCCAAGGGGACTGTGGACTCTCTGGTTTGAGCCCCGTTGAGGGAATCCCTGTATCCCTGCAAGGCTGCTGCCCTCCTTGCACACGGGGCTGTGACAGCTGGGGCTGCGGGATGTTGTGCTGTACCGTAGGCCCTGCTCAGGTCAGATCCTCGCTGCCGCGGGGGACTTTAAATCATCATCTGTTAACAGAGTCTGGCCCGTAGTCTTCAAGGGCTCAAAGGCCCCCAGAAAGACATTTTCCAGTGACACGCGATCGGATAAGCGAAGAGGGTTGTGACTGTTTTATCTCAGGAAAAGGGCAGTGTAAAGTTGGAAAAGAAGGAGATTCTCTCTGGAACCCCCAGGCAAGTCGGACAGGAACTTCTGTTTAAATACTGCAACCATATGGTTGCTTTTCTTTTGAGGTGCTAAAATATATTTGGGTGCAGTTTTGCTTTGGTTTTAATAGCAGTTAACTATTAAAGACCCCAAAAACATTCTCCTGATCAGAACAGTCTGCTGCATCCTTTATTTAGAGTAACCCTTGACTGTTCCTGAATGG
This sequence comes from Gavia stellata, assembly GCF_030936135.1. NCBI lineage: Eukaryota > Metazoa > Chordata > Aves > Gaviiformes > Gaviidae > Gavia > Gavia stellata. The sequence continues at coordinate 1,100,240 of NC_082624.1, forward strand.
GTAAAGTGTCTCTTAGAGTAACTCCTTTCAAACTCCAACAAAAGGGCCTCTGAGCAAGGAGGGAAGGTGAAGATCTGGTATTTTCCAGACAGACCAAGCTACTGAAGTGATCGTTTTAGATGAAGAAACTAGTCCCAGCCATTTTGCCTTAGTTTTGGCCTAACTAGAATTTGAGTCTTTCAAATTTCCAACTTTTAATTGGTTAGGGTATGCTTTTGTGCTTCCTGTGTTAAATATTTATCAATCATTGTTAAGTAACATCTGTATTCAACTCCAAACTGCATTTAATACACTTGCTAATTCCATTATTCACAGCTTGATTTCTGGGTTGATCAGAGCAGTAGTGCGTCTGTCTATTTGTAATTGGCCATATTGCATTGCAAGGCTTTTTTTCTTTTTTTTTTAAATTGTAATATTTAGTATGTTACTAAGAAGTTAAAATAAAAATAACTCTTATTATGCTTGTTTCTATAAATCTGGACTTCAGACCATGTTATCTTAAATATGGTTAATGCAGTAGGTATAGTGCCATTTGCTTTTAGTAGTGGTGAATAATTGCTTAAGGCAGCATGTGAAATCTCACTGGGAGATTGTACGGGATGAGGTTTAAATGCCAAAACTGGGATTTTGCAAGAACACTAGTTTAGCAACTTGTCTTTGGAATTGCTTCCGCTTTTTTTAAAGGATTCATAAAAACACGGTGCAGACGAGTGTAGGTTGATGATAATTTTTACTGAGACGCAATAGCCTCCACACATAGCAGAAGAAGAGACAGAGAAACGATTGAAAATGTGATCAAGAGAATATTATCAAGGAGAAGAATCTTGTTCATGGGTGCACAGTTCTATGAATATTCTTCCTCAAAACTTCGTCAGGAATAATTAATTACAGTAATAGACAGGCTGTTCATTAATCTTAACTTTCAAGCATGAAACATCTTGCCTTAAGAAGTTTGATCCTGAAAGAAAAGGAAAAACTGATTAGATTTGGACTGAGAAAACAAGAGAACTATGTAGCTGAAATTCTTCCAACATAATGTTGGAAATGTACCAGGAAATGCCATTTAAAAATGGAGCTGCATCTTTCTAAGCTTACACTACAAGCAACTTTTTAGACAATTCTAAGCTGCAAATTGGGTTTTGAATCTCAAAATCATGCTGTGGCAGGACCCATAGTAGTTAGGTATTGTATATGCATGAAGTTGCCTAAAAAATTTAGCTTTGTGTCAACAGTTGGAGCCCAAAACCTTACTGAAAAAGCCTGGTCTCCAAGCTGTGTGCAGAAGAGTGACAGACCTGCTTTTTTTTCTTTACGTGCGCATTTGCTAATTTATAAAAAGTCATAGAAAACCACAGGTTTTCAATAATTAACTTGCTGATCTTCACTTTAATCCTTTTCATCCTTATTTGTAATCATCTTAATCTGTACTTTGGTATAGAAAGCACTGTTACTAGTATACTCACCAGCAGCTGGGTAAGCAAGATAAGAGGGAATTTCTCTGCATAGAGCTTGAATGCGTTTTCCGTATGGGTGCAAGCTTTGGAGTCTCTTTCTTGAGATAATGAAGCGATTCCCTCTGGGTGGAAGTTGGTGAGGACTAGGTCCCTAAAGCATCAAAGAAACAAATCCAGAAAACAGCATTTAGAAAAGGAGTTCAGAATCTGTACGCACATCTTTGGTAATGGAGGAGGGGTTATTCAAGTGCAGTGCAACTTGTGCTGAACTTTTAGAGTGACTCAGCCCTGCTGAGAATCTTGTCTTCAGTTCTTGGAGCCTTTTCTCCTCTTTGTGGGTAGGGAGCGAGTACTTTTCAGAGGCAATCGATTAGCTTTCTCACCACTTTCATTCGCCATCCTACCTTGTGTCCTTGCAGTGGTGCAGGAAACCGTTTATCAAAGAAAAAACTGTTGTCCAGTTTAGCAATGATGCAGGTGTTTTTTGAAAAGACCTTGGTTGCAACGTAGCCCTATTAAAATAAAATATAAAAAAGCTTTTTGTTGCAAACAATGTACAGTGAAAGATAAGTGGATTACCAGAGCAAAGCACTGGTTAAAAAAGGCTTTATACAGTACACATAATCATAGGGAAGGAAAATACTGTTTTTTCAACTACATTGTCTAGGTAAATGTGTCATGGAGGCTGACAAGGGACTTTGGTAAAAGGTAATTGACTGCTTAAGTCAGATGAAGGGATTCACTGCTGAAAATACCAGTGCAGCATACAGTACAGCAGAAACAATGAAATGGTTAAATGGGAATGTTTTTAAGCATCTCCTCTACAAAAAGTTTTGTTGAAACGTAGATGTTTTTCAAAAGCATTTTGGTTATTTTCCATTTTTTTGAGCCATGGTGGCAGCCACTTACAGTCTCGATGTCCCAGACAGTTTTCCAGGCCTCCTTTGAGTCGGTGCTGTCCCCAGTGTCAGTGAGAGAGTGGTGTGAGTTTTCACCGTGCTGCCCCTTAAAGCTTTTCTTGCCATTCTGATTTTTCAAAAAGATTAAAGGAAGTAAGGATTTAGGTTTGTGGATTCCCAGTAGTCTTTCACGCAATAAAGCAATAGCTCTAGTAACCACGCTTTGGAAAATTAGTGCTCTTAGAGGTCGGATTAAAGGGGAGATAATTTCTGGCCTTAGAGGGGAGGGTGGGAAGCCGTTAGTACTGTTGTGTCAAACCTTACGTTCAGGCTTTATCTAGCCCTGGTTTTTACATGTCTGATGCATCCGCCTTATGAAGATAGACAAGCTTTAACATTACTGCTCTATTCCCCCCCCTTGCTTATTAGACTAGGTGGAAAAGAAGACATTGTTTCATTTAAACACTGGAAAATTTCCTTTAAAGATAAACACTAAACTGGATGTTCAGAGTCAAACTTGCAAGAAAAATTTATAGGAAAAGTAAATTAATTCCTTATTGTTCTTTCCCCAGCAGGAACTTGCAGGCAGAGGGTTATTTACAGTATTTCACTGTATTTTGTGGTCAAATCCTTCATGCTAATATTTGTTTCTCTCCACACAATTATTTTCACAGTGTTTATGCAAATCTCAAGATAGATTGTTGATTTCATATCTAGCAACTGTCTTTTCCCCTTGATATATCAAGCACCGAAATACTTTCTTCAATATAAAAAAAATGCAGTTTCCTCCTAAGTATCAGACTATAAAGTACAGCTTTATTTTCAGAAACCTGTTTTTCAGAGCCTCTAGGTAAAGACCACTAGTTTTTACGGCAGCAGTGTATAACTGCATGTAGCTCTATACTTACCCCATTAGCAAGAGCTGGTGCCAGGAAAAATCCAAGAAGAGAAGCAATCACAATCTGAAATGAACGTGTGAAATTCACAACATTTTAACATTGTGACTGCTTATCTCGCATCAAGGTATTTGCTGTCTTAAAATAATTTTGACTTTCTGTTTAACTTTGTACATGCTCAGCACTTTTCTGAAGTGGGGTCTAGCTGTCTTTAAATATGCAGAAGAATTTTTTGGTAATGAGCTTACATCAGATCATCAATTCATGTAAATTACTCTTAACCTCAGCAGTATACTTTGCACAGGTAAGATCGTTTAAACACAGTGGGTTTTAAAATATGTCCAGCCCCAGTTCAGTAAACTCTTTGGGAAAAGATGGTCTAAAATATTTTGTTTAAAAGAGTGAACTTTTCACGTTGAGCTTTTGATTTCGGACATGGAGCAGATCCATTAAATGTCCATGTGGATGTGCACCTGTTGTGAAGAGTTGGAACATGGGTGCGTACACACAGCAGAAACAGGACTTGAGCATCCTCATAGTAAATCTCTTGCCTCTGAATACAGGGCTAATAGTATAAGGGTAGGCACAACCATTTCTGTACAGAAAAATGTAATGTTAAACACTTTGTTACGCAACACTTGTTGCTCAGATTTGTCAAAATTACTGCTGATAGATTTTTGAGAAATTTAATATTATTATGATGATAAATTATTCTGTAATAATAATCATTGTGAACAATTATTCTCTTGGAGACAATCCCTCTAATATTGAATTGGTCACAAATTTCATCTACTTCAAAGGAGGTGTTTGATGAGAAAGATCCAAGTGTGACTCAGTATTTAGCACTAACATTTTGGAATTTGTCCTGCAACAATTTCAGGCTGCTGTAAATACCCCCACTTTACAGTCATGTACTTGGAGTCTCTCATGTCTCATGGTTCTTCTCCTACGCTCTCATCAGACAGCTGTGCCATAACTTTATATAACTTGCTGAGACTGTTGACTTGCATCTGAGTTGTGAATGAGAGAATATTGCCCTTTCAACATTTTACATGTGCGTCTCGCCCTTGTAACAGAGCACTTCTCTCTTTCACGTTTGAGTAGGCATATGGACTGAAGTCACTGCCAAAAGTGAAATTTCACCCATGCAGTCCTGACCCATTTGGCATTTTTACTCTGTAATCCGTACATAAATCAGTAATAGTTCGCTAGGAGCCAAGAAAGACTCAAAATAATTTTAAAACTGTCCAGCCTTAACAGTTTTATGAGAAAGCGATACATATACTTACAGTGAACTTCATTTTGATGGTAGGCGAGGCAAATTCTGCTGGTTATTGATGTGTACTCTTACTTTTTATACAGTAATATCCCAAAGTTAAATCTTAAAATGGGTTTACCTTATTGGCACGTGCCCTGTGTTCACAGAATCGTGACGGGTTTCCTGGGGAAGTGCTCTGATAAGAGGAGGCTTTGAGACCAGGCTGATTGAATTCATTGTATGCAGGAAGATGAAAGAAAACTTGTCATGGTAAGTTCAATGTATTCTATAGTAACTTTTAAATTAAAAAAAAAAATTCAGAACCAGAGAATAGATGCCTAATAAAACTTGTAGTGACTCTTTGTAGTAACTCTTTGTGCCTACGTGGCAAAGGACTCAGCCTGATATTTTATCCATAGCTGATACCATCTTTTGAATCAACGGAGGTAGTAATCTTGCTGTGTTAAAAATGTTAAGTCATCCCCAGAAATCATGAAGTTGGTTCTAAATCATAGAAATTACCGAGTTCTTTTGTTAACTGTGCTTTCTCAGCTCGTTCAGTTAGGATCTGCTTTCCAGTCTTCAGGCATGGTCTATGTGTCTTCACAGAGCCTCTTCACAAAATTAGTACTTGATTATGGACTAAGGGCTATTTCTAGAAAGGGAACATAAAGTAAAGACTGCAAAAAATTAGTAAGGGAGGAGCAGTAACAACGGGTGCTTTATGTCAACTATTATTTAGAAAGTAGATTTTAATATTTCTCTGAATTTGGTAAGTATATACAGAGCCACAGCAAAAGAGCTTATTTGCCTTGTTTGCTGCAGAAACTTTGCAAAATATTTAGTTTTTTTAATTGGCCAGTACAGATGCCAAGTCTTTTTGCCCAGGAATATTGTCCATTGCTGGTTAATAAACTGTCTCCTCAGATAATTTGGATTTGTTTCTTAGCAGTGCCTGTTACAGAAGAAGCACTTTCAGAGGTGCTCATTTACCTACTCCAGAAGTGCTTCTTATTTAATAGCAGTTCTGTCAGTCCCTCTGTGTACCAATTGTGCACTTTACTGTAGTTCAGTACAGGTTTGCACGCTGAAGTTTCTTTTTTGTTGCCAGAATGGCATGATGGGGACTCAGTGTCATTATAAACTAATGTCTCTGAACTAAGTTCTCCACTGTCATCGATTGCTGAGGATCATTGTTGCAGCTGTTATTGGAAAAAACAGGGAATCTTACTTTAGTTGAGAAGGTGAGGACCAATTCTCATTTACACCCATCAGGGCCATGCTCCATCATTCTGCTACTAACTGATGCCTTGCTCGGACTCCCTGAGTGCAGAGGAGGTGTGGCAGTCTGCCAGCACCATGAACTGAGAGCTCTGTTTTTCATCTATTTTGCACCCACTTTGCAATTTGCAAGAGGTGTAAAATATGGTGAATTAAAGTAATAAATTACTAAGGGAAAAGATTTACAGTTCTTCTAATCGGACTGATTTGTGGATGCCAAATGGAGACAGGTATGTCCTTAGCCTCCAAGATACACGTGAAAGTCTTACTTTGTATGTCACGAAATCCTCTCATAGTCTCTGGAAATCTAATTAATTGACTAGTTCTCAAGAAAGACATTGAGAAACTGAATTGTATAATGCTAATCTCTGTGGTGTCGTTAGCAATGAGTTGGAGAGCAGTTTTGTCCATTTCTTCCAACAGCCGTAGCCAATTTGGCCATTACAGTAATGCGTCAGACTTGGAAGCCTGAATCTCCAAATCTTCCATCAACTTCTGATTGCTTGAGTAGTTTGTATGGCAAACACATGCAGCTAGAGCATTTGGCATTAAGAATAGCTTACAAAACTAATTACAATAGTAGAAGCCAGGAAAAAGGGCAGGGAGGAGTGCTTTTACTGTATAAGACCCTGTCCTTTTTCCAGTACAAGTTTGTCTCTGTCTCATTTTTAAAGCTGTGCTCAAGGCATTCTGTTTCCTTACTAAATTCTTGTACCACTGTGCAGCAAACTCCCAAGGCTAAGAGCCGTTCCAGTTTTAACCCTTTTCTCAAATTAGTGTTTCATTTTGTGCACACACATTTGCACGTGTTTTTCTATGCCTTACTGTCTAGCAAGAATAAAACTGCTGAAATGATTTCTGGATTCATCCTTGAAACTTGATTTTTTTTTTTTTTTTTTTAACTACAGAATGTGATTAATTCTGCTTGACACGTCCTTGTGCCACACAGATTTTTCTAGACTGTGTCACCCCGTCTTTATCTAGTGTGGGGCATGCCCAGCTGAATGCAAATGGAAGCATAGAGAATTTTATTGATTTTTTGAGGTGTTGCTTCATTCTTTACTTTTCTCTCACTACCTGCTCACTCCCTGATAAAGTAAATATTTATGAAAAGTACCTGAAAAAAACCCCATGAGTCACAAGGAGAGTTTATTGTGGTAGTATAATCTCACCTTAACTTAATTGAATCCATCTGCCTTATGTGTTAAAATTCCTGTTTGGTAATCAGATTTGAACTGAAATTGTACAATTATTCTTTTCATTTAAACAAAAGAACCTTGAACATCAAATGATTTTTAGTGGATGACAGTGCCAAATAACGGGTAAAATTTTTCTGGCAATTTTACTTACATAGATTCAGAGTAATTCTGTAGCTTAATCCTGTTTCATTAGGGTAAACTAGAATGTGTTTGAAAATATTTGGCCTTATGAAAATAGCAGAGAAGTTAAGTTTCCTGCAACAATAAACGTTGCTATGTTGTAACAACAACTTGTTCTGAACATGACTCAGATTCCATTTTCTGCTGGTTCCCTGATAAGAGCAATCTGACTACAAGTGTAAAAGTTGAGGAAAAAGTGATTTTATTTGGGGAGAAGTTTGAGAGTCTTCACTTAGATCAAAAGCATCGAAAGCAAGAAGACTACTTGGAGAATGTGGTCATTACTGTGAAATTTCGTGTTCCCCAAGGGGTTCTGAGTCACGGCTTCCTAAGCTAACCCTCACTCTGCCCGAGGACTGGCAAAAGTGAAATTAGAGAGGGTTATAGCCCTTCTTACGCAGCTCTTTACTTCAGTTACTTAATACAGAAGGGCGCTTAGAGGACTCTGGCGTAGGCATGGGTAGTCTTGCCTCTGAGTGCATGTGTGCTAATTTCAGGTGTATTACTGGGAGATTGTGATTAACTGTGGGGGAAAAGTCTCCAGGAAGCAAGGCTTTCCTATTGGAAGTATATCCAGGCTTTACCTGAGACAACTAGGAGTATGCTCTTGCAATAATGTTAATTAGTCAAATGCTTTTTAGAAATTAATCTTTAATTTTTGGTCTTGTCAGATCAGAGCAGCAAAATTCAATCAGTCCAACGTAAGGTGAAAATCATGAGATCGTGGCTATTGTAATTCTCCTTCACTAAATAACTGTCGATTTCACATGTTGCTCTGCTCTTACCTGTGCCTAAGCATGTCGATGCTTAAGAAAGCAGGAGCTCATGCTTCTTGGGTGTTTTTCAAAAGAAATGAGTATATAAAGACATAATGACTAATGGAAAGTTAATTTAAGCTTTAGTTTTAAAAGCATTTAAAGCCTACTAAAGCTTTTTGTTATAGCTTGTGGTGCCTGAACCCTGTTAGATTCCTGCTATGAAAGGCTTGTTTGACTGCTGAAATCTACTCCGAGTATTTCTGACATAGCTGTACTCTTAGAAACAAAGAATCTTTTGAGAAGGGACAGAGCCAGCTTTCAAGAGGAGGGTAACATCAGTCTAATCTAATCTAATTAGTCTAATCTAACCGTGCTTGTCACAATTTGATATCTGTTTATATGTGCTGTGATATATTGCTTAGCAGCACAGCTTTGTTACACTTGAGATAACATTTTCCGTACGGAGTCTAGGTGGAATAAAGCAAACGTGTGCAATTTTTTTTTTTTCATTGAGGCCTGTTTGCTGAGAGAGATTTCCATACAATCTCTTTCACTTTTTTCCCAACGACTGAGATTACAGAAATGTGCTGACTATTAGGTTGAGTTCTAGTTTTATTAGAAAGGAATAGGCCTCAATTATTACTTTCTAGTAGAAAGTAGAGTGTGATTTGTCAAGCTTGATGTGGAGTCACAGATGAGGAGGAGTCCAGGTGAGATCGTGGTCACAGGAGAATACTTCTCATGGCCATATCATGCGGTCATTGACATTTTCATAAAATACAGAAAGCAGTGGTAGCTTTAAATGAGGAATCCCAATTCTGCTCCTTTTGTTTTGTGACCTTGTGTGAACCGCAGATCCTCTGAAGTTCGTGACACTCCTTTGTATGCTGAGGAGGCTAGAAATTCCCCAGATTGTCTTGTGAAGCACAGTTGTAATTCCTAATTTCAATGTGTGTGTTACATACATCACGGTAACTGATCAAAAATGAGCAGCACTTCTTGTTCATGCGTATGTTAGATGGAAGAAATGGCTGAAGAATTGGGCTGTTCAGTGGCTGGCATGTAGGCCACCATGACATAGGTATTTCTTTCCAGGATTTGTCTGCAGACTATCAGGCTGTTAGGGGTTATATTTCAGAAGACAAAATGCAGTTTGTATGAATGAAAAGCAGAGTTATTCCTGATGCCGTTTAATTCTGGACAATATCCTGTTAAATAATTAAAAAAGTGAACCAGCAAGAGTGGGAACTCCTCTAAAGTTTAAACCAGCAAATCGTAGCCATTGGTAGAGTGATTGATTTTACAAAAACTGACTTACTGAGTGCTTTTAACATATCGGGGTCAGGTTATCTGTGCCAACCCAAAATTCAGATATGAGGCTTACCACAGTGTGGCATGTAGATATGGACTTGTTCGAGTCATGAAGAAAAGTTCTGTCAAGTGTTTCCCACACCTCCAGCAAGATATAAAAGTTGAAGGTCTCTGGGATTTTCTTGCATTCTTACTTTCTGCAGCCTCTTGTTCTTATCTGAAAGAAAAATGAACGGATTTGTGAGTATATCCATTTTTGTTGAACTTATATTATTAAAAGTTCCTTATTTTTAAAAACAAAAGGACAGAGAAGAAGATGCTCAAGTGGTACTGTACTGGGACTAATATGATCTGTGTATTGTTTCTTCAGGTTGTTCAGTGGGAAACTTGCATTTCTTGCGTGTACAGTAACCCCCTTGGAGTGAGTGGAAGCATCATTTGAGCAAAGAGTGCAGAACTTGATTAAGATTCAGAAGGGAGATTTAGTTATGATTTAGTAATTACAGTTGTAGAGGCAAATCAAGAAGTAACACGGCATCAAGGAGGGACTTTTGAAAATTACAGAAATGTAATGGTTAAGTTATTATTCTGCTTTTTCAGTTACAGGCAAAAGAGCCTAATAGCAAGAATTTTACAATGAAGAATTGTAACTGTTTTCAACTAATACACGTGTTAAGTGGGTAATTTAAAAAACTGATGCTAGAGCTGCTTCCCTCAATTCATGAACTGGGGTTTTTGTATGGCACTGCCTGGTGTTTCTGTCGAGTGAGAATGCTTATTCCTTTTGCAGGCTGCAGTTCTTGTTTTGCTGGGAGTCTTTTGGACTCAGACTTCTGCTCTGGAGGTAAGTAGACAGATAAGCCTTCTAGTTGCATGTACTTGTTTAAAATGTATTGAATCCCTGGGCAGGGGGTGAATATAATAGGAAGAAAAGCACAGAAGAAACTAACAAGATGCTTATTGCCAAGTGTAAGAGAAAAATAGCATTGTCAAAGGTGACAGTCATCTAAGCCAAAGAGGCAGTTCTGTGCAGGTGCACAGTAACAAGAAATTTGGGGGGACATAGGTCCCCTTAGCTCAAGCTAAAATTTGGAGACTGTTGCAGTCTCCTGCCAGTCTCTGCTGCCACACATAGTGACTGGGATGTCCCATGTTGTTTTTCCTTAGCCTGCAGTGAAGGCCTGTCCCCTCGTTTCTCAGCCTGACGCACTCTTGCATAATTAATCTCCTTTTCAGGGGCCTCCTGAGACTGCTAGGGTTAAGTGATTTAGCATTTACATAAAGCAATCACACTTGCTTATTTGAGAGAAAGCATTTGTTTATATTGCACCTTTTAAAGGTGCAAGCCAGATGATGAACAATGATTTTTTGTTTTTTACCAAAGACCTTTGTCCTGCAAGAACCTGGCAATGACTATGTCACTGGGACTATGACTATCCAGAGTGAGAAGCACATTGTTGAAGTCCATGTCCGTTCTGGCGTGTACTCCTCTGATACCATTTTTGACTACTGGCATGTAAGTAAATCTAAGAATCTGCCTAGACTTAATCTCTAAGGGAGTTTTTAATCTTGGAAATCATTTTAATGTATCTTCACCATAAGTTGTCCTGAAACACTGTTTCTTTGAAGACTCCCATTGCCTTTCCTCCTCTTAGACCATCTCTTTGTTTCACCCATGTGATGGTGCAGTTTAGAAGACTTGTAATGAAACCTGTGGTGGTGGTTCGTGAAAGTGAGAAGAATGTCATTGACCTCAGTGAGGTCAGAGTTGAGAATGGGCTGCCATCACTCATGCATAGCAAGTGCAGCAGAAGTCTGTCGGAAAAGATAACTTCCAGGCTTACGGAGAGACATTAGTGTGGGCAGGCTGCTTCCATTCCCCAAAGGTGATGATGTAAATGCAGTCATTCCACAATAATAGCCTGTGTAGCCACTTCGTGTTTCTTCTAGATTGCCCTAAAGAGTAGAGAGAATCAACTAATATAAGTGGTAGCCATTTTTGATGAATTAACTATAATTTTTTTAATCACAGGGGTATATTGCAACAAGGTTATTTTCACGAAATGCCTGCTTTATCATGAAAATAAAGAAGGAATACATTCCAGAGCTGCAAGAAATAGGACGCCTGGCTTTTGAGAGAAAGGTGACTTTGTAGCGAAAGTTAACTTAACTTTGTTAAGTTGCATGGGGTGATGGGAGCCCTCCATTCTGCCTTTAAGAACAGCTGTTCTTAGGAATGTCTTTTACTGTGTTAGCAATGATGAAGCAGATCTGACAACGTAAAACTTCAAGGAAATATCGTATAGAACATTCTTTTAAGATCATGAGCAATCATGGCCCCCCCGTGGTTTTAGAATGGCTTGTCACTGTGACTAGAACTCTAAGATCCCATGTCCTCAGAATTAGTGTAATTTGACTATTTTGAGGTGATCGCAATATGAGTTCAGGCAGGCTTTTCCCTTTTTTTCATTGTCATGCAGATTATTTTGACGTTGACATAACTTGAAATAATTTTGTTTGCAGAACAGAATTTAGAAATCAATTTACTCTGACCAGACTTTGACTTTCCTATTCAGGCAAAGGTTTCATGAAGTTGACTGGAAATATTGCCTGGAGATGAACTTGAGTTCTGACCCAATTTATGACAGCCTAACAGTAACGCATTTACAGCAAAACTTACTGCTAATTAACATAACTTATTACAATAGTAATACAGCTCAATTTTGCTATGTTGACGGAATTAGTATCTAGTGAACTTTGCTTCTGAATAGATTGAAAATATTTATTTTTCTTTAAAATCATGTAGCTTCTTTAGCTAATGCTATGTGTGAGGCAAAGGAAGGTGACCTTAGATTTGGGGATTTTCTCAAAGGGTGTCCTAGTAGAATGAAACCAAAGCTACATTACTGATGACGTCTAACATTTTCTTTTTAGACTATGAAGACACTATACTCTCCGAATAATGTGTGGGCACAGTTTCAATCTGGCCATTCTGTGCTTGGGAGTATCAAAGACTGGCTTCTCTATGGTAGACCCATTGAACAACTCTGCTCAGGTCTGCCTCTCTACCAGCTTGTAGAGACTGAACGTAAGTTACAGGATCAGAACATTACGCTTCTGTTACAGTGCATAAGCACCTTTCTATCCTTTAAACCTAAGTCCACGTGGTACCTTTTGAGGCAGGAACATATTGCCCTGTTTTAGAGAGGAGGAGTAAACGACCTAGCAGGATTGAAAGGGTAAGGCTCTGGAATGCTTTGGAAAATCTGTTATAGCACTGGTTTTTCATTGTTAGGCATCTAAATATCTGGAAGACCTGTTCCAAAGTGGTTTGCCTGGTGTCAGAGGAAGCCACTGAGTAGCAGCTGTACCCAGCTTATGCCCTGATGATACAATGGTCCCACAAGGCATCTACTGTATGCCAGCATGCTACCTGCTGTTTGCAGGTTATGGGAAAGGAGGAGCACAGGGGTGATTTAAGGCCATACGGGCATTTTCTCCCATTGAGCTACACCATAAAGTTTTACACAGTACCCATTGAGACCAACAGGAGCCACCAATAGGACCATAACTGGAATTTGAAATCTGTGTATTTAACAGGCTTTTCCTTGCTGGATACAGGGATCTTGTCACTGACAGTATCTTCATTTTCGTGTTTCTTTTAGCACTACGGAATGTTCATGACTGTGCCAGCGCAGGAATTCCAAGCATTTTGGGCATTAAAATCTGTGAAAAAGTCAATTAGGCTGGATCTTGACAAATCTTCTGCGTGGGAACGGCTTGTTTCTTTGCATGCTTTTGTGATGGTAGTCATGTTCTCCAACTGGAACAAAACTTGTTGTTAGACTCAGCTTGCCTATCCTAAGCTTTGAGTGCAACAAACCAATGATATACAAATAAAGGTCCTGCAGTAATTAAAATGCTTTGTCTTTTTTCTTTATCCAAGAGCAGAACAGAAATAAAGTGGGCCTTGCTAGTTATCCTACAGAAGAGACACATTTCCCTTTGGTGCATTCCCATGCTCAGGCTGCAACCTGACTCCATGCCAGTGAAGAAACGGTAACAGAATAGTTTTTTCCAGTGGAGAACTTCCCTTTGGCATCAGCACCCAGCCTCTTCAGGTGCTGACTCACCTTATGTGACTGCTGGAGGGAGGGAGAGAATGGATGGATGGACAGATAATGGGAGGGAGCAGATCTATGTTACCAACACTTGCAAAGAAGCTTGAATTCTGCAAGGCCAGTGAAAATTTGTAGCAATTTGAACAGGTGCAATAGGTCAGAGAGCTTTTTGTTCTGGGCATTTTTCAAACCTGGGTAGAGGAGACTGTCCCAGTCCTCAGAAGTTCATAACCCAGAATAAAATTATGCTTTCACACAATGCCAGCGTAAAAAGAGCTGTGACCGCTTGCTGAGTGCCCCGCATACCCTGGAAAGTAGTTCGCGTCAGGAGCTGGTTAAAATACAAGATGAGGCAGCATTGGTGCTGCCTGCCTGCTCTTCCGAGATCGGTAGATCTCAGTGAATGGTTGAGTTCACACATCCTTCCATCAGTGCTTGGAAGGAGTGTATATTGTGGTGCTGAAGACTAATTGTTTACTGTTTATTGGAGCCTTGAATGGCTGCCAGAGGGCAAGGCATTCCTTTGGAGTCCAGGAAACTGGCCCCAGGTCTGCAATTTGTTATTTTCAAATCAGACTCCTGGTCAAACCATCTGCTATTTATTAAAAGAGCATTTTATCATATGGTGAAACTGTTCTTTTAGATTAATTGTATTCACAAGAGGCTGCAGGTTCTTGGCGATCCAGAGAATGTTTCTGGAGAGTCAAACCTTGGTAGTTAAATCCAGGAATACTTGTGTATGTCTGCAAGGTACAGGATAGCCTCTTTAGATATATTTTGAAGTGGAGCTCACTGATGGGAAGTAAAACTAGGAGTTGTAGTTGTGATGTTCTTGGCTGATGCACGGGGGATGCAAAACACCTCAAAGCACTCTTTGAGAGCACTGCTTGGCAAGAGTACTCATGTGGGTTGCAACTTTCAAAGCTTTTGTGGTTGCAGTACCCAGAGAGGCCGTTGTTTCAAGACCTTCAAAACTCAGTCGGAAGCCCTAATCTAGTTTCCAAGTGACAACTGTCATGTTTCAACCCTTTCCTTGTGTATTCTTCTGTTAGAGGGCATGGAAGTCATGACAAGCCCCTCCCTAGTCAGCCAAGCTCATAAAAATCTAGAAAATTACTGCCTTAATTATCTCAGGCTTTATATATCTTTGGATTATTTCTTTAGGGATGCAGACCTGACATCGACTATGCAGTGAAAGTTTGAAGACCAGAGATTGAAGTAGATCCCAAAGGAACAAACTGGTAGAGCTTCCAGAGAGGCAGACGAGATGTACGAACAAAGCTGAGTCTTATTATTTTAAGATTTATTAATTAATTCCAAGTTATTTAAAATATATAGCCAATGCAATCTGGTTTTCTGTCTAATTGCAGTATAGATGAATCTGAACCTTTACTGTGTGTGCAGTGTAATAATGGTCCTTTGAGACTCTCATCCTGTTGCCGCTATTTTAATCAGAATTAGTTACTTTAAAGCAACCCTCTGCATACTGCATTCATTTATTAATGGAACAATGTTCTGAGACATGAGTGAGATCTGAATAAAACAACAGAGTGGTTATGCATGGTTATAAAAGATGCAGGGCTAAACTCTTCCATTGACCCAGGGATAAAGAGCATTACTCATGTGAAGAGAGTCCTGTTCTCCTCTTGCGTAGCTGCTTACACATCATGAGGACTATTCTGAATGGACAAAATAAGGGATGCATTGCTGCCTTGATACTATCAATGGGAAACTGAAGCACGATCTACTCTCTGTGGTTTGACTGCTGACATGGAAATTGTCTGTGACCGAGGCAGGAACTCAGTCCAGCTGTTCAGTCTTCACTGATGGCTTAAAAAAATCCCTTACTGTGGTTTGACTGAATTTCATTTAAATTACAAAGATATTCGAGGTCTTATAATTTTTTGTTTAGAAAGTGTTGCATATACATCTAAAAGCTTACCATAAGCTTTTAGTGTTTACTGCCTACTAATTTTGAAGGCAATGTTACAAGCTCAGTAGATTTGCACTTGATACTAGAGCAAATAGTTCTACAAAGAACATGCCTCAATACCTTATTATCTGCCATTTAATTTTGTTTGAGCTAGGGAGGTAGTGTTTCTGCCCTTTGTGTACTCAAACATGGAAGAAGATTGCTTCTAGCTTTTATTTTAGTTCACAATCTCATTGTGTCAGTCAGGCCTGTTAGCAATATATTTGCGTTCCGACTACTGTGTTTGTTGTTTGATAAATAATGCTTCAGCTATCCATCTACTCTCACAGCACCTCCCATGCCAAGGTGCACAGTTTAGATGAAACTGTTCTGGATGGAGCAGCCTGGAGGCAAATCTGTTGTGCCATTGCTGTACGTTTTGGGGTGTAGCTCACAACAAAGAGAAGAGGAAGCACAGGAAGAATCATATACCACGTGACCCATATGCCCATCTTCTCCTTCCCCCTGTTTTCCAGAGGATGGTCTGTTTTCACATGAGCACATGGATGGGCATGTTACAGCTCTGAATTTACAGACCTTGAGCCTAGGCCTGTTAGTATCACCAACTTATCACTGATTTCAAAGATCATGCTAGAAATGGCTGCAGAGCAGAAGAAATCTATTCTGAATTTATTTAACTAACCACAGGACAAACAGGAATTGTCCTTGTAGTCAGAGCCCAGCTCTGAACAAAAGCAGAGAAAAGGACTTATGCAGGAGAAAGAATTTTGATATTTAATCTATTTGATACTGTAGCTGGCCAGTGCTATTTCCTGCTATTTCCTTTGCTGACTGTGCCGCAGATTACCATATGTTTTACGTACATGTCTTAGACTATGATTAATCTATTTTTCTTATCTTGCAAGGTGATGGATGTTATTACTGGACTACAGGGAAAGACCAAGGAAGCAAAAAGCAGCAACAACAGGTAAAGTATACCTGAAGATACAGTCCATCTGTTGCCTTAAACAACCGTAGTCTGAAAATGTTTTCAATTTTTAAATCCACAGCCTGTCAGCAAAGGGTCTGGACTGAATGTTCACGATCTGAAGGAAATATAGACTTTTCCTTTTATTTATGACTTAACTTAGGCATGTGTTCTATATAATATGAAGCATCAGCTGTCATAGAGCTTGTTAGGTATCAGTAGCTTTATGGGTCGTCTATCGGTAAGATTACATTGTGATCCATGAGATTTCCCACTGGAATGGATGGAAAATTCCCACTGATTTCCATGGGAGGGACCCACAGAGGATTGCAGCCACTTCCTAAGTGGAGAGCAGTCAGCAACCGTTCTCAGAAACAATGGGAGAGAGAGTTATGTTCACAGTCAACAAAGCAGAGTGCTTATCCTAGTAACAACTGCCTAAGGTTAATGGGCAGAGTGGATTGTCCGTCAAGCTTATTAGCCTTAAGCATAAGATTAACACCTTGAAAATAGCACAGGCAACGGGTATATCTGCATCAGGAGAGGGGCAGGGCTGTGGTGATCCTACCAGCACTGGAAGCCAGATCTATCACAAAAATAAAGAAAGGAGGCAGTGCACAAGCTTAGATCCTAAAGACATATTGGCGGAAAGAGTCTAGAGAGGAAGAGAGTATCAGGATGTGACTCTTGTTATCTTGCTTCTCTCTATCAAAGTAATATGCATGTTTTGGAAGTTTATCTAGCTTCTCAGCTGGGCTTGTTCTGTAAAAGGTGAGGAGTGTGTTTTATGTGGAAGAGAGCACATTGGGAGTGTGTCTGGGTGGGCCTGAGTGAGTGTCTGTGTGCGTGTGCACTGGCAGCTTTGGTAAGTTAAAACAATACTTATCCTAGGCTGGAATATCAGAATAATGCTGATTATTTGCTCCCAGCTTTTTTAAAAAGCCTGAAAGGTGTTTAAAGGCATGCCTGGAATCCAAGCAATGGTATCATCGGATGCATACTGACAGGGAGCTAAAATATGTCAAGCATTTGGGGAGAGCAGAATTAGCACACATTCCAGTCACATCTCCAACTCTGCTGCAATTAACCTTTCTTGATCCTTATACATATCAGTGGGCAGGAAGCCTCTATGGTTCCTCACTGCCAAGGACACCAATTTATCTTGTCACCTGTGCTGTACATTAATTCAAGATCTTTTTACCACTGAACCCATTCCACTGAGAACCTCCCGCCACCACCTCCCCAAATTTCCCCATGTACAAGACTATTTACCAAGGTCAAGGTATGACACCTTTGCCAGTTGTGATCATTTTAAAATTAGAGATTAACCTGGAAACTCTTACCCTGGTAAGCAATACCATTTAAGTGAAAGAGACTGCTTAAATTAGGAGGAGTGGCAGATTTTCATATATCTTGTCTGATATGTGAAAACAAGTTTTCCAGTTTTCCAGTAGCAGAGAAAAATGAAGTCAGACTGCAGAATCAAGCCCACTATTTGAAACAAAAATCGTGCAGTCTGGAGGGCAAGACAAAGATGTGAATGAGTGTCCTCATTTGCTAGGTCTTCCCATGCTTTTGGTACTAACAATGCATAGTCGTGAGGAAAAAAAATCATCCCTTAATTTTAGAAGACAAAAACTTGCCTCTTGAGTGTGTCTTTTAACCACTAACCACTCAGGAGCAAATTGCTGTGGTCTAGCACTGAACAAAGTGGCAAGATCCATGTGCAAGAAGAAAAGAGGACGCATCCCACTAAGGGGAAAGTATGTGCTCAGTTTGAATCAAGGTGCCTAATCTCAAATACTCAGATTTTAAATTATTGTCCAGAGAGGAGGTGAGCTGGGTTTTGCAGCATTACTTGTTTAAAATAAGTAAATGTCTTGGCCAGTGAGCCATACCAGATTTTCCAAGGCGTACAATCCAGTCCTGGTGGTACATGTTTGCTTTCTACTTGAGCTAAGAACTGCGTGGGATTTCGATTCACCACTAGATGGCAAATTGTCACAGTAAGCTCAACAGTTATGTTTTTCTTACTGCAATCTGAATCCAGGGTTGTTACTAAGTGAGCTCTTGCTGTCATTAGGCTAGTAAAAACACTGATTAGGAGCATAACTCAAAAACAAAATAAAATCAATCCCCGTCAACCTGAGACCTGTTCCCCAGGAAGTAAAAACTGAGTCAGGATGCAGAGGCTTAGAATTCTTTCAGATTTCCAAACCCATGGGATATTTGTTTTCACTTGTAATTATGCCCCATTTGGTGACTAACAGAACTCTTTTTTGATCCCCTAATATTTGTCTTTTTTTCCTCTTTAATATATGTATATATATTCCATTATCTAATAAGGCATTGCATTTGCACAAGGTTTATTAATCAAAGATTTTGAAATATTCTAGAAACATAAGTAGCAAAGATTCACAAGATCTAATACGAATGAGTGAAATCTTTTCTCTTTCAGAAAAGGGATGCAGCAACGGATGAAAGATAAATCTGACAAAGGCCAGTCACACACTGACCACAAGCACAGGTAAGGGGGGAAGCCCCAACACTCCTGCATTCTTCTTATCTCCTCTCCTTATCACAACCCTGTTGCCACCAAGTGAAATCTAACCAGCTTCATCTGTCTCTGCCCCTGCCCAATCCTGCTTAGCCAGGCTCCTCCCTCAGACATGAATAACCCACAGAGGAGTTATGTGCTCTTGGCTTGTTGCTTGGTTTGGGGTTTTTTTGGGGGGAGGACCAGGGCAGAAGGGGGGTTGGCAGTCTGGCTGGAGTTTTGTAACCAGGTCTCTGTTCCTTGCAGGCAGGTCCTGCTGTTCATAGCACTTGTTATGGCCACATCCTCTGCTGGTTTTAGCATCTCTCTTCCTATTCTGCAAGTTCTTTTCTTTGCTCTTAGCTCAATAAGAGGCAGCCAGACTCATGTGACTTGGCAGTTCCCACTTTATTTAATTTTCTGAGGGTGCGTATAAAGAGAGGAAGGTGATTCAGACCTATTGAACAGGGTCCTCGAGTTGCTCCAGCCATTTCTTGTTGGATAGAAAAGCAGGTGTAGCATAAAGTAGACCCTTTTGTGGCTATGCTCAGAGTGGAGGAAGCATCCTTAAAAAAATCACTTTGTAATTGCTGGTACTAGGATGAGAGCTGATGTGGGGGATATAAGGAGGGTAGAGGGGTAAAGCAGTACAATGGATTTTTCTGAGAAGGTTCTTGTAATTCAGGTAGCTTCCAG
Source organism: Gavia stellata (assembly GCF_030936135.1). Taxonomy (NCBI): domain Eukaryota; kingdom Metazoa; phylum Chordata; class Aves; order Gaviiformes; family Gaviidae; genus Gavia; species Gavia stellata. The sequence goes on from NC_082624.1 coordinate 1,119,729, forward strand.
GACAGCCGGGACTATAAAGGTAACTAAGACCTTTTTCTGTTTGCAGGCTGTAAATCCTGCCCGGCAGGTCCCAGGTAGGACACAGTACATCCACCCTTCCCATACATAGCATGATAGTCACGATGCCAGCTGCTGGGGAGTTTCCCCTTCCTCCTGCTGGCGCCGTTTTACAGATGGTCACATAAGGATTGTTAAGCGTTTAAAAATATGTTTAAATTGAGACATAAGGACGTTAAGGCTTAAGCCAACAGCGGTAGCCAACAACCTTTTCCATCCCCTGTGACAGGAAGCAGAGGCTGTTTTCACCTAAAGAAGCTCCCTGATTCAGAAATTTGCCCTGAGCAGGCTGGGAGGTGTTTGACAGCAGCACATTAAGCAATGTCCCTGGGTGCAATATACTGAGAGCTGAGCCAGGGCACTCTGCCACTCATTCCAGATAAGTCGAGCCCTTTAACACCAGGGACTGCGAGGGGCTTGTTCCATGCTCTCAATGAGATAAGCTGCCATCCGCGCTTCACAAGACACTCCTATCTGCCAAGCCGCTCTGAGAAAAACTGGGAGATGTGCAGCATGATTTAAAGCACGTTAGAGACTCCCCCAAGCCACAATCCTAAATGTGGGGGTCTTGCTAATTAAAAGTGAGGAACTACCAGAGGGGTGGGACCCTTCAGATAGGGGAGTGCTTATGCATAGCTTACAGGTGTTAAACAGCTGTGACAGAGATAACTGCAACACAACTAGAATGATAGAGCTAGTAGTACTAGAGTCTAAAAAGTGGGAAATTGATTAAAAATTCTCCAATTAAAAATGTATTTTCATGATCCTGAGCCTCACAAGTGTTAATACAGTATAAACAGTACCTGAGAGAGAGTAATCTCTGTATGCGTATGCTACCACTAAAATGGTCTCAGACTGATGTGACAGCTAATCCCAAAACAATCTATGTATCAATGAGGTAAGTTTCCTGGCTGTAAAGGTATTTGCATAGGGCCATTACCTATGGACTCTCAATTTCCCTGCCCGTTGTGATTTTTTTTTTTAAAGCTGACAAGATAAAGTCACATTTTTGATGTGTTAGTTAAATTTGGAGAGCAATTGGTCTTGGATATATGTAAGACCTTTTCAGGTGGGGAGAATTCAGCAGTTGCTTTGTGAAGTGAGCTATTAACAGCATTTAATCAAATTCCTCAGTAATGCTAACCAATACCTAAGTATTCTGAACATCCTAAACAATAAAGTTGCAGAAGCCAGATTAAGAGGACCAGACCATATTTGGAATTTTTGCTGTAATTGAAGCCAAAATTAATGAGAAATTGTATACTATTTCCCTTAAAAAAAGACAGAAAACTCAAAATTTGATACTCGGTTGCATTGCAAACATAAATGAGAGAGGCTGCTGACAACCCTAATTTATCCAGTATAATTCCAATCATCAAGTTACAGAAAGTGAAATGTAATACATCTTAATGTTTGATTTTTTAAGGCTGTACTTAAACAGTATTTTTTACGAATCAATCTCTTCTACTGTTACGTACAACTTGCTTTCCCTTTTTGATCCCAACCCTAACATCAGATAAACAGAGCAAATATTAGACAGGCTTGTCTTATTTTTCCTCATGTTTTGTTGATATGATTACAAGCTGTTGGCTTTGTAATTACCATCTCATGCCGAGACGTCGACTAACACTGCCAGAAAATATTCCGTCTCTGCTTAATACTCAAGTTGTCAATTGTATAATTTCAACCTATTAATCAAAATTGTCAGTAAAATAATTGCTGGTGAACAGAGCCTGTTTTCTTCCAACCCATCGTTCAATATTAAGAATCCATAGTTCTAAAAACCAAGGACAAGATACATTTAGTAATTGTTCCCAAGAACTTTGTTCTTTTAGGGCTGTGGGAGTATTTAAATGGAAGAGAATGGTAATCCTCAAACAGCCCACTTGGACATAGCTGACAAAGAAAGAGGAACAATTTTGGAGATTTCTGTAAAGTTTTGTTCAGGAGTCTTGCTTTTGTCAGTGTCACTGAAGCTGCTCAGAGAGTTGCCCGAAGTTTAACACCCACATGAATACCAAAGCTCCATAAAATAGCTAGATGATGAGAGAAGGAATTTCAAAAATGTAAAATTAAAACTTTCTCTTGACCTTTTTCTGTTAAAATGTTCTGTGAAGCAAGTGTGATAAGAGGCCTGCAGAGTCAAAATTCCTGGTATTAAACAGCGTGCCTACTCTGCTGTTCATTAGTGCTGCGGTACAATCACTTTCTATGTGAAGATCTCAAATAGTAATTGATTTATTTTTGACCATGACTCACCAGGTTTGAATTGTTAGACTGAATTAATAAATTGTGTGACCTTTAAGTGTCCTAAATTTTCAATGACCTTTTAATATTAGCTAGGGCCTCCATCTGCATGGAGGCATATACGGAGATAATGGGAGTGGAGACAGATCAATAGATTTCTTGAGACATCTCCCATCCCAGAAATGATATAAGCAAATATTTAGCTTACTGCTCCTGGAAATACTTGTGCTAAATGTAAGCATTTTTATTGCCTGTGTTAGTTCATTTTGAGGCCAGCAGGAAAAAAGACAGGTTGAATGCTGGAATGTACAGAAGCAAATGCAAGAGCAAGGGCTGCTTTGCGTTTCTCATGTAAGGATCCAAGAATTTTCTGTCTATCATTCTCTGACTGCAGGACTGAGCTACGTACTTGAGTGCAAGCTAGAAATTTCCCAATTAAATACAAAGCCAACCCAATCATATTAGAAAATGGCAGCTCTTCCAAATAACCGCTTAGGAAATGAGCACACAGGGAGCTGGGACTCACAGTAACGATGAGGCCATGAGCTTGCAGTGAATTTGCTGCACATGACTGACAGGACACTGACAGGACGGCAATGTCCAGCTATTTCCAGCTCTTTTCTTTCTGTTTCAGTTGCTCAGGCTTTGCGCCGGCTTGAAAATCTCTGCTTATCATTATTTATCTGTACTGCCGCATGGCCAGTGACCCACAGCTGAGACCAGGTTGCGCTAGAACAAATGCACACCGATGGTCTCCCTTCCTAGAGCCTGGAGCTTTTGCCACCTCAGCAGGTAAAAAGGAGAGAGGAAAGGGAATTACCCATAGTAGTGCAGGTAGTTTGGGTGCCCTGCTCGTTAGTATGTCCCCCATCCTTTTCACTTGCCTGGAAATAGCTGATGAAGAAGACGTGCCGCTGGCTTCCCATATAAAGCTATTGATGCACATTTCAGTGTTGTCTCTGGGTCAGGAGGAGGTTGTGTTATACAGTTTAAGTGGTTCCCTGCCCTTGTGGCTGCACAGTGACTTTCCTTCTTCTCCCTGTTTTCCTTTCTTTTTCTCAATCATGCAGGTTGTAATGCATTGCTACACTTCTCTTTCCCCACTCTTTCATTAAATACTATCTTTTCATTTTCCAGTGACATCTGAAATCAGAATAGAGAGCTGCTGGGAGCAGCCCATTTATGGAAAGGAAATCCAGAGCAGCCATGAACCAAGGCATACAGGAATAAGGACTGAGGCAGATGCAGGAATGGAAACTAATTTTAGTTATTCCACTGCAAGCTCATCACACTGTCAGTGTCACACTCTTCTTTATCTCCCATATCACATCCAACAGTTACCTCATGCCACAGCTATCTCCTGACAGAGACCATTGTGGGGCATTTTCTTAATAATTTCATCCCTGTATTTTGGAAAACTTCAAATCACATGCTGTGATGGTTGCTAGAGCGTATTAGCTTGCATCACTCTCCTACTTCTGTGAAATGGCATATACGTCTGTGACGTCCTGATTAGAGAGCAGCCTTGAACTGAAATCCCTGCATTTACACAGCTTTTGAAAAGGATTTCAGGTTTTCCCAGTATGAATTTTAAAAATTTCTCAACAAGTTGTCTTGCTGTTGATTCACTCTGAATGTTGAGATTAGATCCAAGTGCTGTGATAGAGATGTGTCTTATACCTCCTTACACTGTGCAGTGGGAAAATATGTGGGGGTTTTTCAGACTGATCTCAGTGTTTTTGAGGGCTGATTAACATCACCAAAGGCACCCCTGTTCTTCCATTAAAACACACTGTTTTCTTCTTTATTAATGCTCTATTACTTATGGGCAAAAGCAGTCGTATGGCTGAGAATGACGGCTCTCTGTGTCATATAGAAAAGACTCTCGGGCTTGACATTCTTTTCTCTAAGGTTTTAGCACAGATACAAGGGTTCCCTGGTGCTATAATGCAAATCCTTTGCGGGAGCAGGAGGGGACAGGATATTTTCTTGTGGTGAAGCAGGATATTGCATACTGAGTTCTGGAAATTGAGGCACGATTGCTGGCTCTGCTATCTATGTCCTCTGCTACCTTGGGCAAGTCATCTGATAAATTTTCTTCTATGAAACAGGGATGCTTCCCTTTGCTACCCTGTGTGTCTCTTTATGTACAGTGTACGTTCTTGGGGGACAGGATTTGTTCTTATCTATTGCACATGCAAGCGTTTAACTGTGCTGCTGACAAATAAGCATAAGATTTAAATGAAAATTGTAAAGCTCTTTGAAATCATAGGATACTGGAAATGTTTGATGCTTGTTAGGCTTCCTGTCTCACCTACCCTAAATATGGGGATTTGGAATTGCACTTTGAAGATCTATAAGAAACGTCCCCAGAAGCCTGTAGTGGATGAGTCCTTCCCTTGTGAAACCTGAAATGAAATGCTCTTACCTCCACATTCCAGCCACAGTTCGACCTGTGATATTTATATTCATGTATAAGCAGGGCAGGCAAAATTTTAATATCCTCTCTCCCTCCAATATATTATTTAATTTAATATTTTTTCATCAAATATTTCTCTTCAAATATTAAAAAAAAACAACCAAAAACTAGGAACTCTAAAGGATATCTGCTTTTCAGTAATGCTTCTGTATTTAAACCAAGAACAATTCTGTTTTCCTCTAGTGAAACCTTAATCTCTTTGGGTTTGCCTGGTGATGTTTTCTGAGAGACTCTTTCAATAGAATCCATTAAAAACAATCAGAGAAAAAGGAAAAAAAATAGAAAAAAGGAAACATTTTTTCTATGATTTTAAAAAAGCCTAATACTTAATAACAATCTAATTTTTAAATCTTAATTAAATTTGTTAAGGTATGGACTACTGAACTAAAATCCACCTGAGTTTACACATGGAGAAATTACATGTGGCATTATAACTAACTGGCAAACTTTCTTTTTATTCACTGAGGAACTATTCATATCCGGAAAGCCCAGGACACATAAGCAAACATTAATCGCTTTCTCCTGGGAAAGGTTCCACATCCCAATCTGCTCTGAGTGTGTTAGAGAGAGCAGGTGTTCCTCCGTTCTGAAAATCAGACTAAGGAAGGGTGAGGATGCTTAAAAAACACTTCACATTCTTTTTCCCCACTTCCTCTTACCCAGAGGAGCATCACACCCTTTCAATCTTGTGTATTGTCGACCTTGACACTTCGTAAAGCCCTGCTTCACTTTCTAGCCTTTCAGCACCGAGCTTGCTTCACACATTCCTACTCAAACCCGTGCTCTTCTGCTGCCTCTTGACAGAAGAAGCCGTGGAGGCATCGGCTTGGAGGAAGTTGTGGGGTGCCTGAGATTAGAGTCTATTTTGGAGCCCCACAATCTTCAGGACTGACCCTTTTGACAAGTGAGCTCTTCCCAGGAGTTGCTGCGTAGCCCTGGCTACTGCTCTGGCAGCTGCACTCACGTTGATGCCCGATCTGCTTAGCGTTTGAGTAGGAAAGGCCTCCCTTTGCTCTCTGGGCTGATTTTCCCCTCCAGTTCTTACCATGGCCTAAGAATGGAGAGTGCCCAACCCATAGTGCCACCTCCACCAGAAGCCAGCTCCAACAGGAAGGGCGAAACATTAAGTAAAGAGTGCTGTATCCGTGCTGAATGTTGTTCCCTAACACTGCCAGGTTCAGTGCAGAGGCTTAGGTTTTCATTAGCTACGTTTTCCCATGTGCAACTGCAAATTAACTGGGGAAACGAACACAAATTTCCTAGGAGTGAGGGCCAAGAGACCTTTGCATAACTCTGCCTGCCTGATGCACCGTTTATTGCTAATGAAATGGGGTCATTGTTTATGCTACAGATTTAATAATAATTAGACAGTGATGCTTATTAATGCTCCCTCTCCAGCTACCTCAGTTAATCTATTTAGCATAGATTTTTTGAGAGCAATTTCCATTCTAGGATACTTATTGTGCATGGGAATTGCAGTGCATGTGAAAAAAAGGACAAACCTCTTCATTTCAGTGACATGAAATAAAGCCCTTCTGTTAAACAATTTAATTCAGAAAAAAAAATAATGCATGTGTTAAATTCATCAGCCTGTAACCTAAGGAAACAGGAAGCTGCTTTTATATCAGATGTACTCTATGGGTATTCCTCATCTGGCAAATCCCCAGCAGGGTTTAAACTGAATAAGCTAGGAAGCTCAGCAAAAGCTGGTTTGTATATAACACAGCAGGCTGCATTGCCCTTCAGCATGCTATTGTTCAAGGAGTTATCAAAACGAGAGCGGAAATGCAAAGACAGTTGGAATGTCTGAGCAGTAATTGTGTTCCTAATGAGCCACTGAATCAAGATGACATATTTGTGGGTTAGGAAATTTATGTCAGATCACTGTGCGCACACTACTTTTTACTTTACATATTTATATCTGCAGGGTGTGAAATTACAGATTCATAGAAAATATGTCTGGACTTAGCAGGGCTTAGAGAGGTCACTAGCCCAGCCTCTGCTCCAAGGCCACGTCAGCGCTGCTTATGTCACTGCCGGAGCAGTGAAAGTAATGCTGTTCAGTTTTGTCACCCAGCGAACCAGAGTTGCACAGCAGACTAAGTTTTAATTCATAGGAAAGTGGAGTGAACCTAGAAAAACTCCTCTGGTTCTAGAATTGTTCGTCTGGATTAACAGTAACAGAGAGAAGAATTGCACTCAATGTGTGATTCAGGGTCAGGTACAGCCCTCAAAATAGTCAGTGCATTGGTAGCGGGAGAGGATATTCAGGTAAACACCTCAGAGCCATACAAATGCTAAAAAATTCCTTTTAAATTCAAAACCTTCAGCTCTAAATCTCATCGAAAACCCCAAACCCTCCGAAAGGAGCCATGTAATACCATAGATCCCGGTGCTTACAAGCTCTGCAAGGCATACCTGCGTGCTGTTGCCTGTGCAACAAGCCATTGTTCATACTTGTCTGAGAAGGAAAGCCAGATATCAGCAAGGACTGACGATAAGGCCATGTGCTGTGAAGTGCTGAGAAGGTTCAGCACCTGCTGCCTTCCAGCAAGTAGTAGCTCCTACAATGTGCTCACCTCTTTCATTTAACAATATATACATTTTTATATATGAAATCAGTGCATGTCTGAAATTAATATTTAAGCATAAAAAACCTGAAACCGCTTTTGTAGGTACTATTGCTCTCCTGACAAATCTGCTACCTGCACAGCTGTCTGTGACAAGCCACCCTGAAGGCTTTCCTTTACAGTAGCCGGTATTGTGCTGCATGAAAGAGTTAAGGCTAAGTCTGTTCTCATCTTTTTTAATGTTAATCTCTCTTCCTGTGGCTGTAAGGACCTTAGTTCGGCATAGTCAGGTGATGAATCACCAACAAAAAGAAGATTGTGCTTTTCTTTTTAAGTTAATTAACAGAACTGACCTGAACTCAGCTCCAAAATTTCCCTAAGTTTTCTGTGCTTAGCTCTGGAAAGCCACAATATTCAGAGATGAGCCTTTGACAAGGCTGCGGAGTATTTATAGATAAACTTGCACAGATAACCATGAACTCCACAATGAGATCTAAATTAATCTTCCTAAGCTCAAATATCTACTTCTAACGTAGTGTAGCAATAACAGGGACCTTGATAATGTACTTAGCTTTTATTGTCAAGTTCACCATGTTTACAAGAAGAAAAGTTGAATAAAACGAGGTTAAAAGGCCATGCTAAGGTCTGGCTCCATGACATCAATACTGGACATGATTTTCACAAAGATACTGCTATTTAGGAAAAAAACAGAGGAGAATTTAAAACAGGCATAGCTTGAGTACTGTTCTAATTAAGTTCGCCGGAGTTGTGGCCATTTCTGCCAGTGATAGATTTGGGCTATTGAAGAAAGAAGAAAGTTGCAGAGATGGGGGAACAAATCAATGGATGTGCTTAGCCATAATGGAAAAGCAGAAAACTCAGCAGATCAGTGGTGGTTTCGTTTTTGGGTGAAGTTCTTAGTGCTTGCAAGAAGAAAATCTGTAGTAGTCATGAGAAGAAATGCCTCTTTATCTTGAGTGCTGAACCACTCGGGCATAGGAGCCGAGCGCTGGCCCTGTTGCCAAAACAAGGGCACTTTGAAAAAGTCTGTGAAGAACAAGGAGATTTGAGTGGACAATGTTGTATAAGAACTAGACCCGTTTTTGAATGCACAATGCTCACATTTTGTTGACATTTGCACACTAAAGCAAAAAGGGCCACTAAATCATTTTAGCACATCTTTTTGGCAAAATCATTTCCATGTTCCCCACATTGTGCCTCTGAGCTATTTAAATCGATGCGAAGGTGAAGTCAGAGTAGTCTGTTGGCCTTTGTGTGTTTTCAATAATTTTTAGACAGCCTCTTTGGCAGTGCTGTGACTAAATCAAGAATAACTGTAACCTGCCAAGTCACGTATATAAGATAAAGAAGGAAGGAAGGATTTTCTGAACCATTTGCAAATATTCCAGTCCCCTGTGTTTCTGAGCATTTATATGGCACACAGCACTGAGTGCTAGCAATCAACTAGTGCTAATGTTCAGATCAGGAAGGAGCGGTTTATTGCAAAAATAAGCACTGCAAAAAAAACCCAAAACATCCTTTATCACAAACTGTATGGTGCTTGCATAAAAAAAATCGAGGGCCACCTTTACAGGCCACACTCTCTGGCATGCATTCGATCTCTCTTCAAAGTGCTCTTTCCAGCGGAGCCCTTGCAATGCACAGCTTTATAGTTGCAATGTGAGAAATTCTCCTCACTCATCTTGAGATCATCTGCTCCTTTGCATTCAGGGCCTTGTGACTCCCATATTGTGGTGTTGCGTACAGCTCTTCTCCCGTGCTGTGTGCTGCTGTACAAGCACAGAAGAATGGACCTTTTCCCAAAGAAGTTCCTTTGTAAGTGTAATGTAAAGACTTAGCTCTAAAATAGTTTTGAGAAGGGCACAGTTGTTACCTTAAGGGAACAGCTATTCTTTGCCTTTGGTGGGAAATTGATAGGTTTGGATAGAGGCTCTGTAGAATTTTCATGTTAGCTTGAAATCTGCGTGGATGAAAGTTGTTCACGCACAGCAAAGGAAGTCAGCTACCAGGAGGCAGAAAGAAAGGGCAGTTCCTCTCTTAGGAGAAACTTGTCCTATCTCCGAGTGTCCTAGCGCAGAATGTTTACAAAACGCTCATTAAGGGAAAGGGGATTGCGAGATAGCAACAAATCTGGTGAACAGCTTACACTACACGAGATAAGAGAGGCAAGGCGACCATAGAAGAGAGCAAGCCATATCCAATTACCGAGACCTGGTTTTGGGGAGGGGGAAGGGGGAGACAGACAGGACGGATCACAAGTTTCAAGACAAGAGCTTCCAAACTTGTCATCTCTCTGTGACACAAGCCGCGTACAACCCAGGGGATAAAACCGCCACTTAGCCCACACGAGAGCTAGAGCTTGTTGAGTGCGGTTGGAGGCTAGAGCGAAGTCATGGATTCTGTAGTCCTCCAGCTGTGGGCTGTCCTCTGTCTCTTGGTTCACCTTGCCGCTTGCAGTCCCATCCTGAGCTTGGAGCACTCTTCCTTGGAGGAAGACGTGCCTCTTTTCGACGAGATTCTCTCCGAGCAGGATGGTGTTGATTTCAACACGCTGCTTCAGAATATGAAAAATGAGTTTTTGAAGACGTTGAACCTCTCTGACATTCCCCTGCATGAAACGGCCAAGGTGGATCCGCCAGAGTACATGCTAGAGCTGTACAACAGGTTTGCCACTGATAGGACATCTATGCCATCCGCAAATATTATTAGGAGCTTCAAAAATGAAGGTAAGATATGTGCATCTCTAGGAGGAGTAAATAGAAATGAGTGCCCTTATAGTCAATGTGAAATCTAGTTACCAGGCATGGAGCATAAACCACGCTAGGGGAAAAAAGGCCTTCCAGTGAGGATGGCGTTGGAAATAGGCAGCTGACGCTGCTTGTACCAGTGTCACCCAGATCCCACTTCTTGTGAGATAGATCCCTTGTCCTTTGCTTTTGAGACTGTAAGGTTTTGGGGGAAGAAGGTGTTTCTTTAATGTTTGGGCAGCACCAAGTATAATTTGGGTGCATCATTTTCATTATCCCCATAATGACACACATTGTTTGCGATTGCCTGATTGATTTTTCAAATTGATACCTTAATTAATATTTGAAATTAAGGCAAGAATTGTTTTTACACACTGTTCAAAGGTGCAATATTTTCCTATTATGAGCTTAACCCAATACAGCTTTCTGTTAGCGTCCTCTCACTATTGATCCTCATGGGATTTGTAACGTTTTCTTCCTTTGGCATCTGAGCACAGTCCAGCAAACACATAGAGATACGAGAAGCAGAATTTTGGATAAACCTTAGGTTTTACTTTGGAGGACTAGAATATTTCGTATTTAAAAAAAAAAAAAGAAAAGCTGAAGCAGCCTAATTGCGACCTTAGGTAGTTTCCCTATATGTTTCTGCTTCAGCGCTTCCTTTCAGTTCTACGAGGACAAGGTAATGTTTCAGTGCTAACATTCGATAGCTTGTCAATACCTATTTGCACCAAACCAGGTTTTATGTTAAAAATGTTTTTCAACTAAACAGTTCCAATTACCGATTACTCCATCGGCAAATATGAGTGCTTTGATTCGTTTTAAGTTCTCAGGGGTACACGCGACTATTCAAACCGCTGTGGGGCTTCTCTCATCCTTTGTTAGTCTAATTAATGAAGTATAGAAGTCATTATTGCTTTTTTCTAACGTTTGCAGTTTCAAAATGATGAACTATAAGGAGAGGCTACGGCAAGTCATTTCGGTTTTGCAGCGCAGTGAGATGCAAGGAGAGAATCCAAAAGCTCTGTTCCGCTCTGTCCTTCTGCCAGGCCTGGGCACTCTTTACCAGCAACGTGTTTCTGGCTAGAAGAGGCACTACCTTGTGGCTTAAATCTTCTTAGCATATTCTTTTCTCCAGTGTGGAGTGGAGAAATTTATTGAAGGGTTGATGGCAAACCAGTTACACCCACTGATGAACAGTTACTCATCTGAACAGCCGTGCCTGTCACTGCTCATCAGCATAAATAAAGACATATGCAGGAATGCGTGTTGTTCTTTTTTCATTTTGCACTATTCGGAAAAAGATCAATGGGATAAAAATTGCCAAGTACAGTATACTAAAGAATAAAATACACTGTGGTTTAGTGATGTCAATCTGAAATCATTCCACTGGCAAAACCGAAATTCTTTCAGGTTTGCAGCATTGAAAACAGTACAGACTGACCTTTCGCCAATAATACATGTAAGCAGTTCGCAGTTCTGTGCCTTTCTGTAAACATGACATTCGATCTCTAGTCCATCACTGCAGTTCTGCACCGGATCGGGTAAACTTGGCTTAACTTTCTGGCATTTCAGTATTTCTCTCACCTCTTCCAATCCAAAACAACGAGATGCAAAGTGAGACTGCTGACGTTAAGACAGCTTCATAAAGGCATGCAGTTAGAGGGACTATGCAATTAATGTTTGTTACGTGTCTTGAACGTCTGTATAACTGAAAACCATCCATTTCCTGCTAAAGAGCTCTTTTGATAGAAAAATCAGTTACTTGCCATGATCAGGACAGTAGAAACAGATCATACCATGGAACTTTTTTGTTCACCTGCCTACTAAAAATTGGCAGTAACAAAAGTTTCATTATTATCCATTAAATCCTTTATTAAATTTGTTTTAAGAACATTATAGAAATATAACATGCTGCATGGCTGGAATTAGCTCTTTGTTTTAACCCATGGATCATAACATCTCCATTGTAAATGGGACTGTAATCAGTTCTTAAAACTTGAATAAAGGTCTAAAGGGAATTTTTCCTTTTCCTGTGGACTCCAGATCTCCCTTTCTGACCCTGCTAGGGCTGTACTGGTAACAGTAGGAGATATTTCACCCTATGGACCTTCTAGCTAAAGAGCAGTCACACCCTGACTTAGAAATGAACACCTCATGCCCTGCCAGCGCTTACCTGGCTTCTTACATATGGTCTGGCTTTCCCCTGCCTCCTAGTGTATTACTTGTGCTCATCTTCTATATGGTCAGGTGGCATTTCTCCACCCTGTCATTATCTGTAATCACTGAAGACTTGCTTTAGCATACCAAGGTCTAGGAAATCCCAAAGATTACTTCCAGTATGGAGATTATAGCTAAGCTTGAATAGCATTGTCTTTCAGCTCACGGTCTGCTCCTACCCTGGCGCTGTGCAGAGCATATTCAGCTCCCACCTTTATCAATTGACAGGCAGGGAAATGCGAGCAGAATCACCCCTCTTTTTTTTTTTTTTATTTATGAACAGATGAAAGTGGAAAATGGAAAAAAAAAAAGGCAGGTGCCTCAAAACCTCAAAACTGAAATTAAATAGGCAAAGTCACATGCTTAAGTTAACTGCTTTCTTAAGTGCACTGATGGAGCATGGCCAATACTTGCAGCTTTATCAGTGTAATTTTTCTACAAACATATCAAAATTGGCGAAGTCAGAGATGAAGATAGTAATAGGTCACAAGTAGTTTCCCTTTGCAGAATCGATCGTCTCTATGTCCTAATCTGTCTTCTGAGTTACAAGCAGACAGCACAGTAATTCAGCAACAAATAGACAATCGTTAGCTAAGATTCCTGCATTGTGTGAAGAAATGCATATTGCCTATGTATAAACAAACAATGCAGATAGGACAGACAGCCTGACTGACAAGCAGATATTGTGTACTTCTTATATGTTTTATTAACTAAAGCTGCCAAAAGTGCCTGGCTGAGTACAGCTGTTTGACTGCTCATTTGAAGCCCGTTGAGTCTGTGGCAGGATTTCTGTTGACTGGCGGTTCACACTGGATGTTCACCGCCTACTCTTCCTAACCAGGAGCCTTTACATCTTCCAAAGCAACTTTTCCGCCCTTGGTGCTTGGCCCTTTCAGTTTCTGAGGGATGTTTCAGCAGAAGGGAATACCTGCTAGCACAGAAACATGAAGCAGACACAGATACAGCCTGCTGTTCTTGTATATGCAGCTTATATGTTGCCCGTCTTATGTTCACTCCAGCACCATATCCTTCTTCCCTTCCTCTTCTACACTGATGAATGTTTTCCCTTGTTTACATAGTTGCTGTGCAGCAACCTAGAAGTGATTTGTATTGCGGTATTAGGCAACACGTTTTCAATATGCAAACCTTCCAGGTGACAAGGAAGTCCCTGGATGGCATGGGGATAGAAGGAGAATCTATAAATCCAGGTTTATGGTCTTTATCATGTCTGGGATCTTGCTGTCCTTAGACATCTAAAAAAAAGTCGTCCTTTTTTCCAAGTACAGTTTTGGGAAATGATGAAAAAACACTCTCCTGGAACTGTTCAACTGAAACCAAGCAGAGCAAAACATGTCAGATGAACTTTGGTGCATGTGTTGCTGTATGTAGTGACCCTGCTAAACTATTTGATCTTTGTCGTTTCCAGACTTGGCTTCCCACCCTGTTGGTGTTACGGGAATTCGGAAATACCCTCTTCTATTCAATGTTTCCATCCCTCACCATGAAGAAATCACCATGGCAGAGCTGAGGCTCTACACCTTGGTGGAGCGGGACCAAATGCTCTACGATGGGCTTGACCGGAAGGTCACTATTTTTGAAGTCCTGGAAAATCACCATACGGGGGTAGGAGAAGAGAGAAAGACAGTGGCACTGGCATCCAGGCAGGTCTATGGCACAAGCAGCGAGTGGGAGAGCTTCGAGGTCACCGAAGCCATCAGGCGTTGGCGAAGGGCAGGGCTGACCACGCACCGGCTGGAAGTTCATATAGAGAGCAGGGAAGGGGAGGGGCAGAACGGAGAGGGCAAACTCGATATCGACATCAACTCTGAGGCTAAGCATGTGCCCCTGTTGATTGTGTTCTCTGATGACCAAAGCAATGACAAAAAAGAGGAGAAGCAAGAGCTGAATGAAATGATAGACCACGAGCAGCTCCTGGACTTGGAGAACCTGGAGGTTGGCAATTTCCATGGCCAGCCTGGTGAGGAGGCGCTGCTCCAGATGCGCTCCAACATCATTTATGACTCCACTGCCCGAATCCGGAGGAACGCAAAAGGCAACTACTGTAAAAAGACTCCACTCTACATAGATTTCAAGGAGATTGGCTGGGATTCCTGGATCATCGCCCCGGCAGGATACGAAGCTTACGAGTGCCACGGAGTGTGCGCCTACCCCTTAACAGAGCACGTCACACCAACGAAACATGCCATTGTCCAGACTTTGGTTCACCTGAAGAATCCCCAGAAAGCCTCCAAGGCCTGCTGTGTGCCCACTAAACTCGATCCTATCTCTATTCTCTACTTAGATGCAGGGGTGGTCACCTACAAGTTCAAATACGAAGGCATGGTGGTATCAGAGTGTGGCTGCAGATAGTAGGAGGGAACGCATGCACAGGGGAGTGCACAGGGGAAGTATTTAATGATTCAGTCTGTAAATTTGTACATTTCGGATTTCCTATTTAATAAGGTTATTTAATGAGGCATGTACAGATAATTGTATGTTTCCTGTTATGGGGAATGGGCAAGTCGTACGACCGTAGGGAATGTATATTTTGTTCCATTGCTTGCTTCTTGCTGTTCTTCGCTGTCTGAATTATGACCGAGTCTCTCTTCCTTATCAGGGCCTAGAGCAGATCACTGGATTGTTTGGGAGGGCTCTTCGTGCCGAAGGGGCACATTCAAATTCACAGAAATAAAGGCATATTTTTGTACTTTATAAATGTTGATTGGCATCTATAGGGATTTCCATAGCTGTTAAAGATAGGTGAACTATGGGCAATACACACCTAGATTGTTTAGTTTTGTGTAAAATCTTTATAAAGTTCTTTACATGATCAGATTTTTTAAAAAAGTTATCTCTGGAGATCTTAAGTCCCAATAATTCTCAAGCTCCTAAATCACTAAGGCACAACAAGGTGTTAGACTTTTTTCCTTTTTTTCTTGATCATTTCTTCAATCTTTCCCTGTCCCAGTTGAAGGTAACGGGCAGGGATGATTTGGCATCGGGAGCGGAAGGGAACCATTCCCTTTCCTGTCTTTCTTAGTAAAGCAGTGGGCCCAGGCTTGTGCAGCGCTCTGACGTGCAATTGCAAGAAACTCCCCTTGTGCGTCTTTATTACAAAAGCACCCTGTGTAAAGTAGCGCTGGCTTTGTTGCGTTAGCCATGTGTTGTCTCTCAGGGGCCAGAGCTCTAGGTGGCAGAAATAAGCGCAGTAAATTTCCAGAATCCTTGAAATTGTACCAGTTTATACCAGCTAAGAAACTAGTCCTCCTACCCAGTCCAGTAAACTACATACAATACAGCTACGTCATCCAATTCAAATGGCCAAGTAGTATTGCATTTAGTCTACATAGAGCTAGACAGAAAAGGAAACCCCTTTGTGCCAGCTAGATAGAGAGGATCTTTCCTTTATGTGTGTGCTGATGTTGTCAATTCATAAAGATATTGCCCCCCCCCCAACTATATATGATGGAGTCACATGCCATGTTTCCGCCACTCTTCTCCAGCAAATCGTGGTGATAAGAAGGTGTTGGAGCTGAGAAACAATAGACCCGTCACTTTATTTATACTAAGCTGCAAATTTGTCAGATTCTTGGGAAAGTGTAAGTGACGTTGACTCTTTTAGCCTGTACCAGAGCCTACTGTACTGTCCCTGCATCTGTTTTACACTTTTAAGGGAAAGTTATCTTCCCTGGAATTGATAAGGGTCTTTGAAAGAATCACTCTAACACTTCATGGGAATGAACACAAAAGACTTTATCATGCACCAACTAAAACCAGTTTCACCTATTTTCACACATACTCTTCTGTGCTTCCCATAATTTATTGACCTATTTATTGACTGCCTGCCTTTGTAATATAATGTAGAATACAGAATGGTTTATTTTTGTGCTTGTGTGTAATCCCACTTGGATAAAACCTTGTACCAATCCTATTTTACGTGGAATCTCTCTGTTGAGTTGTGCTGTACAGAGATGGGGGTTGCGGATTTTTTTTTCTCCCCTAGATATTTGTAAACACCATATACCACAGTTATCTCCCTTGCTTACAGAACTGTTCACTCACTGCAGTGATTTAAATAGCATTCTGGTGCACGTATGGTCTTGTCCAATGTATAACTACTCTTGCAGGGGTATCATTGCTTTAAGTGGTCAGCCATGTAGTTTATTGTAGAGTTATGCAGTCTCCACTCGTGCTGCGTGTTCCCAGATAGTGGGCTGTGCCATGGGGCTATATTGCTTTATGCCTGCTACAGATCTCACCCTGCGAGTGACTGACACTGCTCGCAGACCTTTCCCCTGAGCTACGCTGCAATCTTAGTCTGTGGTTAATGGCATGTTAAAAGAATTCGTCAGAGGTGTGATATTTTGCTTTGCTGACATGAACTGCAACAGCCAGCGGTTGAAGTGTGACCGCACAGATCCCTCAAAACTATCCACAATTCTTATGAAGCCATTTGCCAAGACAAACCATTCACCTTGTTAGGAGTGATAATCCAGCATTAGGGAGATAATCCGACATTTGCTTTTATCATCTCTTTTCTGCGACTGTTCCCGTGGCAGTGATCTGACCAGCGTGCTTTTTGCACCACTGTCCTTTGCTAAACAGCACCAACATTTCTGAACAGCATGTAGGAGCACCTGTGCCTTAAAAATAATAAGTCACCCACTGTAATCGCCCATAATCACTATAAATTTTCAAGTGACCACATAGCAAAGCAGAGTGGCTGCCTTCACACTCTCTTACTGTCAGAGATTTGTTGTAGTAGAGCGGATAGTTTACAGTGTATTACAGTACAATACAAACAAGGGTAGGCATGTAATTTTATCAGTTAGTAAACCTGCATGTGTGAATTTTTACAAGATCAGTAAAAATATCAGTTATAGCTTTTTAGAATTAGGGGCCAGCGAGTCTTTCGATATTAATAACTTTTCTTTTTATAAAGAGACAAGGACTGTACTGCTAATTGAAGAGGATTTCGTCCAGAGTTTGTGATGAAAAACCATAAAGCGTGAGATTTATCCTACTGTGCTATTTTGGGAGAAAACTGAGCATTTCTTGAATCCTTCAGCCACACCTATGCTGTTCATAACCTGAGATTGGAACTATTGAGAATGGTATTTCATTTATTAATGTGTGTCTGTTAGGATTGCATGCCTGCTTTATGAGCAAAACCTTACATTACTTTTACCTTTCCTTTGAATATAATTATGCAAAGACATTTGCTGGGTGTTCATGCAGTTAGATGGCAGAGATCAGGCTAAATAGCACCAAAAAAGATGGGGGCAGTTATTTTATAAAGAGCTTTCCCTAAGTAGCAAATTAAGGTTGTTTCTGCAAACTCAGATGTGCTTGGCTTTAAATACACCTGTCCATATAGGTACGACACTCACAAATAATATGGTGAGTGCATGACAAAAGCCAGGGCTACGAAGCTGTAAGTGCTGGTAATGTCAGCGACAGGTCCCTGAAAAAATATTCCACTGCATGTTTTCATTTTCTTTGTTTCTTCACTCCTTCCTTCCTTCCTTCCTCCTTCCTTCCAGCCATCCACATTACTACTGTGACTTCTGTTTCTAAAAGAATTTATTTTTCACATTAAATAGTCGTGTGCATTGATTTTGCTTTCATTTCTGATCTATTTTATATCAACATGCTAGCAGATGCTTGACAAATCTTTAAAGTGCAAACCAATTTTAGAAAGTTTTGGAAAAATATGGCTTCAGTATGGAAGTATCTATCTTTCTATCCATCCATCCATCCATCCATCCATCTCTGAATTATTGCATGCAACTAAAGGAGGCAGCAACCCTGTGTCACTGAAATCATCAATATCAGTTGGATTTTTGCTTTCATCTGTTTCTGACTGAATATGTATAAGAAAGCGTAAGCAGATATGAAGCCCCTTTTTTGCTGGATGCTGTATAAAATGCCAGGCGGTGCTTGCAGTAAATAGGCAGGACAGGCAAAAGGGTGGGAGCAGAAATAAATGATAGAAAGAGAGGAAGGGCCTGGATAGCATATCAGCGAAGGACTTGAGGGGAGAGCTTTGGTCTTGCATTGCTGCTCTTAACACACACACAATGCCTCCAGAAGAGCATGAACTTCAAGACATCTTACTCATTTCTTGGCCTTTGAAGAAATCATGACAGCTGTGTCTCCTGTGCAAACACTCAGCACCAATGCCAGATTTCACGAAGCACTTGGAAGTTTGAGGTTCCTTTAAATGATCCATAGCTCTTAGCTCTCTGCACGTGGACTAAAATTCCTCAAATAGATTTCTCCCCAGAGCTTTCTTGCATTATCCCTTTCTTGGGTGTGATCCCTGCAGTCCAGGCTCACTCTGCGGTGCCCTGCGTAGCTGGTTGAAGGTACGGATTCCCGGCTTTTTGAGCGTTAAAGCTTGACAGCTCAGCATGGTGTTTTCTGCCACCGCTGCCCCAGCCCTGCCAGCCCCCTTGCTCTGGGCACTTCGGCTGTTTGGGGCGGTCTGTGGAGCCTGGGCAGACGGGGCAGAGCCCGGGCTGTTCTGGCAGGAAAGCAGGGCTCCCCCTCTCCCTAGCAGTGCCTGTTTGCTGGATGACAGCAGCGGGCTGCTGGCTCTGGCTGCTCCCATTTGGAGGTGCCCAAATGTCAGTCTTTGGGGGAAAAAAAATATTCCTGAATGTTGTGGACACATACCTATTTCCCAAGCCAGTGAGCCCTACCTCTGGAGCTAAAGGCATGAGGATGAGCATCCCCACAACTGAGGTCCCTTAGGAAAAAGCATCTCCTGAAGCAACCATCATCCAAAGCAGCAGCCAAAACCTATGCCCATCTTCTTCTCCCAAGCTCCAACTACTACACTGCCCTTCTTACACTGTTCAGAGAGCAAAGCAAACCAGAACCTCCAGCAGCCTAGAAATATCAAAGGATCCTGCGGTTTTTAACAGCCACGGGCAGTTCGGTGCCTGGCTTACCTACAGCACCATGGGAGAGGTTCAGTTAAGTATTTTCTGTGAAACACACTGAGCCAAACGCCAGCAAAATCTATATTTTTTTTTGGGGGTGGGGGGGTGGGGGGAAGGAGAGGAAGATTTCCTGGCACTTGAACATCTGCTTCAAGCATTTGAAAAACTACAGCCCAGTGTTAATTTAAACTTCCTTATAACCCAGTTCAACATTTGGAGTGCAAACACTGTTAATAGGATGGGAACCAGGGTGGTGGTGGTTTGCTTACTATATTGGGAAACAAAGCCAGAACAAAACTAGCTTGAGATAGAGTTTTTGTTTATACTGCTGACCCATCTGTCTTCATTAATGCACTATTTACAGGAAAAGTTAAAAAATTAGCTTCTGCTCCTTCTTCAATTGCAACAGCAACAAATAAAGGCTGAATGGTTCATTTGCCCTCAACTAAAAATGGAAATTCTTATCAGCACCCCTTGGAAGAAGAGGTTTATTATATGGAGTGTATTATTGTTGAATATTAGTGCTGGGACTAGGCATTTTGGCCAGAGCTGTGTGTTTCTAGCACAGGCAACGTCGGGAGCGAAGAGCGGTCAGGGAGGTGCCTATGTCGCAGAAAGCAAAAACCAGCCCCAAAACATGACCCATGTCTTACTCTAAACTCCTGCTTTGAAGTCTAAGGGAGAAATAATGTGTTTTTTTTCCCGTAAGGACCCACACAGGGTAAGGGTGCGATTTCCCTGGGTGTGAAAAGGGACACATTTGAGGCTAAGCCGTGACATGGCACAGAAATCACCCAAGCTGTCTCTGGCACTGACACCAGATAAGGAGAGGCAGTGCGGAGCGATGCCCCTTTCTCTTACCTGTAAGCAAAGGGACAGCACATACGCACTTGAACTTCTACAGTTTAGATGCCTAAATGAGAACAGATGAAAGCCACCCCAAACGTGTCTACCCTGAACGTCCTCCAGACAAAACGAGGCAGGTTTGTGACAACCTGTTATAAAGCCAGTTTAGCTGGCAGTGAAAAGCAGCCAGGTCTGGTCACATACGTAGTTGTCACAGCTGAAATCCAAAGAGGACCTGAGTTTATGGCCTAGCACCCCCGGACATTTCCTAACGAAAACAGACTGTCAAACCTATTGCTGTGCAAACGAACTTTAAAAGCATCTTCTCAGTAAGAAGAAAAAGCGAAGTTTTGCACTACAAGCCCACTGAAATAGAGACATCCATTAAAAAACCAAAACCAAACCCTCTATAAATGATAAAGCCAGTCATTTCAAAAGGGCAGGCAGGTTTATCAGCGTTACCATCTCATTCGCACATCCCACTACAGGGGCAGGCTTTCAAACGCCCTCAGAACCCTGGGCACGTTTTGGGAACAAATCTGGCTGCTAGGCATCTTGTCTTGCTCTCCTTCACCCCTTCGTCCCTGCCTTGCTCTCCTTCATCCCTCTGTCGCTCTCCATTCGCTTTCGCACAGGCAAGATAGGCTTTTTGTCAGGCCACGTCTCTGCAAGCCGTTCCCTGGGGAGCGGGACTCGAGGCACGTAGCGTGTCTGCCCCTCTCACAGAGGAGCAGCTTGCTGGGGAAATGCAAGGCTGTTGAAAGCAGTAGAAGGAGCAGCCGTTAGAACTACTGCTTCTTTTCCCAGATAAAAGTGGAGGGAAAAGTCCACCTTTTGACATCCTTGTCAAGAAGATGAATAGTGGCAGGGGGTCCAGCTCTCCCTGCTGAGGTCTTGGTAACATCTCCTGCAGCAACTGAGCGCATTTGCTTTCAGATGCGTGCTAGTAAATGCCAATTTACGCTCCTGCCTGAAGTGAAGGAGTCACTTCAGATGTCAGCAAGAGCAGAATTTGAGCTAGCGATTAGCTGCGAAAATTTCTGCTTCCAGCCCCATCTCACCACATAGCATTGCTGGCAAAACTCGTTAGGATATGGGAGCATGACTCCAGCCAACTGAGTTCCTTTTTAGCGTGGATAATGCCAGAAAATATAGGAGAGTGTTGCTAACGTATATACCGCAATATATCCAGCTCAGGGTAAATGAGCTTACGTTGGAAATAGGAAGTTTGCTTACTTGTTTTATGCTGTTGGATAGGTGCCCAATGGCATTCTGTTCACAACGCAAATTGATCAACCTCCTGCTCAGCATTTCAAGGGCTTAGCGGGACCTTTGATTGCATTTTTTAAGTAAACAAAGGAAATATGAGGGATAAAAGCAATCAACATGGCTGCAATAAAGGAAATGATATGAGAGGAATGGATTTCCGTGACACAGAGCAATGCTTCCTGAAAAGAGGGTGTTTTTTTTCCCTAGCTCCAAATATTACATTTTCTGTGATGGCCCAAGATATGGCCAACAAAGGCAATACGCTGTATTTTACTTTAAATGGGCAGCTGCGGTACCATTAATTCAATATTAGCATAACTATATTTCACAGAAGCTGCTGCCTGTCGCGTCTGCAGCGCCTTTAGGATGAGGGGATGCTCACTGCAGCGCTAGAGCTCCCCGAGCAATGTCCTTCAGCTCCGTGCGGCTGAGGCTGTCCAGGTTGTGAGCTTCAGATGGTGTTGAAAAGATATGTGTCGAGTTAAGTGAGAAGGTTTAAATACATGGTGGTCTCTGAAATCAAGTACAGTAGCTAACTAGCAACAGCAGCTAAACAACAGTCCAACCTTCCATAGCTCTCAGGTTTATGTTGGCTTTGCTGTAGCAACTCCTTATCTTTCCAGAGATTAGGGTATTTTAGATCAGTTGTTGTGAGATTTGGTGGAATCCATTTCCTGAGCTGTCACCGCTGGCTAATCAGGCAAAGTCGAAATGCAAAGCTTTGGGAGAGTGGGAAGGCAAAACCCGTTATCCTACAATACTGAACGTGCTCTATTTGCTTTTATCATTACCAGATTTTAGATGCCTGGCTCAAGATACTGATACAGAGAAGCCGACAGCCTGAAACATAAGCCAGCTGAACTGTAAGCACAGCAAATATCTTATTGTCGGAAAAATGAGCCCTTTCACCATTTCTACAAGTACTAGTAGCTGGCATAACTCTTCACCAGTTATTGCTTACTGTGCTTGCTCTTCACCACATCTGCACTATGAAATCCCAACCTGAATTCCCCCACGGGTTAAAAGGAGAGTGGGGATCCACGGGACATTGAGACCCACACAGTTAGGAGACTAATGGGCTGCCTCAACTGTTGAAACAGTTTAAGTGATTTGATTTTGGCTTACATTAGTTGGTTGCTGCTGAGATAGACACAAAATAGCGTGACATCATGCAGATAAAACCTGCTATCCAAAATTTCACCTATAGCTTTGTACCAATTTTGAAGTCATTCTTGCAGGGAAAGCGGGGATGAACTCAACACAGTTGCTTTCCTTGCTGAACTCCCTCCTTTTCCCTTGGGATTTCTCTAGCTGACATAATTTCTCGTTCTTTTGCACTCCTCTGCCAATCGACAACTTACACCAGCTGCAAATTTGGCCCAATAATATTGATGGCATGTCTTGTGCTTCCTCTGTCCACCCTAATTAGTGCATTAGAGATAAGCAATGTGCCCTGAGCAGTGAGCTAATGGCAGAGGGAGCAGGCCATGCTTCGTGGGGCATGCGTCCTTCCTGACGGGAGCTGCCACACACGTTCCTCCGTGACACTGTTCAGGGCACTGCATGCAACACTAATGAGCTCCAGGACAGGCAAACAATTTAGACAAGAGCCTCAGTGAGCTCCCCAGAGTTGCATTAACCCCTGCACTTTCTGCAAGAGAAAGGAGTAAATTTTAAGACGGAGCTGTTGGCTAAGCTGGATCCTGCTGCACGCTGCGGTCGGCACGCGCACAGGAACACAGCAGCTTTCGGAGGACTGGGTAGCCACTGGAAAACAACGGTACCTCTGTGAACAAATGAATTGCACCTCTGTATCTGCTCTCAGCTGTTCTATCAATAACCATTCTGCCTTTGCATCATTCTCTCATTCTTGCATCATTCTTCTCAGGGAAGAAACCAGCGTCTTCCCCACTGACACCAATGTCGTCAACACTTCTGGCCTAAAACCTCTAGCCTAAAGTTAATAAAAGGAAGGGTTATCTGGCAAGCCTGGCGATCTAGTTATTATCGCAAATATTATAGTGTAGACTGGGATTCAGGACTCCCAAGTCTTTGTCTGGCTTTGCTTCATATGTGCTCTGCAAATGTTTTCAAAGGCTTCATTACCTTTGTGTTGAGTTTTGGAGAGCAAAAATCTGTGACCTTGATGGCTTGACTTTCATAGGGACAGAAGACCTAATTAGTTTGGCCTGAACGGTGAATGCGGAGCACTCTGCTGCAAACTCCTTTGGCTTGACTGGCCAGGGCACTGCAAGGCTTGCACTGGTGCAGGCTCACCTCCGTGCGCAGCGGGCTCCTTGCTTGCTGGTATTGAAGCTAAAAGAGGATTCAGAGCTAAGACACGGGGCAGGTCAAGCAAAAGGCAGTCCAACCATTCAAGCCCTATACAAGTGTCCTAAAAAGCCACTAGAGATGCAAACCACATTAAAGCTCCATCTCCACGTAGGATGCCAGGATGCTTCATCCCGGCTGCTGCTCCTGCATGTGATTTCTTAAAAGCCTTACAAAATGAAAGAAAGACTCTCCTACAATTTTATTTTTAAAAGCCATCCTACTTGCCATTATCAGTCAGGCTTTATATTTGAGTGAGCAGAAGCGGGTCAGAGTGGATGACAGCAATTTAATCTGCTGTTGCTTTTCCATAACTTCTTGTGCTATCCTTGACCCTAAGCCAATGCCCTTCCGCTGCCAGCTAGGGGAAAGATCCAGTCTCATGGAGCTAAATGAGACTCTAAACCTGTATCCCAGGTCTTCTGCAAACTGTAAATGTGATTTATCCCCATTTCAGACTTCTTTATACAGCTTTCTTTACACTGGATAAGAGGAAGATAGCAAGGGAGCAGGATGTTCCCGCTCCCCCAGTGGAAACATCCCTTCCCAGGGTGCGAAACACTCCAGTTTCCAGTGGACATTTGACCTTTCACTCCTTGGCGCTGCCTGTAGCTGTTGTGTTGGGAACAACCGTCCTTGGGGTTCTTGGCTGACCTCCTGACTCCTTTTGGATTGGCATTTCCATAGAGTTCAGCACTTAAAATGAGCACTGGATTTTTAGGGGCATCAGAAAGGTGGACGCATGCAAAGGGAACACTTGGCAGCATTAGAAAATCCATCCTCTGAGCCCCAGGAAGGGACACACAGGGTAAAGGTGTCACTGAAACGACTCAAAACCTGCACTGGCCCTAGGGATCGAGTGTGGACCTCGTCCAGAGCATGCAGGGTGCAAGGGGAGTCTCTCCGCCTGGATGGCAGCCTGTGCTGGCCCTTATCGGGGAGCCGAGGAAAGAAACAAGGCAATGCTGCTGGGGAAAGGAAAAATTTACCTCTCACATGCTCAGAAAGCAGATGCCAAGCTGATGCTTATCCTCATTTCTTTAATAAGAGGTCAAAGCCTGGCCCCTGCCTCGCTGGCTGGTTTTAAAATGCACTCGTTAAATAGCTCCCTGGATGCAGCAAACAGCATTTCGGCCAGCTGATGAGATTAAAGGAACATTCTCCTGTTCTCAGTTCCCGTTATCGGTACATTGTGTTAAGAGGGCCGAAATATCACGTCGTGTTTTTACGCATGATAAAGCAAATTTTCACAAGCCACACCAGTGGCCGCTGACGGCGCTGGGAGTGTCGCTCCCCTCTGCCGCGCAGGGCTCGCCGGGGATGGCTGGGCACCGCCGTACAGGGAGACCTTTTGGACAGGGTCATGCGTACAAAGTGAACGGCTTTTTGTGAAGCTTCCTTACATGATGGACTCAAGGGCTAAACGGGGTGTTTCCTTCTCGCTGAGCTCTCTGCTTGTTGGGTTTTTCAGCTTGGTAAATTCTCTGATGTTTGCTAAAGGTTGAGCACACCCTGGAGTCTTGCAGCAGCAGCACCACTGAGGTCTCTGCTCTGCCCCACAGCCTTGCAGTTAGGAAAATTCCACCCCAATTCATATCACTCACCTGGTTGCTGTATTCAGCTGAAGTTAAAAGCCTTATTTCTCAAGAAACCAAGTTCCCAATTAAGCGCTGAGCACTTCTGTTTATGGGAATTACCTACTGAGAAAACTCTTGTACAGGAAAACAGCTAGAAGGGTAAACTGTTCTCGGTGGAGACCACGCATGCGGCGAGCTGTTGGCGATGTGAATTAGCCAAGGAAGAAGCTGTCCCAGCTGGAGCCTCTGTGCAGTATTCACCATGCAAGCGCCCAGGGCGTTTCTCTGCCCGAGTAACTCAGAATTCCTAGACTTGAGGGGTTTTGTGCTGGAGTAGATGAGCATTTCTCCAAAGGAGTGCTTATCCAGGCAACTCCTGTCCCTGCTACCCTGCTGCTTCCTCCTGCCCCCACGTTGGCCCTCGCTTCATCAGGATGCTCCTTTTTTCCCAGGTTATTTTTCCTCCAGGCCACTTTGACGCTCTGGCCTCGTAGCATCCCTGTGCTGCAGCAAGGTGGCAGGAAAACACAGGGAAAGCGGGACAGTGGGACTGCTTCCAGGGAGGGTTTGGCTGAAAGTCTGGGGCCTTTTTTTTCTCCCCACCTTGGCGAACCGTTATTCATGCACGAAGTTGCGATTTGGCAGTCTTTTCTTCTTAAAAGCAGCCTGTTTTGGGGGTATCTTTCAGCTCCCATGTAAAGGAAGGACGAATTGCATTACTCTGTCATTCCTGGGGGGAACAACATGTTCCCACTGCTTTTCTTTCGTTCGTATAAGCCATCCTAAATAATGGCTGGACACTTTTCCCGCACGTCCACCTCGCCTCCCACAACAACTTGTTATTTTACGCAGTAGCCAAGCTAAAAAAGGAAAGTTACTATCATGCCAAAAATGCAACTTTGATAAAATATGAGGGGATAAGTCAGCATAAGCGTGACTGGCTCGGGAGCCAAAGAGAATAATGTGGGAAGGATAATTTTACTTCCTTGCCTCTCACGCCTACCAAACCCCTGGATACGATGAAGTGAATTCCTAAATGAACGCAGTAAATACCTAAAAAGAGCAAAACAGATTTTTTGCTCTAATGCAAAGAATGCTAGACAATGAGAGCAGGATTAAAATTATATCCTAAAACATGTCATATTTTCACCCCATAATGCATGGTTTAGCAGTTTTAGATGCATTCAGATCTGTGGTTTTAATTGCTTTAATTTGGAAAGCCATATCGCATTTCAAAGCAGAGGAAAATCCTCAGTGTGTTTTGTGGGTTATCTGACACACTGTCCCATCACCTTGAAGGGGATGCTCTTGTGTCCTCTGGCTGTGCAACGTGAGGGTTAAGGGGGGGTGAAAAATTGCCTTTTGGGAGGATTCCAAGCCTACAGTGCCCAGGACAGGGTTGAAAAGGATCTTTCTACAGGGTTTATTCTTTATTCTCTATGATAGATAGTCTGTTGTACTTTTATATGATGTTTCACACTTTCTAGGATATACAGAATCAGTGCTTAAAGCCTGCTGAGCTGAAAAGCAGCCACCAAACAACGCTCTGTGAGTTTATCATGCCCCTTGCAGCACAGAGGAACGGCAAGCCCTGCTTCAGGAACAGGAGAGACTTTCTCTGCTACTCCTTCCCCAAAAAGCTTCACGGCTTGGCTGCAAAAGGAGAGGGAGGTAGGCAATGTAGGTTGTGCACCCGTCAGTTTTCAGGGATCTCACGTTCTGGTGTCTCCAACAGAAGATCTGGAAGTACATTAAATCCAGAGTAGGATTTGGGCATTGCCAGTATTCAGGTGCGGCTCTGGGCTTTGCATGGCTGAGCCGAGAGGGTATACCCTCGGGGCTGAAAAGGATGCAAAGCTTCCACAGGTCTGGCATGGGTAGATCCATGCTTTTCTGTCTCTGGAAAAAGCTCACTTTTTAAAAAAGGAAAACGCTCCTTATCTTACAGCACCCAACAGCAATACCAGCTCCTAAGATGCCCACGTTGCTCCCCAGGGCTGTTCACTCCCCCCATGCACTTAGGAATTTCCAGCCCACCTGACCTCTGCTGGAAAGTCTATCTTTTAAATATGACCACTATAAACACTCCAAATTTTAATGGGCAGAATATCTTCAGAGAAGTTATTCCGATCTTCAGAAACAGTCATGGTCTGATAGACGTTGTTTTGCCTATCTGCAGCGGAAGTGGAGGAACGCGCAGTTTATACTAAAATAACGTGCACTTGTCCTAATCACAAAGACTTCTGAGCCTCAGCCAAGCCTTTTCACGTCATTACAGTCTACTGCGGGCTGTGAAGGAATTATTTGCCTCTTCACACTTTTGAGCTTTGCAGAAAGGAGCATGTGGCATTTCCAGCCCAGATGTTCACGACGTTTCTCCTAGACCCGATGGAGACGTTTCTCTACTAAATGAGTCCTGAGCCTCACGCCCAGATTAGTAATGAGCTCCTTGTAAAGGTAAAAAGTTACATAAACACTGAAGCAGCTCAGTCAAGGTCATCTGAAATCACAGAATAGAATCGTGAATGGGAACAGTTGCTCTGAAATGATGGCAGGCAAAACACACCTCGCAGGGACTTTGGAAACCTCTTGATTTGAGTGTCGGGAAGGTGTGGGTCCCATAGGTGCATGGTGGGAACATTGACTTGCGGCACCAATGGTGTTAGTGGTGCTTGAAAGAGACTTCAGGAGACAAGAAATGTGTCGTCTCAGGATGCTGTAGCGTGTGGGACATGCAGGTGACGGGGAAGGTGAGGTTTGGATAGCTCACCTTTGAAGGTGGCTAAGGCTGGTGGAGGCCACGCTGCCCTCCTTGGGGCTTTTCTCGGTGGTCCCCATCCCTCTGCAAGGCTGTGGGCTGTGGAGCTCCGCACCAGCAGGTCCAGGCCCGCTGGTCCAATGCAAAGGGGTACTGTGATCCTCACTGAGATTTCAAATTACCAAGTTTCAGATTTGAAACATTTTAATCAGATTTGATCATTGCAAGAGCAGAGGACCTTGGCTGTGGGTCCTCTGGAAGGCACTGTGATTTTGCAGTAGCCCCATGCAGTAACCCCAT
The DNA here is from genome assembly GCF_030936135.1 of Gavia stellata. Classification (NCBI taxonomy): domain Eukaryota; kingdom Metazoa; phylum Chordata; class Aves; order Gaviiformes; family Gaviidae; genus Gavia; species Gavia stellata. The sequence goes on from NC_082624.1 coordinate 1,148,098, forward strand.
GCGGAAAAAATTAATTCCCTGGTGTGAAGGTTTGTGGGCAGGACAGTGAGGAGCTGTGTAGTCTGTGGGGATCCTACGGAAAGGAAAACCACCTGGAGTCAGAGCCTATAGGTCGAATGAGCTATTTATGGATCGGATTCTTAAATGCAGCTCAACTTTCACAAACCCTTCCTTTACCTATACTTTATATCCACAGCTGAGCAAAGGTGGATTCAGTAAACCAAAGTGAATCTAAGTTTGAGACTAAGGAGTCTAGGCTCAGTGTTAGGGCTAGACAAGCCCCCCCCCGCAAGGCTGGTAGCAGCAAGTGCTATATACCTGATACTGACTTTTATTCTGTGACAACATTTTCCCGCTCCCATCTCCCCTTTTTTCACATCGTTTCCTCCGTGTCCCTTTCTCTCACCAGTTCGGTTTTCTTTGCAGGCTCTGCCAAGCAGGTCTGCAGCCTGTCTTGAGCTGAACTTCTGTATCACCAAAGCCAAGTCCTCAGTGGCAGAAATCCAGTGCTGTTGCATTAACTTCACTATGCTTGGCACAGAGGCACGCATCTGGTCCTAGACATCTTGCTTGAAAACCCCTGTAGCTCTCCGTGTTTTTCCCTTTTCTGTTCCCGTGAAGGCTCTAGGCTGGGCTGAGGCTGTGTTGTTGTTGTTCCCCCTTCTTAACATAAATGAGGAGTGAAAGGTTTTCTTGCAGAGTCCTGTTATTTTCTTTCCTACAGCAAAAGCTTCAGCAGCATCGTGGTACTGCTGGCAGGGCGACTTGCTGGCAGGCAGTGGGAAAACAAGCAGACAAGTTTACAAATGGCCACACTGGCACCATGAGACCTTCGGGTCCAGTTAGTCTTTACGCTGATGGCAGCAAGTGACAGGGAGAGATCCCGTATCATTGTTGGGGTGCAAACCCAGGTTTCCACCAAGGTGGCTGAGGAAATCCTGTTCTGCGCTGATGAAATGATGAAAAACAAAAGCGGAGGCGATAAATAAGTCCAGATCTGTTATTCTTTGAAAACTGTCCATCAGGGAAAACGCAGAAGCCCCATTTTCTGTACCAGGTAAAGTTGCTGATGGATTCCTTCCGCACAAAGAGCTCCGTGTATGGATGCGTGGAAGTGCTCTCCAAAGCCTCACCAGTGGCTGTGCTGGATTTATATACACATGGCTATAAGGAACAGTGATTTAAAATAACTGAACAGCCACTTAACTAAAAAGGTTTTTGTGATATTGTGATTTTATACCTGGAGTCTTGATATCGATGAGTCTGGCACAGCACAGCGAGTGATGCTGTAGGGCAGCTCTTCTCAGTGGCCCCAACCGGCTGTCTGGGCTTCTCTTGCTCTATAAGAGCAATAATCAGCTGTATGTGTTATTGTGAACATCTCAACCGTGGTGCTGACAGCATTTGCAGCCCACCATCCAGGCACACTGCGTAATGGGCTGTGCCACCCCAGACCTCGGGGCTTTTCCGTCTCCCCGGATCTGGGATTTATGGACTTTTTCTTCCACTCAGAAGCACTGTGGGTGTCTCCAGCAAGGAGCCAGCCGGCTGGCAGGAGGGATGCTTGCTGGTTTTTTTTTTATAAAGGCATAATGTGTCCTTAACCTGAACTCCTGAGTGCAAGATATTCTGACTGAGCAGCAAGAAGTATTGGCCTGTTCTACAGGTAACTTGAGCAGCTGAAAGAGGAGCTGAAAAAAACACACCAAAAAAGCTAAAGAATATTTTTGAAATTTCCTGTTTCAGAGCATAAACCAGCCTCTAACTTCTGGGCTCCTTCCTCCGATCCAGTCCGCGGTCAGTAGCAGAACACGAGACGATACAAGTCCCTGGCTCTGAACCTGCTTGGCAATTCCTGTGGATTCATGCAGCTACATTTTATGTCTGTGCACAGCCGGGTGTCTTCTCCTAGTTGGTTTTGGCATCAGTTTTGCTTGTGGATTTAGCTAAGTTTTTTATTTCTTCCTCAAGCATCTTGTTTTTCTTCTCCATGTCCTCCCGTGAGCGCTCCACGTTCATCAACTTCAGCTCCAGCTCCTCAGACTTCTTCTTCTCCCTCTCAATGTCCTGATTCAGCCTCACCACTTTGGCCCAGACTTCATAGTTTTCCTTCTCGAGACTGCAAAGAGAAACAGAGCGTGAAAGGATTGGATCGGAAGAGTGCCGGGAAGTCATCGTTTGGCTCTTAAGGAGTCTGCCCTCTGTGTCATTAAGCAATAAAATAAGCCAGAGGTTCTGTCCTGATCCTCTGACCCTCAACAGCCACGTAACACGATGCAATAAATCGATACACGTGACATATAATAATACGATAACTATGTGTGAAGCTATAGTAACAGTGATGGTTACAACTACTGAATTCTGGATAGTATAATGGTACAATATTGTAGTAATAACAAGAATTATGACAGTGTAATTATTGCAGAAAGATTATAGTGCCATACAATGATGTAATAAGAACTATAGAGTATTAATATTGTAGTAATACAACATTAGCAACTATGTCATGAGAGTCCAGCACATGAGCATTGGCTTTTAGGTAGCCTACTGTAATACTGTATTTTATCATTAGTCATTACTATTATATCCTGAGTCATTACTATTACATCCTGTAGAGTATTACTGCTAAATAAATCTGTGCAATACTAGTGTTGTGATAACATGAGCTGAAGACTTCGTACTCTCCAGAAAGCAGCACTGTGCAGTGTGTTACCTTTTAATTTGTTCCTCGTAGTCGTTTTTCTGTACCTCCATTTCTTTTTCCAGCTTCAGGATCATGTTTTGCAGGAACTCCCTGCTCTCCTGGTCAGGCTTGGAGACCTCGGCAGGGCTGCTGGTGGGACTGGCTATTTCCTTCGGCTGATGGCTGGGACTGGGGCAGGGCAGAAATTCCTTATCAGAGCCGCTGCTCGAAGGGCTGGGGCTGGAGCCGCTGCCGTCCCCGCTTTCTGCCTGGGAGGCAGGAACGTTATCGTAGGTCGAAGCCCGGTGAAGGTCGAGCAGCTTAAAAAGATCATGAGACAACGTTCTCTTATGTCCGTCGGGGACCACGGAGCGCGTGCTGCTCCTGGGGGAGCTTTTCCAAAAGTCACTGGCAAATATGTCATTTTTGTCATTGCTGCCTTTCTCCTCTGGCAAAGCAGCCGTCAGGAAAGATTTCCTGTTCGGTAAAGTCTGAGTTCTTTTCCTTGACTGCGTTTTCCACATTCCCAGGGTATCTTTGGACCTGTTATCTTCTCTGGGTGCACTTGAGCTCGCAGCTGGTCCGGGGGCACTGCTGGAATTCGGGTCGTCTCTCTGTAAAATAGACCCGTGGCATTAGGACAGCCTCATCCCGCTTTGTGAACAGAGCCAGGTTGCAGCCACTGCTGTGACTGCAATATTTACAAAAGGCACATTTTAACATGCTAACAGGAATGGCCACAAGTTTTCCATAAAAAATTATTTTGGATTGCACTGTGTTTTCCATTAAAAAGAACTTTTTGCAGAGATTCTTTCTTTCTGAGAAAAGCCTTTAATCCTCAATGTTTTCACTTCACCAGCATGAACTGAAAAGGTTTCATCTATTCTGCCTTTTGGCTAAAAAACTTTAGGAGTTTTCATTTTTCCCGGAACAGTAGGTTTTCCACCGGAAAGTGGAAAATTTGTCTACATCATTTTCCTGATGTAGATATTCCAGGGATGACAGTTACAGCTCTTTACCCTATTAATAGTAAGTGCTCTTAGTGGCTCACCAACCTGTTAGATCCCATAAGAATTAATCACACATTTGTTAAATGTGCGTTTGATTATTTCTCTGAGGATCTGGCCTTACCGTTTGCCTTTGGATCAAGCTCTCCGCCTGGGGCACCGCAGGGTCCTCTGCAGCGTCCCAGCCCACGGAGCTGCGCGGGATGGGGGCCTTCTTGTCGTTTTTGTGGGCAGGTGGGGAGGGTGGCACATCCTTGGACGGGGGAAAGAGGTCTGCATGGTCACTTATCATCACAGTCATCACTTTCTGGATCTGTGGCGTGCCTGGAAGAAATTAGAGATCCGTCAGCAGCAAACCCAATGCAATGGGCTTTCTTCCACTCACACTTGGATTTTCTGGTTGGTCTTTCGGGTGTCCAAAAGGGAGGCGTACATAGTAAAGCAGGTGAAGACAAGGAGCACGATCATAAAACCAAATAAAGGGAGAGATTTTTATATCACTCCAGCACAGCAGTAGTAGACCATGGACCAACCAAGACGGGAGTCTGCTCAGCTGCACCAAGGCACAAATTGTGCTTCTTTGGCTCGACAAGCAAACAACAAGTGTCAGTTATACGAGCAAGCATATGAATATCATGACCATTTGCATCTGATGTCTGTAGAGCAGAGCAGTCTTTGGCCTTCAAATATTTCTTCTATTAGTTCTGCTGCATCTGTCCTTGCCCACGGGATTACAGTTTGGCTCAGGTAAACAGTAATTTCTTTGAGTTTCCTTTGTTTCTCTAAGAAGAATTTCATACCTTCCTGCTCTAAGCAAAAGAGAGGCGACTTCACCAAATCCCTGGATGGTTTGGAATCTATGGAGGGAACACACAGTGCAACTCCTGAGGGGTTTTTGTCACCATTAGCACATTTATAGCCTAACACATGGCTGTACTCTACCCTGCTGTACTTACTGTGCACATGTCTGGCTTATATCCATGGGTCTACCATAGAAAATTTTTTAATTTCAAGATTGTGGATGCAACTGAATATTTCAGCATATCGGGTGCTCCTATGCCAATTATTCCAGGAGTCCCTTTTACCTCTCATAATAATTGCAGGATCCTCTATCTTGGGTCGGATGAGGTTCACTCCAATGACTGTTGCCAGGTTATCCACACTCATCTTGTTGACGCTAGAGTTCAACTGTATTTCATGTAGAAACCTGCCAGAATCCAAGGGCAAATATTTCAAGTCAGAGAAGGAAGACTGCAATAAGCCTTACACACCCACTGGTATAAAATCCTGATTAATTCATCCAGCTCTTCCTCTACGTCCCAAGGACAGAAACATATAGTTGCCTTATAACTGCGAACTGGAACTGGGTCTTACTGGTATCAGTAGAAAAACCACCATCTGATGAGCTGCTCACCCAAAAAAAAGTCAAAAAGGAAGGGAAAACCCCCATCTAATATTTAATAACCAGAGAAAAGTCACCCAGGCTGGGTGAAACCCAACAGTTTTGTTGCACAAGGCTTTGTCTAGAAAAACTACACTTGATTTTAATGCTCAGGGATTCATAAGTGAGTTTTAGGGTAGGCATTTATGCTCAGACATCGTCAAGGTGTTTATTCCCATGGCTGAAATTCTCCCTTTACAAAAGTCAGGATCTGGTGCCTCGAGGGGAACCGAAACACGGCATAAGAGGGCTCTCTCTAGAGGAGCCAGCCTCAGCCTTTGGGATGATCTACTCACCAACACCAAATCTGAGCTGTTTATACCTTGTGCAGAGGACTGACCTGCAGATATAGCTGAGGAGGTTGTAGTTGTCTCTGGGAAGGAGGGACAGTTGCTTCAGGAGTTCCTGGTGGCCCTAAAGGCAAGTTAAGAAATATCTCTATAAAGATTTACGGATGTATACGGACTCAAGAGCAGCTCTTGGTCACTCCATCCATCCCTGTATGGTCTTACCTCTTGGTATTTGCTCGCCTTGGAAATCAATGTCTCTGGCAGACCAAGCATGGACATGGAGAGGGTTTTGCGCAGTGCTCAGCAAGAAGAGGCAGCCCATTGCCCAGCACCGCTGCTGCCACGGCAGTAACGGAAAGAGCAGGATCCCCGCCAGCCCAGCACGTGTGTGATGAGCTCTTCGGAAAGAGCTGGTCATGCCTAATCTCCTCGCATTTCTTGTGTATAGGACATTTTTAACCCCAAAGATCCTGCAGTGAAACAACCTACAAGAAACACGTGCCCTTGAAATATAGGGCTGAACACTGCAGTTCCCAGAGCTCGTGCTGCCGAGGGTATCTGCCTCGGGTTTTTGTGTATAGGAACAGCATCCGTGAGTGGGTTTTTTGCAGTGGGGGGTCTTCTTTTCTGCCAAAATATATAGTCAGGAGAAGACAGTTCCCATCTGTTTCTCACTTCTCCCTCTCCCAAATCCCCACTTCCTTCCTCGGCCTCACCCAGAGCCCTCCGCCAGCTCCGCTCTCAGCTGGGGCTGGTGGAGGCTGCAGGAGGTCGTTTCCTTCCTCTCTTGGTTTTCACACTCGCTGTTTGCTGCAAGGGCTCAACGAAAAGAGGTGCTGAGCAGCTCTTAGACCTGCTCCAGATCTAAGCTCTTAGATCTGCTCCAGATGGTTTTGACAACCCATGTTGTCAAGTTGGGAAACTGCACTGGCTTTGGGAGATTTTCTCTTTTTATTTTTTTTCCTTTTTTTTCCCCCAGATTTCAAAGCTCAGTAATTACACAGCTTATAATGCACAGCTATATATGCACCTGGCATCTCCAGCTCACAAAGCCTTGGTACTGAAACACAGCTAATTTTAAGGCCAGAAGGAGAGAAATGAATGCATCTCTACCTTTTTCTCATCCGCATCCAGCGCCTGACCACACAGCAGGAAATCCTCGTACTGCATCCAGGGCACAACTGGCTCGGGGAGCTCCCGTAGGTAGAGTTTGAACAGAGAGGCCACGGTGTGCACATCCGTATCCCTGCAACGCACAAAGAGCCACTCACTTGAAACTCGCACCCAGCTGGTGAGCAAACCCTACCCTGCTCCAGAAGGGTGGGATTATATTTAAACTCCGTGTATAGATGCAGGAGACAGCGAGCTATAAATAGGGAGGTCAAAGCAAGCTGGGGGAATCCATAGGGCACCCCCAGCCGGGGAATGGCCCCAGCTGGCAGGGAAATAAATGCTCGGGGGAGATTTTCCCCACCGTGGGGCTGGCAGGTCCCCAGCCTTCGTACCCGGGCTGAGCCCTCCCAGCCTCCGCTTGACTCATGAGTGTTTGCATGCGACTATTGTCCGGTGCTCACATGTTTGGCAGGCACCCCGCGCTCTGCGCGGAGCTGGCGAAGCTTGCCTGGGGTTTTTAAGATTAACAGCAATTACTGAAGATGTTCTGCCGGGACAGATGTTTGCAGCTTTGCATACCATGTAGTTTACATTATGTCAAAAGGACACTGTCAAGATCATAAGCCTCTAATTTGACCTACCTTGAAGTCGCTAAACTGTTATAAACTTCTAGCAAAAATCCCCCAGGTCATTTATTTTTAGGATTGGTTGGGGTTTTTAAAATACTATTATTTTTAACAAACATAGAGGAATTTTTTCAGAGCTGTATTTTTGTAGGGCCTATAAATACACACCATTAGGCATCCTGGATGCCTGGGCTGCAACGGCAGCTTTCTAACGCTCCCCACTCAATCCCGCCGTGCTTATGCATGCAAGTGTGCCTGTGCAAACCCAAACAGGCTGCAAAGGTGGCACTGAAGGTCGAGCCAGGATCCTGCAGCATTCAGGTCACTGGAAACCCCATTACTGACCTTCCCCCTCGCTAAGAAAATGTTTTGGTTGAAGTGCATGGGGGTTGCAGTCACCCTGAGATCGCCACATGCTCATACCAAACCCTGCAGCACAGGGTTAACATCGCAGGCGACTGGGAAAAGGGCCAAACTCCCTCGCCATGCCCCGCTGCAAAACACATTTCTGGGGGAAAAAAAAAAAAAAGGAAAGAAAAAAGGCTTCACCTTCCTATGACCCCCACACAGGTTCCAACAGGAAAGCTCTCAGCAGGACTCGGGCACCCAGAAAGCAAGAAATACTCAGCTGCAAAACCAACAGCGGGGATAGCAACGCTCCCAGAGCAGCACAGGGATTATTTAGGTAAAAGTGCTGTGGTTTTTCCGAACAAAGCTGCATAAAGGTACATAAAAATCGGAAAAGTTTTGCGGTCAGGGACAGCCCTGCCAATACAGAAACGAGGCCCCTGCACTCCGCTCAGGCAAACTGTTTTGCACAAGCAGTCCCGGGAAGCTCCTGGTTTTGGGTGCTCCCCTCCCACAAGCACCCCAGATTGTGCCATCCCGGGAAGCTCCTGGTTTTAGGTGCTCCCCTCCCACAAGCACCCCAGATTTTGCCGTCCCGGGATGCTCCTGGTTTTGGGTGCTCCCCTCCCACAAGCACCCCAGATTGTGCCATCCCGGGAAGCTCCTGGTTTTGGGTGCTGCCCTCCCACAAGCACCCCAGATTTTGCTGTCCCGGGATGCTCCTGGTTTTGGGTGCTGCCCTCCCACAAGCACCCCAGATTTTGCCGTCTTGGGAAGCTCCTGGTTTTGGGTGCTGCCCTCCCACAAGCACCCCAGATTTTGCCATCCCGGGAAGCTCCTGGTTTTGGGTGCTGCCCTCCCACAAGCACCCCAGATTTTGCCATCCCGGGAAGCTCCTGGTTTTGGGTGCTGCCCTCCCACAAGCACCCCAGATTTTGCCGTCCCGGGAAGCTCCTGGTTTTGGGTGCTTCCCTCCCACAAGCACCCCAGATTTTGCCGTCCCGGGAAGCTCCTGGTTTTGGGTGCTGCCCTCCCACAAGCACCCCAGATTTTGCCGTCCCGGGAAGCTCCTGGTTTTGGGTGCTGCCCTCCCACAAGCACCCCAGATTTTGCCGTCCCGGGAAGCTCCTGGTTTTGGGTGCTGCCCTCCCACAAGCACCCCAGATTTTGCCGTCCCGGGATGCTCCTGGTTTTAGGTGCTCCCCTCCCACAAGCACCCCAGATTTTGCCGTCCTGGGAAGCTCCTGGTTTTGGGTGCTCCCCTCCCACAAGCACCCCAGACTTTGCCAGCAGCTCTCAAACCTCCTCAGCCCTGCATAGATGGGGCACTGCCATGGCTAGTAGCAAACACCTTCATACACATGCACCAGCCTGGGCACTCCTTGTCTCCGTTATGGTGGGCAGGGCAGGAATTAACCCAAAAAGCCTCACTTTAGCTGCCGTGGAAAGTCAGAACGCAGTTTTCCTTTATCCCAGCACAGGGGTCATTGTTTTCACCAGTGCAAATGGTCGAGTAAAGCCCCCGCGCAGCCTGCACGAGTGAGCGGGGGACGCTGGGCGATGCCTGACGCAACCGGGGCTAAAAGCAAGGGGTTAAACTCCGACTTGGGGATGGGGACGGGTGGGAAACCTCCTTAGAGATGAAGAGGCATCTGCAGGGGCAGCAAGTCTGTGAGATGTCAAGGGCGGGCTCTATAATGCAATGCACCAGGGGTTTACCTTTCATTTTGCATAGGGCGCAACAGAGATAGCAAATGTCTTTCTCCAAAGCCCCGCTGAGACCTACGGGCAGCTCTCTCAGTGTTAGGGAGTTTGCCATTTCCTCCTAGTCCTGCAGAGGAAGGGGGTCAGGAGGACGCAGCCTTGTAGCAGTCAAAATCTCTCTCTCACCTCTATATGGTGGTGTAGGGAAAAGCAACAGGAGGAAAATACCATGGCTATGGGCTGGCAGGGGAAGAAATAACTTCTAGTGTGTGCGTTAGGGTGTTCTCTGAGGTTGCTTGTGATCCTCTGCTTGCTTTCCTTTCAATAAACCTCTACCCTCAGCTGATGGGCTCTGTAGGCTCTTCCTTTTGCCTCCTTCCTTGGCTGCTCCTGCAAATGATAGGAGCTGCATGGGGGCCAGGGGTTTCCTAAATGCTTTCCTTTATTTCCGTGAGTCTCGTCTCCGCACCCTCTGATTCTGCTTTTGCCTCCATTTGGGGTTTCTGCTGAATCCTCAATCCTTGTCAAGCCCTTCTGGAGGGTCCAAGTTTCTTGCAGGGCACTGCTGGGGTCTGGGGGGGGGGGTTAAACAGGCTGCTTTTCCCCGGATTTGGGGGTGTATGAGACCTAGCTGAGTAGGAAAGGGGGAATCCAGCATTACCGGTCAAATGATGGCCTTTCCCCAGCATCGAACGCGTCCCTGAGCTGTTTCACGAGGTTGTCCTGGCCGGGGAGGCGGAAGATGCCCTCCTCACTCACGCCGTGCTCCCGGATGAACTCGGCACACTTCTGCACCAGGATGGGGACCTGGTGCTGCCCGAATTTCTGCTCATAGGCCATGGTCTCTGCCAAGCGCTGGCCGAAGACCGCTAGGGAAAGGACAGAGAGGTTAGAGGAGCCCGAAAGCTTTGCTAAAGGCACATTACCTGCCAAAGTGCATCAGGCAAATATAACAGCAGTGCCTGCTTTTCTGATAGCGGGGGAGCTACAAGAGGTCTGCAAACTGGGGGAAAGCAGAACTTCTTCCAAAGAAATAATAGCAAAATGAAACCTTGTTCCTCCTCCAAATCATTAACAGTTCTCAAAATGATAAAACCCAAGCAGTGAGCCTTGTTTTTTGCTGTGCCACCTGCCTGCCTTGGAGCAAGGTGCTGATACAGAGGGAGACAGGAACAGCAAAAAGGTTAATGCGAGGGCTCAGGGGGAGAAGGCAAGCTCATTACACAAACCTGAAGGATATAGAAAGCACAGGACACCACCAAGAAATAAGAAAAGCAGCCTTGCAGAGATTTGGGGATGGAAGTCTTACTGATTTAGTTGCTTTTCTTCCCCCTCCCCTCTTCGCTCACCCTCCAGAAACTCCCCTGCGCAAAGAGCAGCAGTATTTTGCAGTGGGTGGTACCTTTCCTTCGGAGCAATGGCTTTTTCCTCCTGAGCTCGCAGCAAAAGAAGAGCTCGAAAGTGGGAAGGCAGCAGCCTGCATCCCAGCTCTTCCTCCGTGGAGCCTGGGGCATGGTAAGAGCAGACAAATCCCAACTCGAACTGGCTCTGGGATATTAATGGCAAAGGGTCCTATGGTCCTCTACCGTATTTTTGCCCCGGCAGTGCCTGCGATGTGTTCACCTTGTGCTCTAAAGGCTGAAATAACTCGTGTGTATCTTCCAGACCAGGAAAATGCAAGTAAACCCTCTCATCTGGAACCATGAGGCTTGTCGGCACCTGCCTGATCATGGAGGTTTTTCATTTATGACTTGCTCACGCTTTTAAAGAATGAATATAAACTTGTCATTGTGCACAGTAAAGGCAAATAGCTTTTTTTTTTCCCCCCTCTGCTTTGGTAGCTGATAGTGAATTGCTTATTTAACTGCAAGCTGGCAGATGTGTTAATTTGGGGACACCTCCCCAGGGCCAATGCGATGCCCATGCCAGCCCACCTGGCAGGCGGCTGTCATTGTAGGGTGGCAGCCAGACCTGCAAAACCCCTCCAAGATTTTGGAGATGCTTTTGCTTCACACTTTGCAGCTGCTTTGCTTTTTGGTGTGCAACAAGCTCATGAGAGGAGGCTGAGGGGAGACCTCATCGCTCTCTGCAACTGCCTGAAAGGGGGTTGTGGGGAGGGGGGTGTTGGTCTCTTCTCCCATGTCACTAGCGACAGGACAAGAGGGAATGGCCTCAAGTTGTGCCAGGGGAGGTTTAAGCTGGATATTAGGGAAAATTTCTTTATGGAGAGAGTGGTGAAGCACTGGCAGAGGCTGCCCAGGGAGGTGGTGGAGTCACCATCCCTGGAGGGGTTCAAGGACTGTGTGGACGTGGCACTGCGGGACATGGTTTAGTGGCCATGGTGGGGTTGGGGTGGTGGTTGGGCTGGATGATCCCACAGGGCTTTTCCAACCTTAGTGATTCTGTGATTCCGTGATTCTGCGCCTAGCTGGGTTACCTGGGGCTGCTTCCAGGTGGGCTCTTGCCAAAACCTTCACCGTGCAGTGGGTTGCTTTAAAAAGCCCATGTTGCCTCAGCTTGCGTTGAAGCCAAAAAACTAAAGCATAAAGTTTCAGGGTCCGTTAACCTGTGGATTGACATAAAATGCAGCTCCATAGCATCTGACTTCTCTGCTATCCTCAGGGCTCTCTGTACTACCATAAATTTACGTTTTCTATCATATAAGGTCATTTTATCTAGCTGGAAGAAACTGGCAGCCTCCTAAGTTTAAGCAAGGAGCAGATGTGGAGTTGTTATTAAATATTAAAGCCAGGTGGGGCAATGCCCTGAAAATTTCTGGCTCATGCAACCCTTATTTCAGATGAGTAATGCTGCCTGTCCCAGGGCACGGCATGTTTCAGTTTAGAGGCAGAAAACACCAGGGCTGCAGACAAAAACCAGCTGTGTCGTCGTTTAGGCGAAGCTGATCTATGCCTACGGCAGGGTCACGGGGAAAGAGCTCAAATTGGCAGCGCCTGCTTCCCTCTGAACTGCTGTGCTTTATATTAACGCAGGAGCTATGGGAGACCAGAACTCCATCATGCTTTTCTTATACAGCTGAGGGGCATGGACCCTATAAAAAAATTATATAGATAGTCAGGGCAAAGCCCAGAGGGAGGGAAGAGAGGCTCGGGATGACCATCCAGTTTAGTGCTCTTTTGGGAGAGAGCTAAAGAGACTCCCAGCCCTGTTTCATCAGTGGATCTTGTTTATAGGAGTTCATCCTCATAGGAAAAGTCTGGATGGTTCATCCTTATAGGAAAAGCGGATGGAGTGACCTTTGCCGCTTCCTTTGCGGGCTTCCCCTGTGGCGGCAAATTTACGGTGTGCTCTTTTCCGATGGGTTCGCATTTAATACTTCCCTGACCGCAATTTTGTAATGGCATGAATGCATGCCGAGGGGGCTGGAAGCAAGGATCCCGTCGCCGCAAGCCTTGCCTGCGCGTGGGGAGGGCGATCGCGGGGCCGAGGCAGACTCTGCAGAGAAAATGGGAGCAGAAGGGCTGGGCTGAGCAAGAAAAGCTGGAAGAAAAGCAAAGCAAGGAAATTAGCAGGTGAACGGCAAGATTGTTCAATGCTTCATCCCTGAATATGAGTTGTTTTCAAGAACAACGTTTTCTGGGGTCAATAAGTCAATGAGGAAGTTCGCAAAAGACATTGAAACCAGCCCAGAAATCTTCATTCATGCTTGGCTGCCATTTCCTTAACACTGCCCATGTTTGCAGCAGACCCAACCCCGCAGGGTCCAGTCTAGGGGTGGGTTTCTAAGGCGTTACACGGTACAGTCACAGTCAGCTCCAGTTTCCAGTTTCAAGGATTTATGAGTCCAGCTTTGAAATCCTCGCAGAAAAGTACTGCAGAACGTGAGATAGTAGGAAATTGCCTCTCCAAGAGCTGTCCCCGCTCCCCTTTACCTCCTGACGTCGACCCCAGCACTCGTCGGATGGTTTTAACCCATTCCTCCATCTCAGACTGGGAATTAGCCATGAGCACGCAGGTGTCCTGCCCCGTCCGGTTCTGGTCTCCAGAGACCCCTGCAAAAAATATATTTATGCATCATTTATAGAGAGGATTGGAGGAGAAAAGACACATTCTTGTTGTTTTCTTTGCTAAATGCTTTTGGCTCTAAATTTCCCCATTAATGTGTGAAATGAACCAGCGCTCTTACATTTCACCCTCGCTCAAGGTCTGCAAGAAAGGAACAGAAACTGCTTAACGTTGCAGCTTGGCGAGGCTTCGCAGCACGGGACATGGGCACCGACACAGGGCCCTCCTCCAGCCCTGATGTGTGAATATTGAAAGCAAGACGTTTCGTTTTCATGTGCAACGCGCATGTGGGCACCTCGAAAAGAAGTGGGAGCAAAAGGACTGGCAAAACGACTCGCCCAAATGATTTGGGGTGAACGGTCCAGCCCGAAAGCGTGCGACGAAGGGGAGTGAAGCATCCTCACCTGGGATGATTTCAAAGATAAATTTCCCTCCTTCCTCTGGGTTGCTGGCCACCTCCTTGATGGTGCTTCCCTGGAGAGACAGGCAGCCCTAGGACAAAGCAGAGCAGGAGCTGCAAATACCCGCGTCCCATCTCTGCGAGGCTGACCCGACCTTGTGTCAGCACTGAGGATCCAAGTCCTTCTTTCAAACAGATTGCAGGACCTGGTGGCCTCTTTTATATATATATTTTTATATATATATATATATATATATGCAAAAAATGACTTTTCAAACAATAAGGGACTCTTCTTAAATGCCAGTTTTTCTGATGAAGTGGTTCTCAGAATAAGAAAACTGGTTATTTTGCTTTTTTTCCTCCCTTCCCATGTGTTTTTTAACCTCTGTTGGGAGCGGAAGAAGAAAGTACAAAGGAGAAGGGACTTGGCAAAACACTGGCACACCCTGTTTCTGCTGCAGCAGAGCAGGAAAACCGTTCCTTTAACACAGCATCACTTAAAACCAACAACCAAACCCAAAGTTTGCAGGAGTAGAGAAAAAGAAGGAAAAAAGAGGGGAAATAAAAAAGCAAAGTGGGAAAACAGCCTTTTCTTTTGGACCTTCCTTTCCCCAGCTGTCGGGGCAAACAGGGGTGGCTCGGTCCCCGCTGGGGGGGACGGGTGGGGAGCGGCCGAGGCATGTGGGGGCCGAGCGGGTGTGTGAGTCAGCACCGGAGGCCTCCCGGGGCAGGAAATGAGGCTGCGCCACAGAAATGAAGTTTCCCAGTGATTTCAGCCTCCTGAAAGCCATCGGGCTCCTGCGAGCAGTGAGGACCAAGGCTGAATTGCAGCTGTGTCGGTTGGAATCGTTGATGGGATCAGAGAGGCTTGAAATGACCCGGGATGGTGCATCAAGGGCACGGCGAGAGCTGCCAAAAGCACCATGAATAGGAATAAGCTTTTTACAGCACTTTCTGTTTCTACATCCCATTTCCAACCGGGGAGGCTGCCCTACCCAGTCACCCCTGAAACGGGGCAAAGGCAGAATAGGACCTGTATCCCGCCGGGCTCAGCCCTGTGCTTTCACCCCGCTGATCTATGGATCGCCTTTCCCTTATGGGTGTTTTCTATCTTGAGATTAGTTTTGCCACCAGTAACAATTTGTACAGAGAATGGCTTTTCTGGCAATGGGGAGGACCTTCCCCTGAAATTTCTCAAAACAAGGAAAAGGTGGTGGATATCCAAAAGACAAGTTACGGTATGGAGAAGATGGTTGAAAAACTAAAGAGTCATCCATATAAATTGGGAAAACAACCTGATTTCTTCCTGGCAAGTGTACTACAATGCATACGCCAAGAAATGGTTTATACTGGTGAGACAGAGGGCTTGTTACAACCCGGAGGGGCTGAAGATGTGATGATGCTGCCGGAGGGCTGCAGACGTCGGGCACTGGTGCAGTCGTTTAAATCATGCCCAAGTGGGTGATCACGCTCCTGTTTTGTGCAGAGGGTTGGGTGCATGTTGTGCTCTCCTGGGGATCTCAGAAAGCATCAGAACTGACATGCACCGGAGCGTTCAGCAGATTTCAAGCTTTTCCCCTAAGAGGAAAAGGCAGCAGGGCAGGTTTCCCCTGGCCGCTCGGGGTGGCCCGGGGCGGCAGCCGAATAACACAAACTGCATCCGCACCACTGAGCCTTCTGCGAAGGATGGGGCTGGGCAGGACGGGATACAAAGCCGGAGGCTGGGGAGAGAGATTTCCTTTGCTTATCCCTCCAGCTGCCCTCTCCCACGACCAAAGGTCCTAAGGAAGGGGAAGGAGCTGCCCTTCGCTGTCGTCTGTCCAGCCCACAGCCCTGCCAGGAGGTCTGTCTTGGGCAGGTCCTCACACCCAGGCTATGCTGAAAGTCCTGCTTGTTTTTTCCTAAAAGCACCCTGTAAGATGCCTTTCCCACCAAGCACATGGCTGAAACCTCTCTCAACGCTCCCATCATCTTGTGCACCCATTGCTGCACTTGCCATCACAGAAACGCTGGCGTACCGAGCTCTTTTTCTCCCCAGCCTGTTTCTGTTGTCTTGGAGAATGATAGCAACTTCCTAGTTGGTAACTGTTCTTTTTTTTCCAGCACTCTGTTGCTTGGGCATGGAGGGACCAAGTCCCCTGCAGAGCTTGCAGGCACTTTAAGGATTGAAATGCATAGATGCTCCTGATCAGGATATCTCATCTGTGTTACTGCCCAGAGGCAGAAAACCTCTTTAATACCTTAGTCCAGACCCATCCCAAACCACTTCCCTACCAACAAAGCTGCACGAAGGGGAAGACTGAGGACTGGCAAAGCCCAGCGGCCTCATCCTACCTGTGGTTTGACATCGTCTTCGTCCTTGTAGTAGTAAAGCTGCTGGCCCTTAAGCACAAAGTACCGCTGCTGCCAGTTCTTGACGATGGAGCGCTGCTTTTTCAGCCAGCCGATCTTCAGGGGCCGCTCCAGCGGGTTGGGGGAGGCCGGCCGGGCGCCCGCTGGCTCGCCGCTCATCACGCTCTTGGAGCGGGCTGCCAAGGAAAGAGAGGGACGGGCTGGCAGGGATGCACGGGGTTGAGCTTCCAGCAGTCCCGCGTCCCCAGGGCCGATGGAAGCTACACCAGCGAGAGCAGCTCTCTGCCCCTCTGCCTGTGCTGAGCAAACTGGCTAGAGTTTTTAAAGGAAGTGGCTGCAGTATCTGTCAGTATGTGTTTCCTTTTTCCTGCGTGGGAGTAATTGTCTTGCAAGTGAGAAGAAAATCATTAGCTTTTTTTTTTTTTAATGGGAGTGTGTGTTTTTTTTATACCCACCCCAAACAGCCTGCAGCAGCGATAGCAGAATGACCCAGCCTGGCTCGAAAAAAACCTGTTTGGAAGTTGCAGCTTTGCTCTGGGAAAGCGTTGCCTGGTGTTCCCAATGGGGCAGTTCTCGCACAAGGGAGGAAAAAGTCTCCAAGGGAGGAAAAAGTGCCGATGTGGATTTACCGACTGGGCAGAGCAGTGTCCCCTGTCTCCTGTTTGCATCGCATAGACAAGTCCCATGGGTGCCACTGACCTGTGCCAGGGACCGGCAGCATGGCCCTGTGGCATCTCTAAATGCTTCTGTGACAGTAAATACCTTGGCAGGGATCGCTTCCAGGAGGGATACTTTGATTTTTGCCTCTGGACTGGCCGCTGCAGGACCCCCGTGCCAACCCGGCCGGGTAGAGTTAGCATTTGTGGTCGCAGGGCAAAAATAATTATAGGACTCCAGGGGAATTCAGCTTCACTGGTCTCTGCATGCAGTGATTTCCTGAGCTCTTATGTCTCCCCTGCTAAAACTGATGGCACCTGGCTGGGTCCTGCGGGCGAGGGCGGTGCAGGATTCGGGCCCCTGAGCCCGGCGGTGTTTGCTGGCAGAGGGCATTCACGCCGAGCCGGGGCGGTGAGGGAGGCGTTGTGCAATGCCGTGGGGTGGGGGAAGCTGCGGCGGCCCCATATCTCTGCCCCCAGATGCCCCCTTTTCACCCGTGCTGGTCAGCGGGGCAGAGAGCTGCAAAAGCCGCATTAGATATGAGCGTCAATGAATCCTGGCGTGGACCTGAGAGCACAGGACAAGCTTAAAAAGAGGAGAAAATGAAAAATCACCCGCTGCTGCCTTGTGATGTTTGGGACCGGGGGCATCTCACGCCTGAGTGGGTGCTCCCACTGCACAGACACCCACAGGGAGCGTGAGCCTACAGAACATTTTGCACTCGGTGCCGAGCAGTCAGCAGTCGCTTCAGAGGTCAGGGGTGCTGCAGCTCAAGAGTGTGCACAGCTTCCCCCTCCGAAATCCCCTGGAGCAAGAAACCGCGCTGCGTTTTGCCTTCATCCTTCGGAGCCAGGCTTGGGCAGGGCACTCTGAGCCCACCTCTCCGCTGCAAACCCGTCAGAGGATTGCACATCCCTTTCCAAAAATCAAAAAGGATTGTGAATCCAAAAAATCAGCCTTCGAAAGACGGTGAGGGTGCTGCTTGTATCTCAGTGCGTGCTGGCGTGGGATGCCTCCTGCAGAGGATGTGGTTATAAGCAAGGACCTTCGAAAGGGATTTGCCCGCCAGCTCCCCTGAAAAATGCTGGTGCCGCGGATTACCCTGGTGCAAAAACCAACGTGGGGTTTCCAAATTGCATCTCAAGCTCCGGGTAGCTTCTTTGCCAAAACATCTGCATTACTCAAATCTCATAAATATTAATATGATTCTCAGCAAACTGCTCACAAGCAACATTGCTCCTCTCCCAAAATTGTGTTACTGCATGTCTTGCGGCTGCCACCGACTCCTCGGGGGTCAGGATTTTTGGGGAATGATCCGCAGGGGTGGAGCAGCTGCCGGGAGCATGGAGACTACAGGGTGCAGGGTGCTGCCTGCCTCCCGCGAACACTTTGCTCTGCGGAAACCACAGCCCATTGCCCAAGAACAAATCCCAAGTGGGCTGGCTCCAAACGAGCCCCATTCTGCAGAAAGCAGCACTCCCACGAGCCAGCACTCAGACGCCTTCCCGAATTTTGCTGCGTGTTCTCCTGTCAGCTCGTAGGACCTCATCTCCCCCTCGATGAAACAGAGATGATGATATTCGCTCTGTTTAATTAGCACTAACATTTGCAGAGTGAGGTCTTCTCCCATGTCACTAGCGATAGAACGAGAAGAAATGGCCTCAAGTTGCACCAGGGGAGGTTCAGGCTGGATATTAGGGAAAATTTCTTCACTGAGAGAGTGGAGCACTGGAAGAGGCTGCCCAGGGAGGTGGTGGAGTCACCGGCACTGGAGGTGTTCAAGGAACATATGGACATGGCCCTGCGGGACATGGTTGAGTGGCCGTGGTGGGGTTGGGGTGGTGGTTGGGCTGGATGATCCCACAGGGCTTTTCCAACCTTAGTGATTCTGTGATTCTGTCTCCGTACCAAGCACCGATGACCACAAGGGCTTAATCTGAAGCGAAGCTGTTGTAACGCAGCTCGCAGGGTCCGTACTCACACCCAAATGGGTGGAACTCAGGGATGCATCTCCATCCATCAGCTCCGTTTTCAGCCTTCCCCAAAGAGCTCAGCTCAGCCCAGCAGCACTAATATTCCAGCAGCACAAGACTTGGAAGGACAAATTGTGTCTTTTATGAAAAATACAATGTTTTGCTACCTTTTATCAACGATATTAATCTCCCTCTGAGCCCATCATGGCTGCATCAGGGCTCTGCACTATGGAAAGGAAGCGACCCGGCAGGCACTGCTACCCAGGTCCTTGCTGGAAATAAGGTTTATTTTCTCCCTCTTTGCAGCCTTTCCCAGGTGCGTAAGGAATGTGCATTCAGAGGGTTACACTTGGGTCCCCTTTAGGATCAACCCTTCCGAAACGCCGGACTCAAGGCGCGACCAGAGGCTTGTGCTTAGCGATAGCTTAGCCATGTTTGTGCACATACAAATGCACTAGTGTGAACATGCAGATGTATTTTCCCTCTGCACGAGACAGCTCTCCCTGTACTTTGGGCTCATTTAAGGCCAAAATAACAGTTTGCAGGAACCTTCTTACCCACGGTGCGAGCACTCGCCAACCACCATCCCCACCGCAGGGCTCGTGCGGAGGCGTGGGGAGGGAACTGCTGTGGGGAGCTTGGCTTTGCAGGCAGCGAGGCTATTTTTGCCCAGTGGAAAGTTTTCTACGCTCTGCCCAGCTCACCTGCGATAACCAGCTGAAAATTTTCACAGAATCACAGAATCACTAAGGTTGGAAAAGCCCTGTGGGATCATCCAGCCCAACCACCACCCCAACCCCACCATGGCCACTAAACCATGTCCCGCAGTGCCACGTCCACACAGTCCTTGAACCCCTCCAGGGATGGTGACTCCACCACCTCCCTGGGCAGCCTCTGCCAGTGTCTGACAGCCCTTTCAGTGAAGAAGTTTTCCCTAATATCCAGCCTAAACCTCCCCTGGCACAACTTGAGGCCATTCCCTCTCGTCCTGTCGCTAGTGACATGGGAGAAGAGACCAACACCCCCCTCCCCACAACCCCCTTTCAGGCAGTTGCAGAGAGCGATGAGGTCTCCCCTCAGCCCCCTCTTCTCCAGACTGAACACCCCCAGCTCCCTCAGCCGCTCCTCATCAGACTTGTGCTCCAGACCCCTCACCAGCTCCGTCGCCCTTCTCTGGACACGCTCCAGCACCTCAATGTCCTTCCCTTTTATGCAGCACTGGGGCGAAGCTTTTTCCCTGACTCTCACCAGGGTGGTCCAGCACTTGCAATCATCTCCTCCTTCACCAATACATCCCTGCCGCACTTGGCCCCGCTCCTCCTTGTCACTCTCATAAGGCAGGAAAGAGCCGCTAACAGCAAATGCGGTGCCCCCAAAGCATTTCCTGCGGTAACCGCCTCTGAAGTCAAATATTTCCTCCAAAACATCCTCACTCTTCCTCCAGCGCTGGGGACCAGCCGTAGCAGAATACCCGTGTCCTGCTGCCTGCTCCCGGAAAAGAGGAGCCCTGCCAAAGTGTGACTTGCAGGAGAAATTGCATTGGGTGCCACTGTGGTGTCCGCATCGTCACTGGCTCCTGTCCCAAATCCTTGTCTTGGGTAAGAGCCCTCCCTGCCATCCCCTTTGCTCCTGCCCCGCAGAGGGGGTGTTGGGTACTTGCCATAAAAGACAGTAAAAGCAAAAGTGCCGCGTTAGGTTTCGCAATGAAAATTGCGAATGCAGTTTTCGCCTTCATGGAAATAAATAGCATTTTTCTCGGGGTGAGGAAGCACGCAGGAGCCAGCGCGCTGTCCTGGGGCTTACAGAAGCTGCTTGTGCCACAGCCACGGCTGGGGACGAGGAGGGGGAAGTGTCCCAAAGCCGGGAGGAGCCAGCAAGGGCGGTGGTGACTAATTTGCAATTATTTTCCACAAGCAAGTCACATCCCTGCTGCACCCCTGAGGACGGCAGCGGCTGCTCCCCGCAGCCAGAAACCCCAAAGCATGAGAAGAGCTGATGCACTGAGCTGCACCCCAATGCTCAGGTCTCTGCACACACACACATCCTTCATCTCACGGGCTCGCAGCAGCTGCAAGCTGCAAAAAGCACCCAGAATTTCATCACAAGCCGATTTTCTTGAAGAAAAGTAATTCCTGGTAACAACACAGGTTCAAGTCTGTGTCCCATTTCCACCCTTTCTGCTTCCCAGCAGCCAGCGGGCTCAGTGTCCCCTGGCCTTTTTTTCTGAGCTACCGATTGAATTTACCCGCTGCCCCGCAGCCTCTGTGCAAAAAAATATTAATTCTCCTAAGAATGAGCAATGCAGAAATCCAGAATGCTTCTATGAGAACCACGTGAGGATTTTTCCACCGCTGTCCTGCAAACGGATGAGCGCAGGTGATGGCATTGCTTCCTCTGTCCGCCTGCAAGCTTCTGGACCACCCGGGCTCTCATCCTGCACGTCGCTGTGCATCGCTGAGCCCAGCCACGGTGGCGGCCGCCGGGGACCGGCGGTGCTTCGTTTGGGGCCTTGTGTGAAGCGAACGCTTTGGCCACCCCAACAAAAGCAGCTTCAGCCAGAAGTCCAAATTGCCTTTGCGAGAAAAACCAGCCAGGACAACCTCGCAAGCTGACGCAAGGTGTGGGGAGGAAGAGCTCAGCACCGCAGAGACCGGCTTGGTCGATTCTCTTTGCTGCAGGGAGAAATTGAGGTGCCAACGTGTGCCTTGACCGTGTCTTGGCACCAGTGCCAGGACCATGGAGGGTCTTTGCCTCAGTGCGTGCACAAGGCTGGGCTTGTGCACCCCTTCCTCGCCCGCAGCATCCGCGCCCCCAAATCCCCTCCCTGGTTGCTTGACCCAAAGGCAGGCATTGGCTCCGCCGCGATATTTTGGCCACAGAGCCCACCGTAGGGATCCCTCACTCCTTCCCAAAGGCGTTCTCAAGCGGTTTCGTGCTGGAGATGGATCCCACAGCAGAGGAGAGCCGTGCAAAGCCTGGGCAGAGGCAGGAGATAAGTTGGGAAATCAGACAGCAAAGCCATCCCACGGCACAGAGCCCGGCATGGGCGTCAGAGGGCTCTTTGCCACCGGTGAGAGGAAACCAATGACGTCCGGGTGGGCGAAGAAACCTAAGCAAGAGCGAGATTGCTTCCTCCAGCCTGCACCGCTCCGGCTGCCTCTTGGCCTGCACTTCACCTCCTGCAAGGCTTGTCCCAGCAGAATGAACCCATGTGGTTTAAATCCCCCCCCCCAAACCTGGATTTTGGGTGGGCAGCAGCCCCACGCTGCCAGGTCCCCCCCTTCCCCACCCCACCGCACCAGCCGCTGCTCCAGCCCCAGCGCCACAGCCCCGGCCGTGCTCCCACAGCATCCCTCGCCGACAACTTTGCAAATCACATCTTGCAAACCATTTGCAAACCATCTGCTGTCTCGAAAGCAGGAGCTGGGGGCCAGGTCCCCCCGCCGCGGCCAGAAGCGGGTTCGGGTCTGGGCCGTAGCCAAAATCGCAGCTGGGCTTGGCCACCGGCCCCGCCGGCAGACCCGACTTGCACCTGAAAGGCTGAAGCAGAAACAGAAGGGCATAAAGAAAGAGTCACGGTACCTATTTTTGCAGCATCCATCTTCAGGTTGAAATCCCAGTTCCGTGGCAGCTTGAGGGACATTTTGGGTCAGGAGGTGCTATTTTTTTTTCAAGGGGGAGGGCTTGCTTAGGAGAAGGGCTCAAACGAAGCTCTGATAGTCCCGTGGGGATCCTGCGCCTGGGGTGCGATCCCCCCCACGAAGAGCGAAGGCTCGGCAAGGGTTGATTTGCCAACGTACTTCCTCCTCCCTCCTCTGCGAGTGGCTGTGAACAACCCCATAAAAGTACTTTCCTGCCCTGCTTTCTTGCAAAGCTCTCGTCTTGCTTCCCCGACGACACCGAGGTGATGCCGCCTTTTTCGCTCCCCTTTTTGCTACCCCCTTCGGCTGATGCGGAGACGCAGCAGCCGGGCCCCAGCCCGCACCGCAACGTGACTGCTCGGGGTTGCTCTCTGCGCACCGCTCGTCGTATTTGAGGAAGTGGCTGTCCTTCTCAGCGCCGTTGGTGCGCTAGAAAATTGCTCGCCGAAGGACACGGCCCAGCACGGAGTTTCGGGAAACGTTTTGCTCAGCAGCGAAGCGGAGCGGGCTGTGGCTCAGGTGGCCACGAGCAAACGCCGCAGGATGGTGGCTCTGAATGTCCTAATGCATCCCCGTGCGCGCGGCCCGGACGACATGGATGTCTTTTGCATTTTCTTATCGCAACTGCTGTATAGTCCCCACAGCTGATTTAAGGCTTTTACACCCGCTTTGTAACAGCGGTACGAGCAAAATGGGGATGAAATGAGGCTGCTCTTGGAGGAAAGGCTGTGGGTATCAGAGCAGTGAGGGCCAGGGGATGTGGGCACAGACCCCAGCAGGACCGCCAGATCAAGCAAAGCCCACAAGAGCGAGTGTATCCTGTTTCATGTCACTAAACACTTGTTTTCCACAAAAGAAACGGCTGTGCATCCGCAAAGCCGACTGCAATGCAATTAGACTGAGATGCAGCTCTTCAGACGCAGGATAAATACAAGGGAGAGTTGTTGCATTCACAAACACCCAAATGGAGCAAAAAGCAGCGAGGATGGCTGCAAGACATGGCAGCGTGCCCCGAAGGCCTAATGGAGGGCTCCAGCCCCTGTTTCCCCCCCGTACTGGGAAAGCCCAAGCCTTGCGGAGAGGGAAGTTGCCCTGAACAGAAGCAGAAACAGCGACACGGGAAGCACGGGGGCCTGAAAGAAGATCACAGAATCACAAAGGTTGGAAAAGCCCTGTGGGATCATCCAGCCCAACCACCACCCCAACCCCACCATGGCCACTAAACCATGTCCCGCAGTGCCACGTCCACACGGTCCTTGAACCCCTCCAGGGATGGTGACTCCACCACCTCCCTGGGCAGCCTCTGCCAGTGCTTCACCGCTCTCTCAGGAAAGGAATTTTCCCCAATATCCAGCCTGAACCTCCCCTGGCACAACTTGAGGCCATTCCCTCTTGTCCTGTCACTAGTGACATGGGAGAAGAGACCAACACCCCCCTCCCCACAACCCCCTTTCAGGTAGTTGTAGAGAGCGATGAGGTCTCCCCTCACCTCCTCTTCTCCAGACTGAACACCCCCAGCTCCCTCAGCCGCTCCTCATAAGACTTGTGCTCCAGACCCCTCACCAGCTCCGTCGCCCTTCTCTGGACACGCTCCAGCACCTCAATGTCCTTCTGGGAGTGAGTGGCCCAAAACTGAACACAGCATTCGAGGTGCGGCCTCACCAGCGCCGAGTACAGGGGCACGATCCCCTCCCTACTCCCACTGCCCACACCATTTCTGATACAGGCCAGGATGGCGTTGGCCTTCTTGGCCACCTGGGCACACTGCCGGCTCATATTCCGGCTGTCGACCAACACCCCCAGGTCCTTTTCCACCAGGCAGCTTTCCAGCCACTCGTCCCCAAGCCTGGAGCGTTGCATGGGGTTGTTGTGACCCAAGTGCAGGATCCGGCACTTGGCCGTGTTGAACCTCATACAATTGGCCTCGGCCCATCGATCCAGCCTGTCCAGATCCCTCTGCAGAGCCTTCCGACCCTCGAGCGGATCAACACTCCTGCCCAACTTGGTGTCATCTGCAAACTTGCTGAGGGAGTACTCAATCCTCTCATCGAGATCATTGATAAATACATTAAACAAGACCGGCCCCAAAAAGATGCGGCCACCAGTTCCCATTCGGATTTGCAGCCCGGCCGTCATGCCCGGGATGCAGCGAGCCACTTGCAAAGACTTTTTGGTTTTAGTGCCGTAGCAGATGTGCCTCTCGGAAGGAGCTGGAGCCTGCGCTGGCTGCCCGGTCACAGCACAGCCAGGGTGGGCTCTGGTGGGCTAATTTGGGTTAATCACAGCTGAAAAATGAATTTGTTGCTTTGAGCAGTGACTGGAGCCAGCTCAGAGAGTCCCAGCTCACATATTCCACTGCTGAAAGTCCAGAGAACACGACGGCGTGGAAAGCAGTGCTATCGCAACGGAGCAGCCCAGCACGTACCGGAGCCTGAACTAGATTAACCCCAATATCCTGCTTTGGACCCAAACCGGCTGCATTAACTCCGTTTCTGCCATATCCCGAGCAGAGGGCCCCGAATGAGCCCTGAATTAAGCATCATTTTTTCCTCTTCTTAATAATATCTGCAGATATCCTATACAATAATCCTATAACAATACCCTATAGCAGAAAGCTATAGGAGCTCTAGGGGGTCATGCGTTTTGATCCTTTTTCTCTTCAACCTGTTTTTTTTTGACAAAAGCCCGGCAGCCGCTTGTGAACAGCCGCCTTTCCCCACCTGCCTGCGCGAACAGGATGTCACGCGGCACTTTCCCCTCCTCTAGAAAGGAAACAACAAGCGTTTTAGCCCAAAATCGTGCAGTTCAGCCCAACGCTGCGTGGCTACACCGCAGCAGCTCAGCCCTCTCTGGCACCCCAAAACAGCCCTTCGCAAGTGGCCAGAGAGCTGTTTCGGCTGCCTCCTGCTTGCAGGGACCTGGTGGCTGCCTCCGGATTTGGGAAAGGACATCACAAGATTGGGGGGTTTTTTAATCAGCCATCAAAGCAGTCAGCCTGTTCCTGAACCGAATGCCCCAGGGGAACTTAAAAAGGGCAAATTTCAGCCCATAAAGTTGTTTGGTTTGGTTTTGCATCCCTCTTTTATCAGGATCTCGTGGAAAATGTGTCTGGGCAGAGGGCTGCATGAGACCTGCTCGCACAGAGGCAGCCTTGGTTTGATGCTTACTGTCTTTCTGGGTACGGAGCACAGCCAGCACCAGGATTTCCCCCGGGAATTTGCAATTTTCGATGTTTGATTTAATGACATCGGCACAGGATTGGGGAGAAACAAGGAGGGATCTTCAGCTGAACAGCTGAAATGCGAGCAGCAATGCAGATATGCCGGCCGCTGCGGCCGTCAGCTGATGTGTCTGACTCACCGCAAGGCGCGGGCACGCACACTGCCCTGCCGTCGGCCGGCTCGGCAGCTTGCTAAGAGATTTCATAGTCTGTTTTCCAAAAGATTTAACACCGAGGCATCTCTCAAGACCTCGCAGTAATGGCATCTAATTTCTTCACCGGCCTGCTGAACATCGCGTGGTGCTGCTCAGCAATTTTCTGCTTAACTGGCCGACTCCTCCGAGGACGATGTGTTGTAACGTGAGATTTGGGGCTTTAGAGTCATTTTGCAAGGTTGTTCTAGTGAAAGAGAGGGCATCATGTTTTGTTGTTGTTGGAGGATTAATTTGTCTGAAAATGCCCAAACAGTGTGACAGGAAGCAAAAAGAGAGCTGCTGATGGGTTGGTTTGGCTTAGCTGATAAGTCAAAACCAGTCAAAATAACACGAGAGCTAAAAATAGTATGTTTTACCGGGTAAACAGAAGGATTCTGCTCTCCTAACCCCAGGGAAGTCAAGTGAAATGGCTGAAATGAAGCAGTAATTTATGCTAAGTGGAATTCCAGCAGTTTTTCACATTGCAAATGAAACCTTTCGCGCAAAATGAGCTCATTTGCAGGGTGCAGCGGTGCCAACACTTCCCTCATCTTTGATTAACATCGGCCTGTACGATCCGATCGCAGCTTCCACTACAAACCACCCTGGAAACGCAGCCATTTGTGTCCCTCGTGCAGGACACGGACGGTCCAATGCTGCCTGCGTGCTCAGCCCATCTGCAGTCTCCACGTGCGTCTTTGCCGCAACCGGGTCTGCTCTTAGGAAGAACCCTAAGGAAGGAAAGCTATGGGGTGAGGAATGGGGGAATCTGAGTTTAAAACAGACCGATCTGCTTTACAGAGCACGGAAAAGAGGTTTTCAGCGTCTCCCCCACCTGCTGACAGCGCTGACTAGAACTCCACTACAGATAATGGAACTTATATTTATTTAACAGTAACATATAGTATATAAATAGGGTAAATACTTTAAAATATACAATATATCACATTCAGACATTCGGTCAAAGAAAGGCAACTCTACATGTGTAGCTAAAACATTAATCAAAAGAACAATGCACAGAGAAAGAAGCAGATGGAGGAAACACATCAGGTCTGGAGAACAGGAGCACACAAAGATTACAGTAGTACAAAATGCAACTCCGGGGCTGGTTACAGAGGGCAGGAACCACGGGAGCTTTCACGCAATGCTTTTTGTGACAAACGCCTGTCCCCAGGAGGGTCTGGATGGGCCGTAGGGCTGCTTTCCACACAGTTTTGCCCTCCTTGTACTGTACAAAGCCAGTCAGAGGAGGCGGGGGAAGGAAGAGATGTCAGGATCCCACCGCAACCATGCTCGGGGGAACTCGCTGCACACATCGGAAACAGGAGACATACCTTGGAGACATACCTTGGAATAGAAGATACCGGCATTTCACAACCTGGTGCCAAGCGTTACCTGATGCTGCGGGATTTTCAGCTTCATGAGCCGCATAAGGTACCATAAACCCCAGGCAACGCTGCCCCTTCACATCAGTGTCAGCAGACTTCTGAGCCCATCACCCTGAAGAATATCTAAATAATACATGCTGATCGGCACAGGACATGACACCGTACGCAGAAACTAGGTTTTGATGTTTTGCTGAGCACTGCAGGCCACGGACTGGCCGTGCATTCAATCTGCAAACTAATTTGGGCTACAACCAGGCTTGGAGAAGCCAATTCCTATCAGAGCATGCCAAGTGCTCATCTACACAGACCTAGCCTAGCCGTGCCTGCTCACGACTGTGGATCAAACCAGTGTCCGACCCATATCGCTAAATCACCCACCAGCAAACAAACGCCACGAACGTTTAGAGTCACCTCACCAGGACAGCCAACTTCTCACGCTATGCAAAAGCAGCTTTCTAGCCACACACCATCCCTTTGCTCACTAAATACGTTCATGTCCCTCTGCTCCAACTGGAAAAGCAGTGACCGCTCGTGAAGAGGTGGTTTCCACACCAGCCCATCCCCTGCCTGGCAGCAGTCATACCCTCGTTAAGCTTCACATTGGCCAAATCCTACTTTTCTCTTCCTTCCGACCCAAGCAGACACGCCGGCTGATACAGTACCTCTCCCCTTGCTGGTCTGCTCTCACAGTGATTTCCCTCTTGCTGGGCACAAGCAGGAGGAACATCTCCGGTCGTGGAGCCCACTGCGACCAAAAGCTATTGTGCAATGCTGAGCTCGAGCCCTGCAGCTGGAGAAACTTCACGTGAGCATCCCCGCATCGCCCTACCTAGACATGCCGGTATCAGTTTGGCCTCTCCAGCAGCACTAGCTACGTCAGCCTCCCTCCAAACCTAAAACCTTGTGAGAGCTGCAGCATGACCAAGGTCCTGTAAGGCTTAATGCAATGAAAAGAGGTGCAACGTGTCTTGCTACACATCCCTCGGCATCACAGCCAACTCCTTTAGGGACAACCAGAGCTGGTAATGTCAACTTTCCATTTCCTCTAACTTTCTAAGTCTAACTTGAAATATCTATGGCAAACTAAAGCCACTCACAGGCTGGGCTGATGGGGAAAACCCATCAAACGCTCCCCCAGACAGCCCGCTGTTGCTAAGAGCTGAGTAGTACTAGCACATATATTCATACCAGCGGCGTAGAAGTGGGTTTGCCAGCCACAGCTCTCAGCCCGACAGAGGACATGCTACGGTGCTCACCAGGATTTCTCAGCAAGATCAGCGGCACAGCTTGCAAATAATCTTAACAACCCCCACCTCCCTCCCTTCCTCCTCCATTTCTCAAACGGATGCACTGTCCCCATTCCATTTACTAAACTCCAGTGCAGGATGCTAAATTCTTTCCACGTAGCTTTACACTTCAGGACCAAAACAGGCTTGGAAGTCCACGCTTTAACCACACCGCTGGGAAAGAAGCACGAATAAAGCTGCGAGCTCATCAGGAAAGCCACCCACACGCATTATCGCTTCTCTCCCAGCCCCAGGAAGCCACTAAATGCAACTGCTTTGCCCTCCAGTGTCCACGTCCAGCACTGCACCCTTCAGAAAGGCCCAAATGCTACCTCAAATCAAAAGCATGCAGAAAAGCTTTGCGTTCGATTTTTGCCCCACTAATTACAACTGAAGAGGTACAAAAGGTTTAAAGCAAGATGAGCAGGAGACTGAAGACCCATATGAAAAAATTCTGAATGTAAAGAGCAGTACACTTCTGTAATATTTATCAACACTATAGCTTCTTCTGACGGCCCAACAGTGCACTACAGGGGATTTTGGCAGATGTTGGCAATAGGCAGGGAGAATCCGGAAAAGCACCAGCTTGTCTGATTCCACAGGGCAAACTACTTTTCAGGGGCTACACAAAACCCTGTCGCTTCTACACCTACTGCCAGCCCGGGTACTCCGTGCAGGTGCCCTCCCTTTGCCTAGCTAAACTCAGCCAAATTGTCATGAAACGCAGACCAAATATTCTCCCTGGGCAAAGCAAGATGGAAGCACCTTAATCCCCCCCTCCAATTTTCAAATTAGGGGCTTGGAGCAATATCCTCTAAGTCAACAGAAAATAAATCCCTGCCTAATTCAAGCTGGAAGGGAACAGTCTCCACAACTAGTCCAGAAAAGCCGCTGCGTACACCACTGGCATTATCCAAATGCAATCCTGAACTGGCTCCGTCGTAGCAGTCCTGCCTCCTGCCAGAAACCAGCAACTTTGCCAGCACCATGCTGAAAATACTTTGTGGAAACAGACCCTTCTCTGCAATCTGCGCTTTCGAGCAAATACCTGTATCTGCAGTACAACGGGCACGGACTTCTGCCCGGCGGTTCCTGTTTAGGGAGATGAAGCAGAGCTTGCCACACAGAAGGAGTCCTACAGTAATGTAAGAGAGAGGTTGGCATCTGTTAATGTACTTACACACGCTCGCTCGCTCACTCGGGGTAAACGAAAGCAATGGCAGAATCAGAATATGGAGTATGAACTACGAAGTATTTTCAGGTGTTTTATTTTCCGTTGATGCTTAGCTAGCTTGCAGCGTGTACATGACTCCATATGGGGGGTGTCTGTGTATAAGGTTTATGTCAGCAACTCTATGAAAACAGCAGTGTACTTCTGTATTATCTTTCCCCGTCACTCGTTCCCCAGGTTAAAATAAGGTAAAGTTTCTCTCTCCCATGCACAAACTATGGAAAGAAGTAAAATCAGAGTCACCTTGTTGTTTGGGAACATGGCATAAGGTGTAAACCAGGGGTATTTTCACTATGTGATCACAAAAAGAAAGTTTTACAATCTTTAGGGCTCTCATTTTTAAATAATAAAAAAGTATGACAAAACAAAGGAAAGTACTTAGATAAAACTTGCAACTCTTAAGTACAAACTACTTATGACAAGATTTAGTAAGCGAAGCAGGACAGAAGCCTGCAGGTAAATGAATCCAGACTGAAATGCAACACAGACCGTGATAAACTCAGCAGCACGACATCTAGAACTCAAGTAACAAACAAGTGATAGACATGATCCCTGAAAGAAAAACAAAATACCCAGCTGACAGCACCAGCGGGGTGCTGGAGCCCCAGCCAGCAAACTTCAGAAAAAAAACCAAGTTGGAACCTGCCCTCCAAATTAGTTAAAATATCCCAGTGCGGGGTTTCCAACCACCGAGAAATGAAAACGTGTGGTTCGGTGTTTCTTAAAGGTTATTTGATGGGGGGAAAATGAACCAAGTTATTTAAAGGGTTGTTCTTACTTGGCAGGAATTATTCAATGAAACTTCAATGTTCTTTCAAACCTATTTACTTGATTCCGTTTTGAAGCAATTTGAACCTCCCACATTCCCACAAGCAACCACCAGTTTCTTGACTCCTTGTCCCCAGTCTATTTCTGGTTTAATCAGTTATAAAAATCTTATTTGCCAAAATATCAGCCATAAGGGGGGAATGTGAGAGGCACTGCAAAAACCAGCAAGTGAAAATAGATGCACATGCCTGGCTGGGCAGAGGAAACATGACTGGATACAAGATCCTCTTCCAATTAACAGAGCCTTGTGCTCACCGTGCAGTCTGCAAGGAGGCTGCACGCAGGCGTAAACGTGGCTTTCTGGGAAAATTAATATTGCATTCACAGTTACCACCGGAGAAAATGATGGTCCCCAGAGCTGCCATCGTGAACGCAGCCTGGCACAATGGCCACGGGAGCTGCACGGCTTCCCCTTCCCTGCCGGCTCCCAGGCGCAGAGGCGGTTGTATGGACAACGCTTTGCGTATTCCCTGCAAAAACACGCTCACAGGAAAAGTTCAGCTCTGCCCACATGCATCGAAGGTTAAGAACAGACCATGAGGACAGTCATACCCTCCTACTTCACCCAACAGTCCTTCCAAGCCTTAACTCCTTTTCAGCTACAAATCCAAGATTTGCTCATTTGAACCAAAGCTATATAAATATATTATTAAAAAAACCCACAAATGCAAACATTTACCAAGAAAGGAAGAAAAGTTACAGTGAAATGAGGCCTTGTTATTGTCTTAAATCAGGCAAGCCAGGAATTTCCTCGAAGAGGCTTGTTCGTTTTCAGTCCCGTTCCAATCGCCTGGCTATCTATGCGTCCTCCAAACTCCCTAACATACCCTTGTCAACAAGGTGTGCTTTTAACGTGTTGAAGATGTGGAGCTGCTGGTCTGGCCGCAAGGTTAAGAACTGCTGGATCAGTTTGCTCGGGTTAGGACCTCTGAAACACAAAAGCATAATTATCAATGAGTCACGTTGCTAAATCTCAATGATCTGGGAACCCAAGTGCAAGTTCATCAAAATAGTAGGCTTAAAGTAACAGTCATGTTGCCCATTCCTTCACCAGTTCTACCCAGGGAGCTTAACTCCATTTGAGATGTGCAAATCGATTCAAAAGGCACAGGATGCTGAACTGTAAATGAAAAAACCCCACCCAAACCCAATCTGTTTCAAGAGGGTTGTGCATCTTCCCTTCTCAGCAGATGCTCCCCCTCAAAAATCAAAGCAGCCACATAAAGACAGCTCTTCAACTCCTTCAGTACATCTTTTATGCACCTACAGGCTTTCTTCTATGCTTGGCTACAGAATACTTGTTAATGCTACAAAATTAGACCTTTCTGCTCGTTTGACTCTGGAAACCCTGCTCAAGATTCACAGGGATGCAGAAGGGACATGGAGGAGTTTCAGAGGGGCTGGGATAACAGACTTTGGGAAATGGGCACTGTGTTTCCAGCTCTGCATGACCCTGCTAAAAGATGCTTCCCTTCTTCACGCCTCCATTTCCTCTCTGTCTTTGTCTTGTATTTTTAGATGTTAATCTAACGGCGATAACAACTGTCTCTTATTACAAGCCTGTACGTCACTTGAGTTTGACAGGGCCCTCGAACTTTACTGCAAAGCAATAAATACCTGATAAAGCTTGCGATGTACACGTTAACAAAGGTAGCCATCAGGTACTGACAGTCAAAGCGGTCCATGATACCTCCGTGCCCTGGGATTGTGTTGGCAAAGTCCTGTGCACAGCAGAAGGGATTGTATTTAGCAGTGTGAAATGTCCATTACCTGTCCTTGCTTAGGTACCTCTACGCATGACGCTCATACCCTTGCTCTAATTCTTCCCAGAAGGTAAAAACAGACTAAGAAGACATTTTGTTGAATCTCTCGCTGGTTTTAGAAGTTTCTTCTTTATGAAGACTACCGGTGCCTGAGGGGCATCAAGGCTTAACTCAGACCTGTCACTCAAAGGTCAAAGAAGGCTAATGTTTCTCTCCTGCAACGCTGTCTTGCCTTTCAAGGCATCTTAACCGAACACGAACTCTTTATACGTAAAAGCAGCCTGCAAGACATCAAGGGAAGCCTCAGATTGCAAAATTTCCTGACTGGGTCTTTCTTCCTCTACCTCAAGTTCTGCACCAAAGCAGGGTTTAGAATATCACAGTTGGAAGTTTTAAGGTTTCTCCCCATTCAGTCTAAAAAACTAGATCCTGCTCCAGCATTTTATCTGTGACTGAAGAAACCTTCTCTCCCTTCCCAAAGCTCACAGCCTGCCACTCCTTGGAGCACGGGACTGTTTGGAGTGGTAGCAACCATTTAGTCTTTCCTTTCCAAAATGTAAATTACCCTGACCATCCTCACCTTGATTTTGAAGGCCCTCTTAAATCCACTAGCAAAGAAGCCTCCGAACGGCCCAATGAGGGAGGCGAAAGTAGACAGTGCGATGCTGTGGATTTGGAAGGGGTACATCCGGACCGTCTTCTGCAGAAAGAAAAACACGTCAGAGAAGGATTTTCAACAAGAATAGCACTGTCCACTGCTTGCCCCTCTTTCTGTGCTCTCCAGGCTTTAGACCAGTTGGTTTTCAAGGAGGTTAATGTCCCACCAGATTTGGGACACCTCCTTTGGGCCCTCAACCAACATGGAGCACCACTAAATTCCCCCTTTTTCTGGATGGACCATCATGCCCTGTCACATTCCTTCGAAGACGATCAAAATAAAGCCCTGATCTCTTCTCTTGGTGTTCCTACCGAATAAGTAAGATCCAATAAACAGAGAGAGTCCTACCCAGCCCACCACGGACTGCAGCACCAAGGGGATGTTGTACTCCTGTAGCTGGAACAGCTCGGACGGCTCACAGTCCACTGTGAAGCTGTTGGTGTCGTTGTTGAACTCTACCGGACAGGTGAAGCACCGGTACCCAGACATCACGTAGGACAGCTTCAAGGAGAGAGAAAAAGAGACGTGAAAAGAGAAAACAGGATTAATAATTTCCTGAGCAATGCGGCAGAGCCGATCTCAAGGGAAAAGGCCACTCAAGGAGACACGGCGAGGAGGGAGCCACACTCCCAGCTTCGTTAAGAAGATTACTCTCCTGAGAAGCAGTAATTGGCTAAAGGCAGAGTAAGCATTTCCGTTTAGTGAGTGCATCTGTTCAGCAAGCAGTGATCAGAGCCCTGTACAAGCAGGCTGAGACAGGCTGCCCCACTTGGCTGAGAGGATAGAAACAAGCAGACACAGAGATCATGATAAAACCAGATAAGAATATTCCAAGAGCGCCGAATTCCCCACACAGCCCTTGAAATGATGCACAGCATTCATCCAACAGCAGCAGAGAGAAAATTTCAAGGATAATTATTGTAATGAACATGTCACAGGGTCCAACAGGGACTAAAAACTTCCTCCAGTACCCTGCTCCATCCGCAGTACCTGCACACAGCAGAAAGCACAGCCATGGACCAGTTCAAAGCCAGTAAGGAAAATGTGAAGTCTTTGACAAGAGCTGGGAGAGCTTAAAGCTTGCCTGCATTTTTTAGACAAAGCACTGTCACTCTACGAAGGGAAAAGACCAATGAAATAAGCACCATGATTGCTACTTACCAGCAATCCAAACAAAACGGTGGCAAAAAATCCTCCAATAAAACCCTCCCAGGTCTTCTTTGGGGAGAGCTGCCAGAGAGACGGAGAAGGGGGTAATTACAAATTGCACATCTCTGCACACCTCCACACACCTGTGCAGCTCTTCCTCACTTACGAATTGCTGAGGCAAATACAAATTGGTGCCAACAAGCAACAAATAAGAGTTTGGTCAGAAGCTGACACTAACATTTTGGTCTGAAACGGTTCATTTAACTTTACAGCCTCAAAGACTGGGATGCACACCAAGTTTAATTTGGAGGCTTGCTTCAGACGCACAACAAGCCACAAAAGTGGAGATGAGGGAACACAGGACTAAGACCCAAAGAAGCCAAAATGCGTGTTTTGTCCACCAAAGTGTTACAAACCTTGATGAGCGGTGTGCGGCCGAAGAAGAACCCGAACATGTACGCCATGATGTCATTGCAGATCACACAGGAAATTGGGACAATGAACCTAGATGGGAGTAGAATCAAATCATTGGAAAGTGCCAAGATCAGACAACTCCAAGACTTAACTAAATAAGCAGTTGCTTCATAAGATGCTTTGCAGTGCCATCACATCAACATCTCCCCCTCCAATGCAATGCAAGGAGCAACCACTTGAAGCTCCTAGGGAAACCTGAGGGGTTACTCTAGTGCCCTGGACTAAAAAGCAGGTACCCAGAATGGCCTGTTTTACGCACATTTTCTTTCGCCCCACGTGACATGCTGTTAGACAGTCGCCTCCTTTCCCCCCGGAGAGGCTGCATTTTAGCTGTACGCCCGCGGCTCCCAAAGCATTCTGGGCTGGTTGTGACGCGCAGATGAACATGCAATCTTAAAGCGGCCAAAATTAGTTCCTGGCCCCCCTGGTTTTGGGAAGACCACCAAAGGGGCTTCCCCTCTGCACAGCAGCAGGAGTAAGGCGGCAGGTTGCAATCTCCTTCCTTTCACAGTGCTGCTTTTAACATGATGCTGACAGCACTGCCCCAAATCAAGTGCCTAGCAGCACTTTCCCATCCATTTGCTAGATGTGGGTATAAAGAGAAAGCATCTACACAGGCCTGACACCTCCCTGCAGCGGGGTCTGCAGCAATTTTCAGCTGCTTCTTTACAACAACTCTCCATACTGCTCAAGTAGCACAAAGCAAGTCCTAAGTCGCTAAGATATCACTCAATCTTTTGCTCTTCTATTCTGAACAGGTTGGTCCCTCACAGGATGCACCTTCTCCTTGGCCATCTGTCTTTTTAAAAGAACAGTTTTAACTCAAAGCACGGTCACTCATTTCAGGCTGCAGAAATCAAAGCAACTCAGAACGCACAGCAACTCACCATATCATTCCTTCAAACAGGTTGTGAATGATGAGGTGCGACTGGGTAACAACAATTAGCAACGTCACATGGGTCCATCCAAACTGGAAGAGAAGACAGCATGCAGTCCAGCCTGCCTAGAGACAGTGCCCATACGCATCGCTGGCAGAAATCAGATGCTGTTAGCTACCTCTCAGAGAGAGAATGGCTCATGCACATGTGCATTTCTAGCATGCACCTTCACCACGACAAACACCAAGAGTCACGAAGAGCAGGGAACAGTCACCCGTAGTAATTTATGGGCACGTTCTTCAGCTCAAGCCCAGAGGTGACCCTCATTGGGAAGACTTCTGCCAGACCAAATGCTCTTTAGCCCACCCCTATCCCATACATCTCACTCAGCCTTCTGACTATGTAAGAAGAGGAGAAGACTGATACGTATCCAAGCCGTATCCCTCTGTGCTGAATATACTGGAAAGCAAAACTAGCTGCATCAACAGTCAAACACGAGCAATGCCTTACTGATGTTTGGGAAAATGGGAAAAAGCCAATTAACCCTGGTTACGATCTACCCTCAGTACAAGAGTCAAGTAGCCTTGTGCAGTCCTCTCAGCTTGCAGAAACTTTCTTAATAGCATCAACAAATGCAGAGAGAAGAGAATACATGTTTGCAGGGAAATTCAGTCAGAGCCAGCTTCCTAAAAATACAATCCGCTCACAGTAACTTTTCTTCCAGGCGGCATTACAATGCACAACCGGCACAGAAGCATCTACTGACACGTAGTCCTCTACACAACATTTTCAAGCAGCCTACATTATTCCTTCTTCTGCCTCCAACAGGGGGGCAGCCAGGCCCTGCGTTTAACCTTACCATGTAGAATTGGAGGCGATAGTGTTTCTTCACGAGACTCAAGACAAACATGCAGAAACCTGATGAGAGACAGAAGAAAAGTACATGGTGGGAATGTATCTTCAGCAGTAAGAAATACTTTTTTACCATGATATTGCACAGCTCCTTAGGATTTTGCTTGAGTAAAACAGCAATGCAGGGTGGGAAAACACACTACTTTGGAAATCACAAAATACCATTGCCTACAAGTAACACTTGGGACAGATGAACAATCAGGCCTGGCTGTCCCATACAGATTACGGAGTTTTCTTCTACAGAGCCTCATGTAAGAGATTTGCTACCACTGCTCTCACCATGCAGCCAAGTTACAGCATCACTTGAAGAGCAGAGATAATTTGCTATGGATACTGCATTGGACACAATACTCAGGACAAGAGTAGTTCAAGGAGACTTCTTCCTTCCAGCCCAGACAAGATTAACCAACAGAAAACGTGGTCTCTACCTGTTAAGTATAGGGCGAAAGAAATGAAGCGGTGGTATTTGCTGAGAATTCTCAGGGGCTCCTCTCTCTGAACCAGGGTGAAGAAATAATCCGTCACAGTCTCGCCGTAGAAAAAGTAGTTTACGCAGAGCAGGAAGTACCTGTGAAGGATGCAGACGTTCGTTAGCAGGAACCCTAAAAGGCTTCTGGAGAAACACAAAAAGTGACTGATCCCTAAGGTCTCTACATTGCTCTGGTACACTGCAAACGGGCTATCTCCAAGTGACAGCCAGAACTTTATTTCCCCCAGTTTAGAAATGTCACCTGCATTTAAACTAGCGGCTGCATCACTCAGCTCCACTTTGCGATGGATCACACCTGTGGGGTTTGGTTTTGGCCTTCTGATGTACAAAGACTTTCCGCCTTTAGGTGGCACTCCTCAACAGGCCTCTGCGAGCTTGTGCATCCTAAAAGCACCTGCTCTGCGCCTTCTGAAAGCACTGCTCCTGCCCTCTCCCCAGCCCTTATGTCCCAATGTTCAGCCCTGTTTCACAACCACCTAAAAACTCCAATCCCACCCAAGCAACCATGTCCATCTCTTAAGCAGTGACGCCTGTCAATGCTGTCCCTTGCACAGATCACGAGATTCAAATCTCTGCGCTTCATTAACAACAGGACACACTTTATCAATACGGGCTCTTTCAAGATAATGATCTATCAAGATTTGCGGGGCCTTTTCCTTTACAAGAGCTGCAAACACCTGACACTGGTCACACACAGCAATCCCATGGTCTCTGGTTTGGAGGTAGCCAGATGATCCCCTTGCTGCCTGTCTGCAATGAGCTGAAGCGTTACTGCTGCACACAAGCCTGCGGAGGGGAGCAGCCCCCTTACTCACCAGCTGAGCGTCCTGAACCAGGGCAGGTCATATGAGTGGTACACGTTATAGCCAATAGTGATAATCTCGTGGAAACATTTGATCTGGACACACATCACCTGCACAAAAAGACATCCGGAAGCTGTAATCCATGTTGGTTAAACATCTCTTTCCTCAAGGAGATAAAAAACATGCATGGGCAGAGCAAAAGATACTTCAGCAGTCGCTC
Source organism: Gavia stellata (assembly GCF_030936135.1). Taxonomy (NCBI): domain Eukaryota; kingdom Metazoa; phylum Chordata; class Aves; order Gaviiformes; family Gaviidae; genus Gavia; species Gavia stellata. Next base: position 1,185,853 of record NC_082624.1, read on the forward strand.
TCAGTCTTCGCAGTCTATGTTGGTTTTCCCTCCCCTTTCCTCTGCAGGAGGTTTCTAAGATCCCCTTGTATCAGTTTCAGTTGCAGCCAAATGGTGACCATCAGGGCAGGCAGTCACAGATTCCTTCCCGGTTTCCTCCATGGAGAGAGAAATCCAGCAAGCTGAATAAGGACCTCTAAAATATGAGGCCCTGAGCTGCCCACCCCAGCAATGGTCCCAGCAACCTTCCCCCTGCCGCTGTGAACATCAGGGCACCTCTCTGGAGCACTTACTATTGTCATTAAGACCATGGGTCCCAAGTAGATGATGATGAAGAAGAAGGTGATCATTGCCAGCGTGAGGATGCCTCTTACCCACCAATTCTTCCATCTAGGCCATAGAGAAGGAAAGAAGTTAGAGAAAGTCAAAACAAAGCAAGGAAGCAGGACAGCACTTCTGGTCTCTGCACATCACAGGAAGGAAACCGAGCCCTGGAAACCCCAAGTTCCCTTTCACTGCTGCAGAGAGATCTCGATCCACTGATGAAGGCCTGGTTACAGCAGATGCAAGGCTACAGCTCAGCTCAGTCTTCCCTGCTATGAACCTCACTGAACGCAGAAAGCATTAGCCAGCTGCAGAGCATCTCCAAGGGCACTAAAACGGGACAGGAGAGTGTCTGTTCCTGTTCAGCTACAGGTTTCCCACAACTTGGTCAAGGTGCATGATAAGTTCCAATAAAATGGGGACCATTACCTGTCTCTACACTCCTTTTCAAGCAGAGACATGGGCCCTGGCATGTTGTACCCTTGCTACTCTCCAACAGATCCTGCCTTGAGCCTCTCCCATCCTCACAGCACACCCAGGAGAAACACTTTCTCCCATGATAAGATGCTTCTTCCCCAAAGCAGGCTGTAGAGAACATTCCCAGTTTGCTCTTAAATCTCATCCTTCTCAGCATGCTTTTCTCACGCATTCCTGCAGAAGTAGGTCACACTAGTGGTTAAAAATCACCACAGTTGAAGTCTTTGCTGAGAGTGCTGTCAAAGCTAAACACAACTGCCTTCTGCCCCACCCAGGCCTCTTTTCACCTGCCAAGACCAAGCGTGCAGCGAGGCGGCCCTCCCGCAGCACTCCTCTGCCACCGGTCCTCTCCCACGCACGGGAACCCTGAGCGCTGCACTCTGCTCTCCCCACTAGCAACACTGCTGTCTTGTTTCCTGTGGCCTCGGGGGCACCTTCCTGCTTGCAGGCCAGGGAGGGAGAGTGCAGCGCTTCCGAGAGCTGCTTATTCAGCTTCCAGCAGCCACTGCTGGGGCTAGGAAAGCTGCAGTGAAGACGCACGGGCCCTGGCAGCAGAGGGGAACCATGCTCAGCGGGTGCTACCTTGAGGACAGGTTGGAGAGAGCTCTGTTCAGGACCTCTGGAGTGTCATCAGATGTCGGCACCGGGGGCGATCCTCCAAATTCGGATTTGCTTTCGCTGTCTGATGCTGTCTCTCCATCCAGCTTGTTCTCAGACTCGGACTCCTGCAAGTTAAAGAGAGACAAAGAGCTTTACTAGACACAGTGCTGGCACTCTTTGAAGAGCCTCAGACCAGCCCACTGGTGTAACACCTACCACCACTCTGCTTCTGCATGAGAGAAAGAGAAGAAAATATTCTGGGTATTACATGGGGTTATACCCATGAGAAACAACATCAAGTGTTTTAGATGACACACTTGATGGGTTTCACTCTCCATCAGTCTCAGCAGCAGCCACAGAAAAGGATCTGTTTCTTCTGAACACTTAAGTATCTCCAAGTGCAGCAAGTGCTTAAGGGACACAGGCTTGTTAGCAGGAATTTTTACAAGGTCTCCAGATCCACAGGCACATCTCCAAGTATGCAACACTGCCCAAATTAGACAGAAAGAAAGGCCTCCAAGCAGACAGGCTCAAGGCTTCCAGACAGACTTCTCAACTGCTGACTTTACTTGCGGGCACTAAAAATAACACCATGCTCATCCTCAAATAGCTGAAGAGGAAGAGCACGGCTTATCGCTCAGGCCCAACCATCCTCTCAGGCCACAGAAGAAACCTGATGTACTGGAAAGAAATACACGTGCTTTCCCCGCCCCTTGTACAGCTCCAGCACTTAGCTCAGAGCAAAGTCCTGTGTTTAGGGGGTAAATAAATACAGGCGAGGCAGGAGGTTACTGAAGGCTCTGCAACAGGCCGGTGCTGGAAAAGGGATTACAAACGACCTCCTGGCTCCCAGGCACTCCCATGCCCTCTCCCCAGTGGCAGTTTTTCCTCCGATCCAGCTCCTGAATAGAGAATGAATCCAAACTTCCATGTTTTGCCTCTCATTTCAGCGGCATGGCTTCATCCTGCTCCTCGATCCTTGAAACAAGGAAGGAAAACACCGCTCCCTGGGGAGCGATCATGCATCAGACAAGGCAGAGACCATGCATTTGGCCTCAGACCATGGGCTATTTTAAAACTCCCGGAAAAGAGAGCGTGTTTGCAGGAAAAGCAAGGAGGGTGCCAGGCTGACAAACGCTGGGAGCTCTGCAAACAAAGCGACTTCATCCCTTTGGGCTCCCAAGCAGCTCTGCCCCGTGCTCAGAGAGGGGGGGCACCCACCAAAACAAGCATCCGCTGGGACCGGTTTGGCGTAACCAAATCGAGGGGCATTTGTAGTTCACTGGAGCAGTAAGACTTGAGTAGCTCCCTTATTTAAGGCAGGAAAAGATAATTACTCCCCAAGCTGTGACGTATCAATGGCTGCAGGCCAGGTTCTTAAAACAGTCAAGGACAGCTAGATACCGTCAGGTGGAGGCAGCAAAAAATATGAGAGTGTTGTTGGAGAGGTCTTCCGGGGACGAGCGAAGCACCGGCCATCGCACCAGTCGCACCCAGTGTCGCCTCTTCCTCGCCTTGCTCCGTGCATGCTTCTTTCCATTCCCTTCGACTGGGAAGGAGGAAAGCAAAACCAAACACCTCTGCCAGCGCTCACCTGGGTTTGGAGAACTGGTAAAGAAACGCAACTTGGCTTTTTCTTCAGCTGTTTTTTAACTGACCTGTAAAATCCACTCGTCCCTCGGACTTCAGAGAGATTTAGTGCCATTTAGCTGGGAACACACAAAAGATCAAATCAATAAGGCAGCTGCAAATGGCAGCAGGCAAAAAGACTGGAAAGGATAAAACTCCCTGAAGACCGTGAGTTTGGCATTCCTATAGCACAGCACAGGTCAGGGACCCTGTTCTTGAGCAGGTTTTGGGAAATCGGTGCGCTGTATTTAGCTACAGTCTTGTTTCCCATAGCAATGCTTTCTCTACGCTTCCTCCAAGAAAAGGATTCTCCGCAGAATTCCCCTGTGAGCCATCTAAATAACAGAGAAAAGCTTCAGCTCCAGCCTGACCAAACTCAGTTTCTCCTTCTGGCCTTCTAGATTACGTTTAGGAAAAGAAAGCTTTCCTTCTCTTGTTGCACATTTCTAAAAAAGAAAAATTAATGTGACTGATTCAAATCAAATGGGCAAGAAAGCGCTTCAGTACTTAGGGCAACCACCATCATCGGTATAGGCTAAACACAAAAACCTTAAGCAAGATTTCGAATGCAATCCAAGTATCCATCATCTCATGCAAGTCCCAGGCTTGCCAGCCATGCAATAAAAGGCCTAAGCATTGAAACGAAGCAGATCCAAGCCAGCATCCCTGCATTTTTTTATTCCCCAGAGCACCAACGTTGCAGGGCTAAGTGCAAAGCAGGCAAATTATTCCTTGCCTGTAGCCCAGAGGATCAGAAGTTTCGCAAAGCGCTCGAGACCAAAAGAAAGGGAAAGAGCACTGATGCCTTCCTCCCTTCCGCTCCTGGCCAAGAACATGAAGGATGAAAGCAAGTGCATCGCTCAAGAGACAGACAAATTTGATGTTGCAACCGAGCTAATCTAACAGCTGCTGGAACGGGCAGTCCCCATCTCTGCCATACCCCCCGCCGATGATTTCTTGCCCTGACACCGACGTTGCAGCTAAAATGATGTAAATCACATCGCCAGTTACCTGATCCACCGATTTCAGTGCAATGCCAAAGTAAACCTCGTGCTGCAAAGCGTTTTGGTCTCCAAGAGCAGGAGCAAAGCCTCACTGGATCAGTCCAACGGCGCACGCATCCTGCTGTTCCCCACTTCATCCTCAGCAGTGGGAATAGGAGAGGTTGTGCAATGGACATGCAATACCCACAGCTCCAACAAACATTGCCATGTTATTTCCAGAGAGTACAAAGAAGGCAATCAAGAAGTTTGTCAAGATAAAGAGATGTTGTTAGGGTTCAACACTAAATGTAGGACTCCTTCCTGCCACATGTCTTGCTTGCTCAATTTAAGCCTGATGGGAGGTGGAAGGAAACATTTTCCCTGATGGAAGAAATCGCCAAAGTGAGGGCTAACATACATTTTAACATTTTCGTTTTGAAAACAACTGAGCAGCGTTGGGAATCGGCTCTTCTCCCTACTTAGATCTCTCTCTGAAACGGAGTGTTGAGATTATATAGGACATTGTGCCAGATATAGGCTATGGAGGGGACTCAGTAATTGACACTATTTTTATACCTTTTATGCAAATTGCAGCCATCAGCCTACAAATCACCAGTTTAAGCAGCTGAGCGGGGTGCTAAATAACTTGTTTAAGCCTGAGCGTGATTCACCCTGGTCTGGGCTACTTAATCCAGCTGTGGCATTGCCCTGGTACCACCCTCCCGCACGTCTCCACCGCTATCTCGCTCGTCCTCCAGCCGAGCCAGACAGACCCCCGTCCCCGAAGGATAATCATCAGAGAGCAACGCTCTCCGCAAAGCAGCTTGCAGCAGCAAGCAAAGAGGGCAAACGGCACAGACGACAGTGAGTGCCGCTCGCCCAGGCCTACCGCCGGTGAAAAATTAAGCTCATTACAGAGTCAGTTCTTCTGCAAAGAGCTTGTGACTGCAAGGGACAGGTTTGGGCTGTCTTAAGCCACAGACTGCGAACAGAGCGTCCCACAATGCCAGTACAAACAGCGTTTCAGGGAAGCTGGGTCTAATACATGGTATTCTGTCACCAATTCTGCTGCTCCCCTATGAAACACCAGGTTTCTGATGCCTCTTCTGTGCTGTTTCTCCTATTTCTGCCCTTGAAACAAAAGCCTGGAGAGACTCAGACTTGCAGCAAGTTGACCCAGCAATCATGACTTGTCTCCTTTCGCAGCCACTGGACCATACTCTCTCCTTTACCCTTCCATGGACCTTTTTTCTGCCTTTTTTTGGTTGTTGCTTAGGTTCTTCCTAAAATGGAAGCTATTTAGCCACAGGCTGATCCTCACATCCATCTGATCACGCCTGAACCAACTATGACTTTGAGGCAGCAACTAACACACCACGACGCTGGTACCTAAAAGCTTCAATCTTGCACCAGGGCCTCACTGAACCAGATGCCACCCAGATAAATGAAAAGGCAGCCGCGTTACCTTTCAGCAATCCCACCACTTCCCACTGGTGGTCCTGCGCTGGGACATAGCTGTCTCCAGCTGTATTTATTCCATATTCTCTTACTACACCTCTCCCTCACCATTTTTTCCTGGTAGTTCAGTCGTCAATATTCCCTCTGCCTCTCTCCTCCCAGGCAGAAGAAGGGCAAAGCACTCTGCGCAAATGTGTGCCAGAACATTAGAAATCTGCGTGTATGACGCAGAGCCGGGAAACAATTAAAACCCATTAGTAAGAGCAAAGCAAACCTTCCCTCCAGTTACCTTGGAATCTGGCTTTATTTTTCTGTTTCTTTTACAGGGTGAGCATTAAGACTATTAAAACACAATCAGATGCAGTAGCTTTTACTGGCTTTTGTTGCCAACATGGAGTTATTAAATCGAAGGGCTCTTTTTTGTGCAAATCTGTCCAGCACCGTAGGCAAGCCCAGCGTTCCTTCTTCAATTTATCATGTCAATATTGAAGGCTTCTCAAAGAATCAAGGGAATAAGTAATGCAGGGATAAAATCAAGACAGCAACGTACATTTTATCCTAACTCATTCATTTCTACCCAAGTCGTGATGAGAAGGAGTAAAACCCACCAATCTCTTCGAGGGCTGTTTCTCCTAACTGGTGAACCAGAGCAGACAGTGGAAAAAAGCCAGATACCTGCTTGCTTGTTATATCTGTGAAATCAGTAGATCTAAGCAACACTTGTGAAAAAATATTTTATCACCTTAAAGAAAGACACAGGGAGAAATGAGTTGTCTTAGCTTTCTTTAAACAACTTAACTCCTGCAAGCACACGGTAAGAAATCTGTGCTCACATTTTAAATGGCTTTCTCGCAGCAGAAGCTGTGAGCGCTCGGGTTTTTTGCCCAAGTATCCATGACATGATCTCAGTTGTCATGGAAACAAGTCAGCTATCTCCCTGCCAAAAATTTTCTGCCCAATACAGAGATACAGTTCAGTACTCAATGCTGGCAGACTAAATTAGTTCAAGAAATCCCATTATTTGTGCACCTTTCTTGAAGCAAGGTGCTGTTTTATTTAGACTTTCTGCCAGATTTTAACAAAAAGCAGTGACGGAAAATGCTAATATACTGCTAAAGAGAAAAATATAGTCGCTTTTTCAGGCAATAAAATGGACAGTTAGAACAACAGGGACCAACTGTACTAAAGCCTCTACTATTCTCACCTCTAAGCACATTTGCAGGATCAAGGCCAATATAATTAGTCTAATGGATACAAACCCAGCAGCCTCAGTTATGAAAATCTCAATGTTTTCCAAAAGTGGTTTTACTGCCTACGTCCGGAAAAATGGTCTGCTCCGTTCCCCTCTCCCCTTCTTCGCCGCTTTACCTACACGGCACCTGCCCATCTCCAACGGCTGCCGTGCCGCAGCGAAACCCACCTCGGCAGATCCACCAAGACCTCCGTCCTCAAGGTGACATCAAGGCAAAAAATCCTCCCTAATTATTGGATATTCTCTTCTAGAGGTTTACAAGCTCAGAAGGGTGAAACAAGAGAGAGAAGTTTGGAGACCATTAACACTAGAAGGAAGAAGCAAACAAGCATCCAGGCTTGATCTGTACTATGGTCCCCAAAAAGCACTGGCTTTTTGCAAGTGGGCAGAAAGTAGCTCATGTCCGGGTACTGGTCTAGTGGAAAGTGCTTGAACTTCTTGGGCTGTGAAGTTATCTGCAGGGCAATTAAGTTCAAGTTTCTCATGTCCCTCCATCAAGATGTCCCACCAAGCTGGCATCTAGTGGTGACTGCTTGATTTGTTGTCTCAAAAAAATCAACAAAGCTCAGGTTTCATTTATGTTGATATGGGGGTCCCTTCCCCATCCCAGAAAAACATATTCCAGTTGAACGCATGCACAGAAATTAGGGCATGCCTAAAAATGGAGACCATTAGCTGATAACATCACAAAAAACAGGAATGTTTGCATAGTGGCTGAAATAACTAGGAAAACTCTCATGGCCACCTCATGTTCCCGAAGCCGCCCGCTTTGTTTTGAACACAAGCAAGCTCAGCTCGCCAGTGGGATGTGATCGGAGGTATGCACAGTTCGCATTTAGCAGCACAACAGTGTGATACAAGAGCCTGATCTCAGTGTCAGCAAATATGATTCATGCGAGTCGCATATTCCTGTGACTCACTCGGCACAAGCTAATCCTCTGCCTGGCCCCCAACACAGCACCCACTCCGGGGTCTGTTTATTCCAGGAAATCAAGAAGGTAAATGCATCAGGCTCCAAGTCCTTTTGAGAAGCTATTGTACACAAAAGAGCACAAAAATAGGTTGCTGGTTCTGGCATTCCCCCAGAATTTCCTACGCTGAGAAAGGAACCTGCCTCCCCCTCTGAAACACGTGATGGAGATGTTTTGGAGATAGGCTTCAGTGCTGGGTTCTCCTGGATCTAACTGGCATCCCTCTGCTATCGTGGCATTTACCGAACCGACAGACTTTGCTGTCCCTGCAGAGTCAGAGAAACACATACAGAAACAAGAAAGCAAAGCTCCTAAGCGCCTCTTGGAATCGGTGTCGCAAAGAGGCTGCCCCAGCTTGGAGCTGCGTCTGCGCGATTCTGCACAGACATTTCGATCTGTTGTTATTTGGAAGAGCTGTGAGAAACAAGAGGGAGAACAAACAGCTCTGCAGCGATGGGTACACTATTCGCGTTGGAAGGTTAGTGCAGGAAAAGTCTATTTTTGTCCTCCGAAATGAGAGGTTGCATCATGCCAAGGCCAATGGCTTCTGACCCTCAATTCCTCCACAGTTACACATGTTTTTCCAAAACCTAATCGGAAGAAAAATCTTACTGGTCTATTTAATTGGCTGACTATAAGGTGGTACCACAATCTTGTTCATATTTCTCTACCAGTCAATCCCATTGGCTTTATTTGAACTTATCAAGGAAAGGAGCCATGCAGGACTTGGCTGAGGATGTTTAGATGTAATCCTGAGGAACCCAAATCAGTAGTTTTCTGAAGTCACAGCTATCATCATAAAACTACAGACTATCACACGACTTGTTCTAAAGAGAAATCTATGAATTGTCACGGTCCTTTATCATCCTGGAAAACATAAATCAGAGAAAACTCAAGTGAAGCAGATCACCAGGAGGGACACATGCTAACACAGACCACATTTTGGGGGAAAACAATAGAGCTATTGACAGGCACAGTAATAATTTGCTATCCCAAATTCCTGCAGATGTGTCCTGGCCAACACAAAGAAAAGTGGCAGTATTCTTTTCTTTCAGAAAGGAAATATGGATTTGCTTGGGAACACTGCATCTTCACATAAGTTGGTTTCCTAAGGGTTTTATCTCCAAGGCTAGTCTACCTCTGGTGCACATCACTGCTCACTAAAAGCAGGCAGGAGGATAAAATGGTTTTCTTGACACCTAATGTGTGGTATGCGGTTGACAGACAGTGAAATCAGTCCTCCGTTTTCTCCCCGTTGGGAAGAGAAACGCAAACATCTCATCACCACTTCCCTCTTCTCGGCTCCAAACATCCCTCCATTCGCAAGAATTGCCCCCAGCATATCACTGCAAGCACACGGCTTCAGACGTGCAAGCAGAGATACCGTTCACGTACAAAACAGCTCGTTGGAGTGCTGAGCAAGAGCCCTGACCTTGACCTGCAACGGGGGGGTTAAAGACAGCACGAATATCCGTCGGGAACCGTGGATGTGCCGTGGCCTCCCTCCATCACCCTGCGCTATACCGACCTTACTGTACACAATAACAAGACGCGGTGGGGAGCGAGGACAGACCGCTGGAGCGGCAAGAGGGAACTCAGTAAGAAGCTCCCAGATCCACCAAGACCCAGCGGGAACACTTCAGAAAGCAGGTCAGCCATCTGCCTGGAGGTAACGGCGACTTTTCAGATACTGCCAAGAGAGACACAGGCTTAGGGAATATAGCCCTCCAGATCAGACAGAAATAAATCATCTAGTCATTAAATAAGGATAGGAAACAGAAGCCAGCTCTGAACTATCTAAAGGGCTGAGTAAGAGAAAAGCAATGTGCATTTGGCGGGGGTTTAACGTGAGCATTGAGCGTCTCCGTGCTTGCTCTATCATGCATGAGTGCTACATGCAGCTCCGTGCACTCTGGGAAGGAAAGGACCTCCTCACAGCCCAAGGTGGAGTCATCTAACCCTTAAAATGACAAAATCTTCCTGGGATCAAACTTCTCTGGCATTGCCACAAATGAGCAAGGAAGCGGGCCGTTCAAAGGAGAGCCTGCGCGTTTTGCAAAAAGGAGTAGGGGTCAAGCCAAACACCATCCAAAGGAAATGATGAGCAGCCTTTCATCGGCCCCAGGGCAGGCCAGAAGCTGGCGAAGGTAATAAATGTGACAGCCGGTTATAATGAGCTCCATTAGAAATGCAATCGGTCCAATTTCTCATTGCCACAAATAACACTAACAGGTAACAATGCACTCCTGTTGGCAGGCACACATAAAGCTGAGCATCAAACAGCAAGGAAGGCTGAAATGTATTCTCACATCGGACCTGAGATTGCTACCATCTCTCAGGAATAAATGAGGCTCATGCTTCAGCAGAAGCCGAGCAAACTGATGCTTGGTATCAAGCCTAAAATAATGTTAAGAGCTATGAAACAAAAAAAGCCTTTGGGGTGGGTCTGAAAGCAGACTTGTACTTCCGCCGCTCTTAATTATGGATGAAGATGAAGAGAGGCATCACTGTGGTGGTTTATTGGTTTTGGTCATACAAGAACCTCATCTTGTTATCCCAAACTCCCAACTACTAGGAGCTCTCCTGTGACCAGGGAAGTAACAGGATTGAAATTGCCCAAACCTTCATAGCGCCTGCACTGTTATTTCTCTATGTCCTGCACCCTCTCCCAAGCCGAACACCAAAACCGGAGCCGCTGCACCCTTTCCAGCACGCACCAGGCAGCCGCTCACATCTACCCTTCACCCACCCAAGCAGACCTAAGGGACTGTTACCACTCAGCACCAGTGTTCAAACACCCGGCATTTACTTAGCTCAGCATCTTCAAAGCGCTTTAGATCACTAGGGGAGTCTTACAAAATGCCTGGAAGCACAAGAAATCATGAGGCTTCGAAGCCAGAGTCTTTCACGTTTTGTACCACATGGTACGGATCTAGCCAGATAAAAAGTCGCATGGTCAGTCCACTGCAAAACCAGACTGGAAAGAATGAGTCCTCATCATCGAACTCTTCGTAAGTACAGAAACCTTTCACCCTTGCACACTGCACGCCTGCTCTTCAAGGCCTCGTATCAGCGAAGCAATGCTCCTGCAATCACCGTCACCCCTTTTCCCGTAAGAAATGAGCATCCCCAGCTGCTGTGGGTGCAACGAGGTGCCAAACGCTGCACGGTGGAAAAATTCACCTGCATGGGCCATTGCACAAAAACGCCTGCCAGCACAGTGGCTGCAAGGAACGCTTCCATTTGCTCCTGCAGATGCCACCTCTCTTAAAAGGGACAGCATTTTCCAGCAAGACACTGATTGCCAGTGACAAAGGGGTCGGTAAACAAAGCCACAAGTGATGTAGGGGTGTGATCCACAGCCCAGATAAGCCTCTAAATAGACCTGCCCTCCTCCCCTTCCATGGGACTAGGCCATGGGATCTCCGAGACTCCCCCTGGATTTCAGGCAACTAGTGCAAGGTCCTAGCAAAAGAAGGACGGGAAAGGAAAAAACCCTCTGTCCTCACTGTCGAGCCACACGAAGTACAAGCCGCTACTGAGAAACGATCTTAAAATCCCGTTAAACCAGCAGAAGCATTCAGGAGCTCTGCATGCATCGTGAAACAATTTTCTTTTGCACTTTTCCTCTTTGGAAGCTGAAAATGTGGTTTAATGGGATGCACACAACACAGGAGAGAAGGCATTGACCTCTGGTTTTAGATAATGAGTCTACAAAGTAAAGGAACGAGTCTACAAAGACCAAGGGAGAATGGGATCTGTAAGGTAACGAGAAATGAGAACTCATTTCAATCATCTAATCTCAGATATCCATGCATCCACTAACAGCAACAGTTAGCAGCATCTAAGTCCTTTGGGCTAAGAAAATGGGTACCAAGCACAAATAACATCAGGGCAAGTTTCTCTGTTTTTTCACTGGAGAGTTCAGAGGGAGTTCACTGATCAGAGCAAACACATGTTGCCTTGTTCCCTTTGAGACGAAGATTGCGTGTTGCACAACAGTTTTAACAAAAATCGATTTTAAAATGTTCTGGCACAACGGTCTCAACTGAAGCAGCACAGTTTCAGCCATAAGCATTGCCCTGTGCCAGCGGGGAGGAAGACATCAAAGCTGCGACACTGTGCAAGGGTTAGAGGACCAGAAAGTGAAACCAACCTCTCTCTTTCCATTATCAAAACAGCAAAGTGGGAACATGTACAAAACACAATTTTCCGGGTCTAATCTTAAAAGCAGCCTTGATGTTTACATCTCATTTTAACTCATTTCTTTTAATATGCCGAGAGCTCTTTTCAGAAGACACAAGGGTTTCTGTAGAATACAGTATGCAGTGCTAAATTATTTTTCTTGGCAAGGCAAACTGAATAACAAAGCAGAAACGTGAATCTCCCCTCTCGACAGCAATACACCTACAGGCAACGCGCTGGGCAGGCCAAGACCACCGATAAATAGGACGCGCACGAGCAATTTTGCCGCGGTGGCTTTATACTGCTGTTATTCCCAGGCTCCGCCAGGCATTTCCCGAGCACTAAAAACACAACGGCTTGATCTCAGGGGAGGAAAGAAAAATCTGCCACTGAGGTCTACTGCCACGGAAAGCACGACGCTGTAGGGTTTTACTAACGGCAGGATTACTGTTACCAGGTAACCTCCTACCAGGCTTGATTTTAACAGTTTTGGGAGACTCTCTGCCTGCCATACCTACTTTCTACTGTTAAGAGACGTCGCCTTCAGCACCTCAGAGGAGCTGTTCTTCACTGCTTGGAAACATCTTTTCGTTTTCTTTTTTTTTTTTCTTTTTTTCTTTTCTTTTTTTTTTCCTCTCTTGCAACTCATTTGAGCTGCTGTAGGATGGGCAGTACGACATAAATGTTCCCTCTCTCTAGTAAGGACGCTTCAAGTCATCAATTCAAAGATAATATTAGAGGAGCCCTTCAGAAGGCTCATTATATGTAAAAAGCATACTTGCCTGGAGATAACAAGATTGCACTCAAAATAGCGGCCCTCTGACCTTCTTTAGGAAGGCATCACAAGTAGCTAAAGCAAGATCGCAGCGTGGCCGAGGGAGTTTGTTTGCGTACCGGTTAAGCAGTACTAGTCCTTCCAGGCTGCTGAGGGACGTCTTCCAACTCCCACAAAAGTTCTGGAATATAAAAGTCCCTGAAGATTTTCTGCTGCAAAGTAAATTCCAACTGAGACAAACGTACTTATCTAGAGGATAACAGCTTTGCCCTATGCACCACAACAACAAAATAGGAGCCATCTTATAGAGGTCAGTAAATCTGGATGTTAGACAGCTTCATGTAAGCTACGAAAAAGGCAGAAACTTCAGATCTACATCAAGGCAACCCATTCTGAACGCTGTCAGCGCTTTCTGTCCCAGATCCCTCTCTAATCACATCAGAACAATAAAGCTTCCTCAAACCTGACTGTACAATTCCTAGCAGATGTCAGACTGGCATTCAAAACAGCATGAAATGTGACGTTTAAATGGCAAAAGGTATTTTGCCTGATGATTTCACGCTTCTCTGAATTGCGTACTTCACGCATTAGCAGAGGAAACATCAATATGCTGCTACTAAGGGCAAATGGACGAGTACGGAGTCGCTCCCAAGATATGCACATTAAACAGCAACGCAGTGAAGAACTGCTTTTCCCTCCAGTTTTTGCTCTCCGTGACCCTGCAAATATTATTTACAAAGTTTTTCTTGACCGCTTATTCCTCTTGTTCCTTTCCTCTTTGGGGAGAGGCAGGAGTAAAGATGACAAGGGCGACGACATGACTCACGGAGCGACTGCCAAGCTCGGAGCATCCAACTGGGCTTGGGTTTGGAAGAGAAGAGACGTTACAGGAAAACAGAATCGGGTTTTCTTTTCACGGCTCCTCTTCGGAGAAACGCAACCGTTAAACCTCATTAAGGTATCGATGGAGACCACGCATCCCACCGCGGGGAAGGGGACTCACTTAGGGATGGCTGAGGAGGTATCAAAGTCTCCCCTACGGGAACCTGCGGGGTTTTGTAACCCCCACTTCAGAGACCCCATAAAAGCAGTTTACGCCCAGATCTCCGCGCTCCCAGAAGGCGGGATCCGGGGCCGGTTCTCCAGCCGCCGGCAGAAAATCCCCCCGGGGCCGGGCTTCGCTCGTTCGGGGCCGGTTTTGGGGCTGTCGGGGGGGTAAATAACCCAAGCGACGGGCCCCCGAGGCGCTGCAAGAGCACCGGCAGAGGCGCAGGGTGCGGGGCAGGACGGGGGTCGCAGCAGCGGCGAGAGGAGGCGGAGGGTCCCCCCGCGATCTGCAGGCCGCGCCCGCCGCCGGCCCCGCGCCCCCCGCGCCGATCCCCGCGCCGCGCCGCCGCCCCGCTCCCCGGCCTCCCCCCACCGCTCCCCGGCCCGCACCCCACCTTCTCCTCGGGCTCCCGCGCCCCGCCGGGCTCCCGGCCGAGCCGCTGCCGCAGCTCGCTCATGCCGGCCCCGCGCCCGCGGCCGCTCCGCGCCGCTCCGCCGCCGACGCTGCTGCGCCCCTCCGAGGCCACCAGGGGGCGGGCGAGGGCAGCGCGCCGCCGCCGGCCAATCGGCGGCGCGGGATGGATGCGGGGGCGGGGGTGGCCCAAGCTTGGCTCCGCCCAGGTGTACCCGGATGTGCGGTCTCCCCCGGCGCCATGATGGGTGGGCGCAAGTGCGTAGCTGCCGCCGGGGGGAGGGCGGGCGGCCGCGTCGCATCGCGATCGGGGAAGTCCCGCGCGCGGGAAGTTCACGGGCGCTGGAAGATTCGTGACGCATTTGTCTTAAAGAGGAGATTGCCGCTGCTTTTCACTCAGGCCTGCCTGGTGTCTGAGGAGAGCGCGCTGAGCTGTCCCTACAGACAGGCCCTGCGTGTGGCACTGACCCTGCGGTGCAGGCGGAGGATGGGCTGCAGGGATCAGAGAGTCCCCCCCTCAGCCGGGGCGCGGGGTGAGCGGGGCCTCCCGAGCCCGCCGCCTCCCCTAGGCCCCGCCGGCCATCGCTGCACGGCGAGGCGGGACGCGGGCTCGCGCCCCGGAGCGGGGTGGGGCGCGTAAGCAGCGTGATGATTGGCTCCCGCTGGGCGAGGGGGCAAGATTAAGGGGAGGAGCGGCGCCTGGATTGGCCAGAGAGCGGGGGGCACCTGTCATGTGAGCGTAGATAGGGTTTCGCTGAGGGAGGGCAGGGCCGCTGGTGATTGGCTGAGGTACGGCGGTGGGCGGGGCGCAGGGCCGGTATAAAAGGGGTGCTTGGCGGGCAGTGGCTTTTGGCGGCCAGTGGCGCTCCCAGGTTTGGTGTGTGTGGTCGTTCGCTGCTGCTGCGAGGATGTTCGAGGCGCGGCTGGTGCAGGGCTCGGTGCTCAAGCGGGTGCTGGAGGCCCTCAAGGACCTCATCACCGAGGCCTGCTGGGACCTGGGCTCGGGCGGCATCAGCCTGCAGAGCATGGACTCGTCGCACGTCTCCCTGGTGCAGCTCACGCTGCGCTCCGAGGGCTTCGACACCTACCGCTGCGACCGCAACATCGCCATGGGCGTCAACCTCTCCAGGTGGTGGCGGCGGCGGGGCCTCCCCGGGCGCGGGGATGGGGGAGTGGGCCCGGCCCTGAGGGGAAGGGGGGGCCGCCGGGCCTTGGGGAGGGGGTGTGTGAGGGGAAGATGCGGGGCGAATGGGCGCCTTTGCCCTCGCCGTCCCTGGGGAGCGGCTGCCGGGGCGCGTGGGGGCCGTTCGGAGCCCTTCTCGGCCCTTCCCCCATTCTCCTCAGCGCTCTCGCGCCGTTTTTTGCGGCGCGCGCGGGGCCCGTCAGCGGCGGTGACGTCACTGCCGGCGCCGAGCGCGCGGCGCGCTGTGGCGGGAAAGCCTGGCGGGGAGCAGGGGAGGCCGAGCGCTGCCCGCCATGGCGCCGAGCCGGCCGCCCCGGCCCTCGCTCCGCCGCCCTGGGAGGGAGATGTGGCGGGGGGACGAGCTCGAGCTCTGCTCCTTCTGCACTGCTCCCTACGCTGCGTCTGAGGGTGCTGACTGCTTCTTGCTAGCCTTGTTCTCACAGTCGGTAGTAGGCGATGGGCTGGTGTTCGTGCTTGCTCTGCTTAAAATCCTGTGAGTGACCTATCTTTCCCCTCCCAGCATGTCCAAAATACTGAAATGTGCTGGGAACGAAGACATCATAACTCTCCGAGCAGAAGACAATGCAGATACGTTGGCTCTAGTGTTTGAAGCACCGAGTGAGTGTTAATTTGGGAGCTAATTTGCTACCGTGATACTTTTTAGCTAGTCTCCATAAAGCACTCAGATGCAGGGGGAGGAGGAAATGACGATAAATACTTCAGAAATGGGAAGGGTCACCTGATACTTAAACTCTTGAAACGATCTGGAGATGTAAGCTTAGTCAACTTGACCAATATTTTCTTTGTAAGAGAGACTTTTCTTTAGACCACATACAGATGCTCTTGGTGGGTTGCTGTCCTACGAAAGGCTGTTTGGGTTGCTTTCAGATTTCTAACTCTAATTAAACAAGGTGGATCTTAATGTCATAATTGAGGTGTTTTTACTTGGGGGAGGGAAAACTCAGGATGATAACTTCTTGGAAACACTTGGTCAAACTGTGCTTTGTTTCTTTAGATCAGGAAAAAGTTTCTGACTATGAGATGAAGCTAATGGATCTTGATGTGGAGCAGCTTGGAATTCCAGTAAGTAGTGGCTCAAATGACTGACTACATTGTCTCTTAGAAAGGGGTGTTCTTCCGTGTTCACATCAGACTTGGAGTTTGAGCTTGTAACATAACTTCCTTTGGAGAGACTAGACAAAACTCGAGTGTGGTGACTACACCAAGCTTCTTGATAGAAGTTTAGTTGTGACATTTTCCTTCACAGGAACAAGAATATAGTTGTGTAGTGAAAATGCCTTCCGCTGAGTTCGCACGCATCTGTAGAGATCTCAGCCACATCGGCGATGCAGTTGTCATCTCCTGTGCAAAAGATGGTGTGAAATTTTCAGCTAATGGAGAGCTGGGCAATGGAAACATCAAGCTGTCACAGACCAGTAACGTGGATAAAGAGGAAGAAGCTGTAAGTTAAGCTGTCATAGTTACTGTGGTGTCTTCACTGTTGAGGTTTCTACTAATATGATTGATTCTCTGACCTGTTGGAGGCTAAAGCTGGGTGTATTTCTCCGGTTTGCAGATTAGAGTCAGCAAATTGGTGCTAACTTTAGGTCCTTACCCGCGGGGAGTAGCACTGGCTGCCTTTGCGTGAGGCATCTGAATTATTTGAGACTTGTTGCATTTATTGAGGTCTAACCTGGCTGCTGGTTTTCTAGGTTACAATAGAGATGAATGAGCCAGTCCAATTGACCTTTGCTCTGAGGTACTTGAATTTTTTTACCAAAGCCACTCCCCTGTCACCTACAGTAACACTCAGCATGTCTGCAGATGTTCCTCTTGGTAAGTACAAGCAGCTCTCCTTGAAAATACCCTTGTAGAATGCTGCCACCCTAGAACTGCAGTAAGAACTCTTGATCGAATGGCTTTTCTGAAGATCCTTCTGAATACTGTTTTTTCTTTTTTGCAGTTGTGGAGTACAAGATTGCTGATATGGGACACTTAAAATACTACCTGGCTCCAAAGATTGAAGACCAACAAGAAGGCTCTTAATTGGAGTAGGACTGAGGGGGAGATCTGGTCAGCTCTTTAGAGAGGACACTGACTTTGAGGAGGAAATGGTGTTATTAGCAATCTCAGTGCATTGGAGCATCGTATGAGCACTGTTAGGCATGTTGTGTAGATACCTTTGTAAATATTTTTCAACTGACTATTTTGCTATACTGGTGTCGTTGGAAATAGGAAATTCTGTGTTTTTTCTAGTCTGTTCCTGTACTTCCAATAATCTCTTAGATGCTGTCTTAAGGTGAAATATCTTACTCTTCTCAACTGGTGTTAGAGAAGGGGTGCAATATTTAACTTGAGTAAAGATGATGCTTCCTAGAGTTTCACCTGTGGAACTGTAGTTGACTAGGCTTGCTGTTCAACTATTATTTGGCCTTACTTCATTTATTTTTGAAGCTGGTATTCTGACTGAAACTTGGAAAATGGAAATAAAGAATACAATTTCATGGGTTTTATCCTGTTTAAATGTGGATGGATGAATCATGCTTTGTCAAACTGTGCTAACATATCCTTGGCCCTTGTTCAAAGAAACTGCAACAGGCAAGCTTGTGCTTTTTTTACACTGGTGTTACCAGATTCTGCTTTGATCGTTTGGATGTGTTGAAATGGAGAGGTGTGGTTACAGTGTGAATAACAAATAGCTCCATGATGCTGTTTCCTAAAGGAAATAGTTTCCTTAAAAGCAGAGGAGGTTTGTGAAGCGGGTTGTGCTTAACATGCATTAGCTTTGGCTGATATTGGAGCTGCCTCTGGCAGGGGCTGTTCCTGTAGCTGTCCCTGGCTCTTGGTGGAGTCAGAGTGTGGAGGCACATGCTGTGGTGTAGTAGTGACTGAAAGTTGGGTGGTCTGGCAGCAAGCTGTGCAAACCCTTCCTGGTTTGGGCTCTACTTTTTCCAGCTTAATGATGTTAAGCTACTCCTAACAGATCTGTGCATGCTGTGTTCGTTGGGTGCCTTCATCCCACACCTTCAATGCTTCTGTTGACACATATAGTAACTTACCTGTGCCACCAGCAATTCCTCTCTTGAGAATATTTGTGATCATCTTTCTTCTCGATGAACATGAGAGGTTTATAGCATGTTTCACCCTGAAGGTTTGATAAAAACAGGATTTGAAAACAGTTTCAGGCAGCTACTGGATTTTTTTGCTTACTGTATTGCCACCAGCTAGCCATAAATCCTTACCCTCCATCTGGAACCTGTGTCACAAATGAAGAAACACTGAAAAGCAATTCAGCTGGCTTGATCAGTGCTGTGTGGTAAGTGTACTTACAGGCTCTTAAGTGCTGTGGGTATGCTGATTTTTTTAGGAGGCTGTGTACTTCCCACCAGTCAGCAATACAACAGGATTCTGAGCATAAACTGCCTGCAAACTTGACAACCCAACTGATTGGGCAGAAGAATTTCACAAGGTGGCAGTACTGACTAAAACAAATTCTGCTGTGTCAGAATGGTATGGCTACCATTGTGATAGATACTTGTCCCTGCTCAAAGCTGGGGGACAGGATTTCTTAATGCCCTTGCCTTTGATTCTTCATCAGTAGCAGTGCTGCTCTATTAGTAGAGATGGTTTAGACTGTGGTTTTCTTCTGCTGTGATGCAGATAGCTCCCTGCATGGTTTTCAGCTCTGTTACTGAGCTTTGTCTCATGTCTGCAGAGCATGCCCTGTTTATTCTGTTGAACTTAGCTTGCTGATGAATTCATACCTGTAAGAAGACATCTCAAAAGCAAGATCTTCAGCTGCCCTACAGTTTTTCAGCCATTTGCTGAGTTGCTGCCCTTGGCAAAATTGCCCAGAACAGTAGTAGTGGATACCTTAGATAACCAGGAGGCTTTTTTTCACTCTAAATCTGATGCTTCTCAGGTTGGACGGCTGTTGTACCCACAAGTACAGTGAGTAAATACATGCTTCGGCGAAGAATCAGATTCCTGATGTTGATATAAGGAAGGATGCTGGTTTTAATGATGTACATAAAGCTGGGGTAGTGATTGAAGCAAACTCTTCTTGGTGCAACCTCCTGTTGTAGGGGGGGATTACCAACATCTTATTTGTGCCATTCTACCCATAAACACACTATAAAGATAAGCCAAATGGTTTAATAAGGCTTATTTTTACAGCTGTGATGACCAAATGGAGCAGCCTCATGTAAGAAACATCCTTTAACATAAGTAGCTACACACCTGTGTTTCAACTTGCGTGCTGTCTGTGTTCTGGATAAATCCTTAAAGAGGCTGGATGTTTGCTTTGCCGTTGCCATTCCCAAATAATCAAAATAAAGATGCTCCTTTAAAAAAAAACCAACAAACTGGGGAGGTTGTAAAAGCTCTGTGTGGTTCTCCATGTTTGAGTAAGCTTTTGAAGTTTGTATCTTTAAATACTTACATTTTTCTTACCAAGGAGAAAAGAAATAAGAAATGGGGAGGGAGAATTCCTTGAAACTTAAGGAGAATAGGCTTTTCAGGCTCTAAATCAAGTGCATAGTTTATTAACTTAGAGGAACTGGAACCATGGTAATCCCTGCAGTTCCCTTGTCTGGAGCAGTTGGAGGAAGTAGATCCCCAGCTATTTCATTGCATGGGCTAATATTGTTTCAGGTCCTAGAAATAATTTTCTGGCAATAGGGCTAACTATGTGACAGACAAGCTAATGGAGGGCTGTGCTGTGTCTGACAGTTTAATTATGTCCAGATCTTCCTTTAGAAAATCAACTTAATTTAAAGTATGTGTAGGAGTGATACGTATGAATGTACTCTTTCAGAAACCATCTAAAAGGCAGCCCTGAAATGACAGGTTAGCTCCGGTGGGTCTCGCGTGACGTGGGCCTGGGTTGACTGCTTATTGCATTAGGTGTGAGGTTTGAGCTTCTGAAAAGGCAAGAAATGACATTCCCTTCTTCCCTTATCCCTGGACAGAGAGGGTAGAAAAATAGATGGCTCTTATTTAGTGGATAAACAGGATTTGGGTTTGAAGTGCCGTGTTTGCATTTACTGGCAAGCTCCCCTTGTGAGCCTGTGCTCTGCCAAGCCTTCTCCCAGGACATTGTTCTGTTCTGTTCCAGCCTGCCCAAGGACGCTGCGATTCCAGCTGCCAATCTGGAGTGTGAGGCTGAAAATGACCCAGCGGAGCTGAGCCAGCAAGAGGCCGCTGCAATAACCTGGAAGGAAATGACTGTCATCAGGAATAAACTTCCTGGGTAGTTCTGCGGCCGGGGCAGCGCGGAAGAGAAGCGGCAGCGGGAGAGATGGATTTGACCAGCAACGCAAACAGTAGGTAACTGTCTTTATGTGTTTTTCTTAATGTTTTGAAGCTGCGTGAGGCAGGGTGTGCAGCCTGCAGTTTGGGGGGAGTTCCCAGCCGTGTTGGGAACTTCCTGTTGAGCAGCAGAGAAACCATTTTGGGGCTGGAGGAGGGGAGTCGGGTGTTTATTGCATTAGGCGTGAGGTTTGAGCTCCTGAAAAGGCAAGAAATAACACTCCCTTCCTCCCGTATCCCTGGACAGAGAGGGTAGAAAAATATATTGCTCTTATTTAGTGGATAAACAGGATTTGGGTTTGAAGTGCGCTCTGCCGAGCCTTCTCCCAGGCACTGCGAGTTCCGACTGTTTAAAACATGACTGTAGCGCATCATATTAAAAACTTGAATTACAAGCGTGATTCACCATTTATTTGCCTTTTAAAAAGCACGGCAATGAGCTCGTTTCTGATCTTGAACCAGTGTAGAGCACAAGGAGGGTGAAGCTTATGGACTTGAACTTGGCCCTTAAAGATGAGGTCTGAGTATTTATTTTTATGTTTGTCCTTAATAGCTGCTTTCTTGTTGATAAGCAGGTAATGGGAAGGGCAGGACAATTTATGCAAGCGAAAACTGGAAATAATTCCTAGGAAGCCACTAGGAATAGCCTGGTAAATAATGGGGCAGCCAGTAAGAAGTCCTGTGGTACTTGAGAGTAAAATGGGGCAGAGTCAGGAAATCTGACACACTTTGGATGTGCTGATTTTTTTTGACTTCTTTCCTTCTTGCACATCTACCCCCTGAGCATGTGAGAGGCCTTGGGGGTATTTGAGTACTGTGACCTGAAAAACACGGATGTGTAAGGAGCTGAGGTTGCAAGTGCTACCACCCTGTAGGTGGGTGCTATTTCCATTATCGATGGGGTTAGAAATGTTTTGTCTGTGCTTGGTTTTTGCTACAGAAAAAGCAGAAAAGTTCAAGTTAAAGGTACAGCTGTGGGGGTTTAAGACCAAAGGGTGTTGGGTTTTTTGTAAAAGTCAAATCTACTACAGGAGGAACAAGCCTCATGGCAGGGGAATGTGCCAGCAATGAGCAAGAGGGAGACAAAGGATTTCAGTTCAAGTGGAGACTAAATATTTTGAGGCGATGCTATTACCTTATATGCCAAGTAGTGTTATGGAAAAAGCATCTTTGTCCCTTCCTGTTGGAACAGTTGGGATATGCACTTTCATTTTCTTTATTCCATACTTTCTCAGCAAATAAAAAAGCTATTGAAATTGGGAAGTGTGGGAAGCCTATTTTCTGCCTCGCTTCTGGGAATCGTAGCTCTGGGCTGCAGCGCAGGTTCAAGGCTGGGGGTGAGCAGACACCCAACGCATAGGTGCTGCTGGGAGGAGTTGTCAGGCCCTGTTAAATGGCTCTGCAGTGAGTTAGGGATGTGTTGGCAAGCCGGATCCAGGCTTCAACTCCTGAGAAGCTGGGCTTCAAGGCGCAGAAGCAAACTGGCTCTGCCCCTCTCCCTGGGACTGTCACTGCTGGCAGCAAAACCACAGGGCTTGGCTTCACAGCGTGGTGAAATTGCAGGGTACGGCTCTGGTGTAACTAAATAAAGCTCTACCCTGAACACTGCCTCCCTTGCAGCTAGACAGACAAGTGACCAACCCTTTTTAGCTCCTTGCTGGTTTTCTCGTTACCTCATCCACTAACCACTCCATCCCCTTGTCATGCTCCTTCCTCTGAGTCATGACTCGAGCTGTCTTGGGAATGACAGCTCTGTTTCGTTCTAGTTTCCAGTGAGTTGGGGTTTTTTGTTTTGTTTTTTTTTTTTCAAAATGGATCTATTGCAAAATATCCGTCTGGTTGAAAAGCTGCTTTGTTTAGTTCTGGTTTGGGTTTATGTGTTGGTGTCCCTGTTTAGAAATAGCTGGACCTCAGACATCTCCCTGCTGGAAGTGTGATCTCCTTGCGAAATGAGAGCTGGTTTATACATTGTATATTATTCTAGAATTGCTATCTTGTTTTAAACACAAGTTCTACCTTAGTTTGACTGCTTTTAAATATTGGCAAACCCTGTTGCAGCCATATCCATACTTTTGTATTTTAGGCTTAAATACAAAGCTTTGTTTGAAAAGATGAAAAAGCCTTTTGGTTAGTACAAGCTTGACACTTTTATTTCTCTTAAACTTGATCCGTGTCTCAGACTCTATCATCTAGTTTGGTCTGATTTTTTTTTTTTTTTTTTGCTCTTCTCTTTGTTTTCCAGGTTCTAGCTGATGCCCAGTCTTCCCTGTAATGATGCCGTCACGTACAAATCTGACTGCTGGGATTCCCAGTAGCAAAGTTAAATATTCCAAGCTCTCCAGCACTGATGATGGATATATTGACCTGCAGGTAAAAAGTGGGGCAGAAAACATCTTACTGCTGCTCCTCTAACTGTAAACTCCTAGGAGAGGCTGCTATAGCTTTGCATGTGCACGAGAGGCTGCTTTTTTGTTCATCTCCAGCAGAGCAGTCTCAGCTCAGAAAGGTACAAAACTAGCTGCAAGCCACCGCTTCAGCCCTTCTCCTCCAGAAAGCCCGTAGAGCTTCACTGGAAGTAAGATTACTTGCTTAATGGGATCAGATGCATTTCTTTGGAGGGAGGTGAAAAATCAGAGCAGATCTGGAAGCAATGGGTGTAACCGCTTGCTCAGACAGCAGGTTAAGTGTTCAAAAAGCGTGTAGATGTGGCACTGCAGGACATGGTTTAGTGGGCATGGCGGTGTTGGGTTGATAGTTGGACATGATGATCTTACAGGTCTTTTCCAGCCTTAATGATTCTGTGTGATTCTGTCTCCATGGGCAGGATTCCTTGCAGAAGGGCTGTTAGAGCCCTGCAGCAGAGCTGCTGCAAGTTTGTCCCATGTCATCTCTGCCAGCTGTAGGATTCGTATCTCTGCCATGGTGGGAGGGGAGCTGTGCTGAGTTAAGCTGTTTAATATTTGTTTTTTTCCATCCAGTTCAAGAAAAGCCCGCCAAAAATCCCCTACAAGGCAATTGCATTGGCTATCGTGCTCTTCATGATTGGGACCTTCCTTATTATCATAGGAGCCCTCCTCTTGGCAGGATACATTAGCAAAGGCGTAAGTGGCTTGATTACACTTCTGTTACGAGTTTTGCATTGCTTGCCCATTTCTCAAAGCCTGCCATGAACCATCATGTTCCGTGTAAAAATTCGGAGCAAAAGACCTGTAAGCAAGAAAGTAATCCCCTCCACTGCCTTGCTGGTGTTTGACAGCCCTGGTTCTCTGGCAGCGGAGCCCTCTGATGTCTGCAGTTAGCAAGTTTGGAGCAGGTTCATAGCGGGATTGGAGGTCTGCCAGGGAGGGCTGAGTTTCTCTGTCCTACCTGGGGTACAGTTTCATTTTAATCCTATGTCCCTGTAGGCGGTCAGCTTGCTGTTATGGAAAAACTTCATGCTGGGATCATCTGGTAAAGATCTTCTGGTACCTTCCATAGGAGATACCAGACAGCTATATAGGACACAGCGCCACTTGTCTCATCTCTCTGCATTTATGGTCCATTGAAAGGGGATCTGTTGTTCGTAGCTGACTTGGTGCTCCTCTGTGGCACACTTCTCCTTTTACCTTGTGCAGCACGGAATTGCTTTATGGTTGGCAGCTGCTGCTTATCGTTGTGGAAACAGGCTGTTTTGGCTGTATCAGGAGCAGTCGGGGCACAGATAAGGAAGCAAGCTCTCAGCCAAGCAGGCAGCACCCAGCCTGTGGCCAGCAGTTTTGTAATGTGATTAGTGTTACAAGAGCCACTCCTCCTGTCCGACAGAGAAGTTCAGTTGAAGGTTTCCTGTAGGAAGGAGGAGATGCCAGGGAGGTGACTTAGAGCTCAGCCTGAAGAAAACTGAGATATTTCTAATTTAAGATGAATGTTTATTTTTTGTCAGCTAGCCAGACCTTAGTTGAGGCAGGACTTAAGAAAAAGGAAAGCTCCTCCTCATACAGATCTCTTCTTACTGCACTTGCATCTCTCTTCTCTGCAGGGAACAGACCGTGCTATCCCTGTGCTCATCATTGGGATCCTTGTGTTTCTCCCGGGCTTCTACCACCTGCGCATTGCATACTACGCTTCCAAAGGCTACCGGGGCTATTCCTACGATGATATCCCGGATTTCGATGATTGAACAGTGTATTTAATCGCGTTTATAATTAGGTTGGCGGTAAGAGCTGTTAGTTACCCTGGATATGAGGGGAGCCTGTAAGATTGTAGATGAAGTATATACCCGGTTTTGAGGTGTTGCAGGTTTTTTAGTTGAGGGGTGAGGGCTTGGATACAGAATTGACCAAAAGGATTGCAACATTAGGTGGGAAGAACATGTGATTTACTGTATTTTTCCTGTTTTGGTTACATAATGCTGGTTGCTTGTAAGAAGTTCTTCTTGGGTAAGGCAATTCTAGTAATTTTCCAAAAATAGATGAACCAGTTTCAGCAGCAAAGATACTTGGTTTTTCTAACTGTTTATAAAACAGTTTATTTTAGTTTTCAGTGAGATTGTGGTTATCATTGGGTTTACCTTTGCAGACAAACACAATAGTTAAATTCTCCTTTTGCACTCTGTCCATCAGAAATGCTTCCAATCTACTTGTCCTGTGCTTGTCTGGAGGAACGAAAGTCAGATGTGTACAAGAGGGGTGAAAACTGTACTTGCGTGAAACAAATTACACGTCGTGCATTTGCTACACAACCCCTCTTGTCAGATGGACCAAGCTGATTTACTCAAATGCATTCTTCAGAAGCAATCTGTTTCCCATGCCACTGTTACTTCGGGCAAAATCTGCTTATCCTTTAAAAGGACTGTTGTTGGATTTTGCTTATTTTAAACAAACCGAATGGATATGGGGAGAAGAATTGGAATCTGGACCAGAACTCAAGTGTCTAAATACCAAAAACCTTGGTTTTGACTAGTGTGGATATTGGAGACACTTGAATTCCAGCTCTCTGTATATATGTTTGGAATCATTTTGTCCTTCTGCATAACTCCCTAAACCAGTAAAAAGAAAATCTCTGTATAATTTGTACTGAATAAATCCTGGTTGTATTGTTTTGCTAGCTTCAGTGGTATGTTATTCAGGGAAAACAGATTGGTAGCTCTATTTTATGTAAAGTAAAAAATGTCTGTCTCCTGAAGTGGGAATGAACTCAATGTCCTGGAGAACAAGTAGTGACAAGTAGTGATGCAAGTAGATGTATTTAATATGAATAAACTTCATTATATTCTGTGTACAAATCTTAAGCTTGTCTTTTTCGCATTCACAGATCTCAGTGTCCACTAAAAACTGTTCTGGGCAACCAGATTAAGGCTTTAGCTGAATCTGCTGTTGTCTACTGCTTCCAATTGCTAATGTAGTCACTGCAATCAGCATTAGGCTCTGCTGAGCCAGCGGCTTTGGAACAGCTCCATCTGCTCTCCAGGACCCTTGGCTGGCTTTGGGGCAGAGCTGGGGACCTGGGATTACCCTCCGTAGTGCAGCAATCTGGAGTACCCTGGGTGCAGCAGGAAAACGTGCTTCTTCAGAAGGTCAGGATTCACTTTCTGAACCTTATGCGCAGTCCTTATTAAATGTACAAAGAGCCCAGACTTCTAATTGCTTTGTTTCAGGGTCCAAATATCCAGTTCCTTTTGTTGTGCAATGTAACAGGAGCAGTGTCTGAATATGGCTTGCAGGCTGGTACTGATACTCCAGAATTGTCAGGTGTGCCTCATGTGGACTGAAAGTTTTTTGAAAGGAAGAGGGGCAGGGATCGCTGTTGGTGCAGAGCAGGTCCATGGAGATGTTGAGATGAGTGTTGGATGAACGCCTTGCTCTGAAAGTACTGTTAAAACTGCTTTTTCCCCTCCTCCAATGTTCTAGATTAAACCCAAAGCCTGTGAGCCAAGATCTTTTTTTAACCTATATCTCTTCCCTCATTTGAGTTAATTTGTTTGTGCGTGCTCCAGTGTTGCACTCTGAGGAATAACTGATTGAATTCAGGATCTCCCTTTCCATCTCTGAAGGCAACAACTATG
The DNA here is from genome assembly GCF_030936135.1 of Gavia stellata. Taxonomy (NCBI): domain Eukaryota; kingdom Metazoa; phylum Chordata; class Aves; order Gaviiformes; family Gaviidae; genus Gavia; species Gavia stellata. The sequence goes on from NC_082624.1 coordinate 1,212,478, forward strand.
CACGTCCTCTCCTGCTCCGCTGCGTCACGCCAGCCCTTGCCTGTCTCACGTTCCTGACGCTGCTGGCCCCTGGGCCGATGGCAGCCCTGCTTCCCAGATGTTGTCACGTACTGCTTGGCAGCAGCTGAAATGTGTCAATTAAAGCTGGGTCTGGCCAGGAGAGTGGCTGCTGACGCAAAACCATGAATCAGCCTCTATTAGGGGATAAGAATGTGGGTTTGTTTGGGTTTTGGGAAAGGGGAGAGGAAGTGGAAGGGAAGTTTAGATGGAAAAAGAAAAGGGGGAGGGAGAAAATGCTTTCAAGTGGGGCTGATAAGATGCAGAAAGTTGGGACGCCTGGGTTGACTAAGAAGGATAAGTAAATGTAGGGGACAGGAGAAGAACATGCTGACATTTATGGAGGAAAGGCAATTAATTAATGTATTTTTATTTAACGGAAGCAAAGTCTTCAGGCAGCACAGTGTATAAATAAGAACAGTCCCTGTCCTAATGCTCACAGGGCTGTCTGTTACAAGGGATGGCCACAGGGAAATTTTCCTCTCTACAAGGATTGTTTTATATCTAATTTGGAAAAAAGGGGACGCTTCCAAGAAAGAAAAAAGGTATGTTGACTGCTGGAAAAATGTAGATCCAGACAACTTCATTCTTGAGTTGACAGATTGCATTCTAAGTATGGTTTTCCTCTAGAGTATAAGTCTCTAGATGTTCAGATGTCTAATTGTCTAGCTGTAGCGTAGCTAATAGCCAGGGTTCAATTTTCTCTTGCAAAATAGCATGAGTTCACAATTATTTCGAGATCAGAAAATTTTACTGCAAATACTGTTTATGAGCCTGGTCCATACCGCAGCAGTGGTGTTTGAGTGTAATCGGTGCTGTCAGCTCTTTTATTTGTTAAAGCATTACATAAGGATGAAGCTTTCCTCCCAAATGGGGCTGTTGCCCATGCGCTGTTGTTTCGGTGCCTCTGTGCTGATACACCACAACAGGATCTTTTTTAATTTTCCTCCCACTCCTGCCATGCCGTGGACCTGCATGCATGATTTGCACGGCTGGCTTGGCTCCTTTGCTGCCTTTCCCGAACTCCCTGAATGTGTAGCTGTATCCTTCCTTTGCCCCCAGGTGCCAGATGCTGCTGCCAGCTCCTGCAGTTAATGGCCCTGCTCATCAGTTCCCCTTCTGTAAAATCACGGGTGTTGTGGGTTTGGGGAGAACTGACTGACTCACTACAGTGGTGAGGGTAATAGGAAAATGCCTGTGAAGAAGTTTCTGGTTCTAGAGCAGGGCTTGAATGACAAATGAGGCACTGGCTGAACACTGATAAATGAGGATAATACCGAATAGCTATTTCCTTTATTGAGCATCATCCGTTCTGGGCATTCGGCAAGGCAGCTGTCTCAGAGAAAAAAATAGTCGGCATTTATATAGCTTGATGGGGCGGTATTATGCACAGAAGCTCTGGAAAAAGAACAGGCACTCAGATTTTAGGCTTTTCTCTAGTTTAGGAGTGCTTGAATTCATGTATCATTGGTGATGTTCTGCTGTTGTATGGTGTATTTATGCGATTATGTACTTAATAGCATAAAGTTGCTGGAAAGACATTTGACATTCTAGAGTCCTCTGGCCTGAGCTACCAGCAGTCCCAGAGAAATTCCCCCAATGTTTTATTTATAAAAGCAAAGACTCATTTTAAGTAAATATCTTGGTTTTATTTTTTTGACTGTCTGGAGTGAACAAAGCTAATGAAAGTTCCCAAGCATCATCACATCAGAGGAAACTTCCCTTATGTAGACAAGCTGTTTGAAACATCTAGGTGAATAAAGTTGGGGGAACAATCAAGGTAGCAGTGGAGACAGTCTTGGGTAGCTGCGGACATTAACTACAAGCCCTGGAAAGTGATGCTAGATCCAAAATGGCTCTTTCTCTGCTCCTCACTTGCAATGGCTCATTGTTAATAGCACATCATGCTCCCTGAGGCAGAATGGGGCCTGTTCCTCTCCAGGAGGCTCCTTACCACTGTTGGTGTGAATGCCACCAGCTGAGAGAGAGAGATGGCCACCAGTGGCTCCTGGCTCAAAGATGCCACCATGTGTGGCCACCATGTGGCAATTTTCTAACACTTCCCCCAGCCACTTTCCCTTGAGAAGGGAAGTCAGGCAGCAGACTCGTATCAAGTGGTGACATTCGAGTGTAGAGCTAAGGAGTCACTGGCTGAGGAACCTCAGTGGGCTTCCAGCAGAGGCTTCACACCCAGAGAAGCTGCTGAAAGCAATGCAATGGTCTCTGCTAACTCAGGCACTGGAGGGTTTGTAGCAGCATTGGATATGATGCTTGCATCTCTAATATCATGGCTAATGCCCCTTTTGGGAGATCCTATGGAAGGATGCCTGCCTGAAAGGGGCTCTCTGTATCGTATGGCAAAAATAGGAGGGATGGAGATAAACTTAGCAGTGGAAAGGAGCAATAGGAAAAGCCAGAATTATCCAAAGCATTGTGCAAATGGTTCTAATAAACCCTTGAAGAGGCAAAAATTGTGCTTCTGTAAGTTGCTTGATGTGATGGAGTGACGAGGAGTTTCACCAGCCTGGAGACTGTGTGAGCCCCAGGTCTAAGTGAAGCCACAGCCCTGAAGGGCTTATCACCCTATCCCGGTCTCTCAATTCTTTGTTTTTAAGGTTTGCAGAGCCAGCAGTGTTGTGTTCCTTACAGGCTTCTGATTTTGCATCTGTCCATACAAAGAACCTTGTAAAGAGATGTCATTCCCTCTACAGGGAAGCAGCTGCAGGCCCTGCATTCTGATCTTGGAAAAGGGGGTGTATGTACTCCAGGCAGCAACTTTCCATGTGGTACCTATGTTTCTTGGCATCACTGTTGATCATTCTCTCTGAGGTTCTCCCTGTACTTATGCTGATGGAGGTTGGGGAGAAGAGCAAGGCCTATCGCTGGTCCCATGGTGATGTAGCAAGAGGAAACTTGAGTTTCTAACTCCTTGTTCATATTTTCTCAGCAGCGATTTGTATTTCCTCTTACTCTTTGGATAACCTCATCTCGAGGCCTGGCTGGATGTTGTACTGTTTGACTGTCCGCAGAGCGGGCTGGCTGTAAGGAGGCTGGGCTGGCCAGCAGGTTACTGCTCTTAGTCCTGAAAATATTTTAGTAGAAGTTGTGTCAAACACCTGTGGAGATGAGGGAGAGAGAATGCGATGACTCACTTGGAGTGCTCTGGATATGACCCCCGTGCTATAACTATAGCTGTAAAACAAATGCTTTGTTTGAACAAACAGCACAATCTGCAACAGCATCTCTAGTGCTTTTCTGGTAGCCATCATACAAGAACACTTAGACCAGCCCCTGCAGTCGGGGTTTGCTTGCTTTCTGTCAACTGCAATTAGTCAAATTCAGCAACATTTGCCACTGAGAGGCTCAGTGCTACACTGCTACTCTTACAGCGGTATGGATTTTGCTTAGCACGGAAGACGACGTAAAAAGCCTGCAGGGCAGGAAGAAATGACTCGGCACAACAGTTCTGTCCCTTCTAATCAGATTTGTGCTACGGTCCACTTACGCCGTGGTCTTAAACGAGTTTCTCCGTGCTCTCTCCGTACTCCTCCCCCTCATGCGTAGTCCTTAAAAGTCCCAAGCATCAGCTCATTCATACAACTGCCCCTCGCATCTTCTACCCATCCCTAAACCATTCCTTAAGCTTTCTCCTGGCCCTTCCCTTGGGGTGTTTGTCCTGCTCTTCCCAGCAAGATCTCTATGGGCAAAGCACCTCCGGAACTCCTTGGCTGATCCTGCCTCTCCACTTGGCACTCTCCTCATTGCTGTACTCCAGAGCTGCAGCTCATCAATTTAGTGGGTAAGTGCAAATTGCCTGGCCCTCAGATCTCTCTGGCCTCCCAACCACTAGCAGAGACCTTTGGTTTGCCTCTTCCACCTCAGGGAAGTCAGCAGTCCTGCCTTCATTTTCTGTCTTCTCTACCTGGTGAAAAGAAATGTTCTTTGCCTTTTTCCTGGAGCTCTGTGTTCAGCTCAGCTTATACTTTCATGCTGCAAGGCAGCTGGCATGCTGTGTTTCGCGCTCCCCATGTGAAATGTGGATGTGCATGTTCACAGGGTTTTCTTTCTCCTTCCTTGATACACAAGCAGCTTGAGGTTTTTAGGAATGCTGGATTTAACTAAAAATAGTCCAGATGGTTCAGTGGGCCATGACAGATTCCTCCCTCCCAAGAGAATTGGCTTTGTTCTGAGATGGAGCTAAGGGTCAAGGGAAAAAAATAATCTTGGGGAAGAAAGCTTAATTGTGGATTAGAAATGATTGTTTCCAAATTATTTCATTGACTGTTTTGCTTCTCCAGGCTCAGGCAGACTTTGGTTTGTGCTGGTTAGGTACTTGTTACCTTGAGGCCTTTCCTTCCGTGCTTTTACCCGTGTCTAGGAAGGTGCTAAGAAACTTCTTTTAATTGGAAGTACGGCAATTTTAAGGTCTTTTTTGTGGCCTGTATGGACAGAGCTTACTTATGACAAGAATCAGGAAGCGAACATTTCCTTCCTCTACGCTGTACTTCTGTTGGATACCGAGCCATGGTGCTGTCCTCCAACTCTGGAGCAGCATAAAGGCTGCTCTTGGAACTTGTCTCTCTGGCAGTAACACAGACCTGTGAGATTCATATAGAGCTCTTCCAGTCCTGCTGCAATTACTGTAAGGAACAAAATTGCAATGAATCTTCTTTGAGGGCTCTTTCTGCTCCTACGAAATAGCAGTTTTGGCACTGAAAGCAGAAGTTCTGTAGAGGAATCACCATTTCAGCCTGGGCTGTTAAAATGGAAAAAAAATCCACCGGTCACCACTAATTAATTTTATTTTGAAATATTTACTTGGAGTGAAGTAGTAGCTGCTCTTAAGTAAGTCTTTAAAGGATTAGCTGCCTGCTAGTCTTTCGTGCCTGCAACCATTTATTTAAGCTGTTGCTGCAAATCATGCTGTTAACCTGTCATGCAAGGTTTTAACCTTTCTTTCCTTGTCAGTGGGAAATGCGTGGTACGCACTGTCTTGCTGACGTGACAGTGGGAAGTTAATATGTCCACAGTCAGGTCTTCTCGGTTCTTTCCCTAGCTTCTTGGAGGAGGGGAAAGACAGAAAATGAATATAGAAATAATTGTCTGCTTTAGGATATTGCAAAGCCTAATGAGGGGCTGCAAAAAGTTTAGGGAACATGAGATGTTTGCAAATGCATCCTACCCCCCGCCTCTGTGTTCTTCCACGTGCTGTTACCAGGGCAAATAATTCCTCTCCCTCCCACTGACCTGTCAGATAAGATGCGGCATTTCCATTGCGCTCCGTCCTGATGTTCGCTTGCATTTGTCATACTGTGTTGCATCATGTTTAACGCAAGTGGTCAAACCAATCGACCAAAACCCAGCTGCCAGAGGAGGGTTTGCCCATGCAAGAGCATCAGTTTCTGAGCTAAAAGCCATGTTTAGCAAAGGAAAAGTCAAGTGGATTTAGAAAGAACCCTTGAAGAAAGCTGAGAACTCGCCTCAGCAAAGATTATTTCTTACTCTCACGCATGCAGCGTGTTTAGTGTAAAAGGGAAAGATCTCAGGTCCTTAAACCTACAAATACTGGTTAGCATCACCATACGCTTTTCTAGCAGTTGTTTTTGTTAATATGTCATTAGAAAAAGTCTACCAGGTCCTATAATACTAATTTTTCTTATCTCTCAACACTAACAGTTCATGTTGCAGCATGACTTCTCCACTGCTATTTTGGGTGGTTCTTTTCCAGACAAATGTCTTATTTTCTCTCTACTTGATACTGCAGGTCAAGTGAATCCTCTGCCTTTTATTGCACGAGAACAGAGGCAGGATTGTAACACGGCCAGTTCAAATATATGGCTAAAAATAGGCCAGTGGATGGCTTCCAAATACAAAAAAATGTATTTGTAAAGGTTTCTTTGTTGGGTGACCGTGTTTCAGATTGCTAAGATGACACTTCAAAGTTCAACTTACAAACAGCTCGTGTTTTAATCCTCCCCATGAAACAAAGGAGACTATCTTTGACTTGCATCCGCAGTCAGCTGAGACTGAATGCTTGAAGCTGGCAGCCTGCTTCACTCCTGGGACTTTATCATCCCTTTAGCAGGGTCAGTGCACCAGGATCCTGTCCTGGTGCGATGCTTCCCACCCTGTCAATGGGGTGCGGGCCCAGGTCTCAGGAGGGGGAGGTAAGAGCAGGCGCACATCCCTTCTCCCACCTCTGCTGTAGGGAAAATAATTTAACAGTGGCAAGACGGGCCAGAGCTTGCATGAGCACTTCAGTGACACTGTATAGACTCTTTGGTGCTAATAATGAGTAGCAGAGAAGTGGCACTTCAGGCAGGGAAGGTGTTAACAAAATGAAGGGCATTTGTGGGGGAGAAGTTGGAGTTCATTGTTCCAGCTCTGCTGTGGATTTCCTTTTTATCCTTTCATCTCTGAGTCTTGGCTGTCATCATAAAAGGGGCTGCTAGTCCTTCCTTTTTCTGTTTTTATTTAGAGTGTGAGCCCTTCAAGGCATGGACTGTACCTTAACCTGTGTGCAGCGGCACAGTGGGAAAGCTCTGTTGGTAGGGAACTATAAATAGCGAGCCTGTCCAGCCCTGTGGCATCCATGCTTGCTGTAATTGCCTGGTTTGCACTCCTGTGACAAGTGTTAGTTCAGCTGTCAGGGAAAGAAGGAACTGAAAAGTATTGCCACAGACAGTTTCCAGCACTCGATTTGCCTGTTGAGCTTCGGTTTGGGCCCAGTTCTCCCTCCTGCCTCAGGGAGTTCTTTTTCTAGCTGTGTGCCAACAACTATTCCCGGCGTCTGCCCAGCGTGATTCAGACAGTTCAATTTCAGAAGCAGCTTTGTAGAGGGCTTCTTGTGGTGCTGCCTATTTCGATCTTTAACTTGTGCTTCAGCACCACACTCATTTATTTTGTCTGTTGCCACTTGCTAGAGGAGGTTGATTCTGCAGTAATCATTTTTCTATCATTCCTGACATCACTGTTTTTGTTACTGTATGTTCACATGAGGAATTAAATGAGTCATGGAGAGATAGCGGATAAAAGTAATGACCACATCCAAGACCATCCTTCCTCTCTAAGCACATTGTGGATGTTCCTTCAGAATTGCTTTGCAAGTGGGTTCAAGCGGAAGAAGGTTAAAACAGGGATTCTCTCTCTCTGCTATCGCTTCTCTGCTGAGATACGAGTAAGCAACCACGAGGGTGCTGCTGCCTGTTTTTTTGCAAAGTGAAGGACCTTCATTTGAACTCCCAGAGGAGGTGGCTTAAGAAAACCTGTTTTATTCTGTGCTACAAAATTCTTCTAACGGACTTAAAAATTATTTTGTGCACCATGTCCACACCCTTTCGGAAGTAGATTAAGTTGGAAATAAGTTGCTCTGGTCCTGCCTATACGCATCTGTCAACAGAAGCTGCCGTTTATTGCCGCAGCTTTGAACAACATGAACTTGAAGCAAGGTGGCAAAACCCAGCTTGTCTCCTGCTTGGAGACCGTCTCTCCAAATGATGTAGGCTTCATCCGATGGGTAGCTGCAAGCAAAACGCCAGTGTGAATGTGCACCGGCAAAGCAAAAATGTCAGGAGCTGTCAGCCACAGGCTCTTGCAGTGCCTTTTCTGCTGCCACAACATCTCAGAGTCAGGAGATGTGGCTCCAGCGATTCAGCAGTATTGGCAACTAGAACCTGGCAGAAAAAGAGAAAAGCGAGGATAAATGCATGCTGTTTTGCTGGGCCCCTACTGCTCCCTCTCTTCCCAAGATGTAACGACTCTCCCTTGGCTAGTTCCAGGGGCTGCGCTTGTGAAAAGAGGACTGGGAATGAGCTCAGAGAGGTGACTAAGCCCATCTCCTCCTTCCTCTGCCAAATACAGGCCTTCCTCCTGACTCAGCAAGTTAAATCACATCTATTTGGTACAGCCCCTGAGGTACCAGACGTAACAGCATCAAGAAAATTAGCTTCTCATCCAAAGCATGAGCTGTCCAGTTGAGTTAGTGTTACTCTAAGTGTTCTTTATTACTCTTCTTCCCCTGTATTCACTGATTATATTTGCATGAATACTGTGTGGCCACTGTGGTCTAAGCAGCCGTATAGCGAGAAGCAGAGGAAGCTGTTCTGGGTTGCTTGTACTGTGCTGGCTGCCAGAATCTGGTCTCCATTTACAAAGTATTTTGCATATACAAAGGTGAAGGAAGGTCTCCTCTCTTCAAAGCTACCAGAGGTAAAACTGTCTTGATACAAACAGCAGGGACCCAACAATTCTGCAACTATGCAGATTTTTTTTGCCTGCTCACCTATTGATTTATTACATGAATTCAGGCAACTGTAACTTTGCAATCCCTGCTATTTATCTTTCTATACAGCAAGCACAGCAGTACCTCTGCCTCTTGGATCGCTGACTGAAGCCTCAGTAATTTGAGTACTTGGACCAAAGTAGTCTGAGATCCTTGGATGAAAAGCTCTATTTGCTGTTAAGAGCACTTTGCACTAATTAAACTTCATAAAATTCTTCCTGGGTCTTCCTACCTCTATTTTGCAGATGACAAAACTGAGGATTTAGCTCAGATGACAGACCAGGAAGTATGTTGTTCAGTTTTAGAAACAGTTCTTGGAAAGGAATATTTTTTTTTTTTTACTATCTCTTTTTCCATATAACATGGGGGGGCGGGGGAGGAACAGCAATCAAGTCCTGACTGTCCCCAAGATAAACTATAAATTTATGTAGGTCAAGGAACCTGAAATGGTGTTTCCACTAGGTGGTGGTAGACAGCATTTTTGAAGAAGGGTTATTCACTCTTGCTTTCGTTACCTGATAAATAAAACCCAGGGTCTGCCCAGTTCAGTATTCTCTTCCCTGTACAGTTACTACTCCATATTCCAGAGGAAGAAGCAAAAATATCACTGCTGGTGAGTTGCTAACTTTCTTGCCTTTTCTTGGGGAGTTTTCTTTCACCTCCTAGGTAGCTGTTGAAATGCCAGGGGTTTCATTTTTATTTTGTGTAATCCAGTAAAAGATATTCCTATTATCCATATACCATGTGTGCTGGGTTGTTCTTAATTCCTGGACTCCATCTGTGGGATTCACATAAAATATTGTTGATCTGATGTGAGGCAAACTATTTTTATTTCCTTGTTTTATGTTAAAAAAAAACAAACACCACCCCAAAACACACCAAGAAAACAAGACAGGGAATTGGAAATGAGCTATGGATCCCAGACCCAAAAACAGTCATCCCTGGATATAACTGGATGTGAAGTTTTGATTTGGTCTTTTGGAGATCCTGTACTCAGATCAATGATTCACCTCCCAATTGAGGCAACACTTTGGTTTAAAATGGAAATTTTGAGTAAACAGAAGAGATGCCAGCCAAAAACATTTCAGCATTTAAATTTATGCCAGTAATGTACATGCTGCATCTCCAGAAAACCCTGACCTTCTGTAGTCCTGTCCTTAGCATTTTATTTGCACAGAGCCATGAAGAAACAAACAAAATAAAGCTGGCATGCTTGGGGAACATACTCATTAAAGGTTACCTCAGACTATTGCAACAATACTGCGTTCTCTGGCTGCAGAGAAGGACACACGGCCCGAGCTAAAGGCTTGACTGTCCCACAGCGCTATCTCCTTACGGAGACTTTTAGCTCCACATGGGCACAACCTCACCACAAAATCAAGTCCCTGCTTGCACGCTGTCATGGAGTGATTCAGGCTGGCAAACATCACAAAGCACTATTTGCTCATGCACTAATCGTTACTACTGTGATTACATTAATACTCTAATATTTATCCTGCATTATGAAAGCAAGCATGACTGATTAGTAGAAAGAACAGAGGGAGGAATTGGGACTCCAGGACTGAAGAAAGTCAGTGTGACAGGAATTTAGGACAGTTAGGGCCATTACAGGAGGAATTTGGGCTATATATTTTTGACGGACAGGTATTCTACACTGGTTCAAGGAACGTGTGGACGTGACATTGTGGGAGATGGTTTAGTGGGCATGGTGGTGTTGGGTTGGTGGTTGGACTTGATGATCTCACAGGTCTTTTCCAACCTTAGTGATTCTGTGGTTGAGTTGAGAAGACTGGCATAAGCCTTCTGTTACGACTAATTGTCTAGATGCAGCAACTCCTAACCTGTTCAGGTAAATCCCTGAGTGGGCTTTTGAGGAGCTCAGTCTCCTAGATTTAATGTACCATAGAAAACAGAACAACAAAGGGAATGTGTCATCTTTAGGATCTCAAAAGTCTGCACGCTGAATGATTAATGACTGTTAATTTCTCTTGATAGCATTGTTATGAAGGGCATGCACATCCTGTGTCTCTGATTATTCTAACTTTTTTATGGTCCTGTGAATCATTCAGGCAGAAAGTGACTGAATGTTTTTATAAATATCTCATGGTTCTTCACTACATTTTAATAACAGAAATTATATATGCTAATAATCCTAGTAAAATTATTTTTTCTTCTACAGCAGGACAGTGTGACAGCATAAAATGGGCTCTGGCTCCCTGAACAAGTGAAATGCCAGGGTATTTTCTGAAACTTTACAGCACAGAAGGCCACCTGGAAGGTAATTTATTTAAGAGGAACAAAGGCCTGAAAAATGCTTTGGTGGGTTTGAGCCTGCGGTTCCAGGGGGTCTAGCTATGTCGAATTCAATTATTGGAGCACTAAATCCACCTTTATCATCTTTCCCCTGTTTGTCCTTGGGATTATCATGACCCCAAGGTCTCTTTACCTGTTAAATTTCAATCTGACTGATGCACGCATCTGAACTTCCTGCTTGCAGATCTCTTGCTGTATTACCTATATTTCACTCTGCCATCTTCCACCAGGGGAGGGCAGGTTAGAAAATTAAAACACTTAAAAAACCCCAAAACACAAACCAGAGAGAGCTCTGTCTCTGGTAATGATTTCTGAACACAGGAAGCCCTCATAGGGAGACTGCATCACTGAATACTTATGATCCGTCTTCCCGTACAAACTCCTGTCAACAGCAAAACTGCTGCAGTTTCAATCAATCTTGTGTTACTAAAATGTCACTTACATCACAGCTCCATGCTCCTCTACACTAACAAACAAAGGCTATTAACATTTAAAAGCTGCACTAACTCTATGTATATGTTTGGGATAAGGCCAGGTATTGAATAATGCGAAGGGATCGATATTCATAATCTAGAGCAGCAGAAGAGGTGTGTTGTGACTTATCCGTGTCCTATGTAGTTCTCCATACAGTTCATTTGAAAGCCTTTTAGAAGCTTAACAAGGAGAGTATTGCAGTGAATGTGGAAAAAATGATGCACGAGGATAAGAAGCACAAATGCTCCAGAGGCCTCGTAGGGTCTCTGGTCTTAAAATAAGCCCCTGGGTTTTAATGGGATCTGATGAAACCCGCTTTGTAGGGGCAGCAGGATGAAGGGGTCGGACAGCTGGCGAACAAATACTCTGTAAACGTTCCCGGTAGCTGAACTCTGCGCAAACAGCGACTATTAAGGCAAAGACTTGAAAGATCAACAAAGAATTGCGGGTCTGGGTAAAATGATGCAATGGATTACAATTAGTGTCACTGGTCCAGGGAGCACAGGCTTTCCTATCGACTTACAGCTATGAGGCACCTTAATCAAATAACGAAGGGGCTGGGGGGGGAGAAAGCTCAGCATCAGTCAATATTATCTCAAGGACACCTACTGTAAATTAGCAGGCTCATGTTTGTAGCACGGTTTTGTTGGGAAAAGAAGAGGTAGAAATTACCGGAGGTGGCTTCCCAGAAAAGCATTGAGCAGCAAAAGGGTTTGGGAGCCGTCTGGCTCTTGGCATGTCCAAGAACTGTGCGTACTGGAAAGGGCAGAAGCCAAATTAAAGCGAGTTAAGGTTATCAAAACCCATTAGGAATCCCAGGTTTTGCCGAGAGGGACGCGAGAACAGCGGTGTCCATCTTTGGTCCAGGCTCTCGACGTGGCAGATGTCTGTGGTATGGCTGAAAACACCCAGCGCTGGTGGGGGCCGAGTCAGATTTGCCCCGTCCCCCCCGCCGGAAAACTGAAAATCTCAGAAAAGTGAGATTTTTGGGAAGAGGGATGTGTGTGGGGTGGAGGCGTCATCTTTGGCGGGGCTCAACTTCCTCAGCCTTTCTCCCCCCCCCCACTCCCCCCACTCACTCTCCTATTATAAAAGCTGGATTTTTCCAAAAAAAACCCCAAACCAAACCCCAGAAAGGGCCAGGGCTGAGGGCAGTGCTGACACCAGGCGAGCGCCATTTTCCCAGGGGCTGGGGAGGGAGTCCCCCCCTCAGACGAAGCGCCCCGGGGGGACCGAGCCCCTCCGAGGGGACTCGAGCCCCGCCGCGGGGCCCGGAGCCCCCCCGGTCCCGTCCAGCCGCTGGGCCACCCGCCGGCCCCATGGCGGCCGGGCCCTGAGGGGAGAAGGGCGGGCGCCATCTTGTCGGGGGCGGAGCGGGGCCCGGCCCGCCCCGTGCTCTGCCTGCCGGGGCGGCCCCGGCCCCGCCGCACTCGGCGCTGCCGACCGAGCGGAGCGGAGCCGCAGCCCCCAGCGCCATTGCCGCCCTCAGCCCGCTATGGCAGGTGAGCCCGTCCTCCTTTTCCCGCGGGCAAGGCGCCGCCGCTCGCGCGCCCTGAGGGAGAAGCCTCGCCGGCGCCTCCCCCGCGGTGCTCTCCCCTTAGCCCGCCGCGGTCGCTGCTCTCGCCTCCCGCCTGCTGTCACCTCCATCCCGGCCCCCCGCCGCCTGAGAGCCGCCCTCCATCCCCAGACACCCGGGGCTCGCCCCTTCCTCCTCCCGGCGAGGTGCGGCGGGGCTCCCCGGCAGCCTCCACCATGTTGCCCGGCCGCAGTTCACCTTGGCCGCGCGGCTCCCGCGCCGTCCGTACCTCTCCTCCGCTCCCTTTTATTTTATATTTATATTTTAAACCCCTCTATGTTCTCCGTGCCGGCGTTTTCTGGCTCGGCATCGCCTCCAGGCCGGGCTGGGCGGAGGGGAAGGGGCACGGGCACCTACCTGGGGCATGGCCTGGGCGGCCGCGGGCGAGGGGGATGCCTGAGGTGGGCACCTGCGGCGGGATCACCTGCCCTGCGAGGGAGAGACACCGGTGGGGGTTTATCCGTGGGTGTGGGGGGTGTTATTTTCTCTGTGCCATTGAGAGAATCTGTTTTTTTTTAATTATTTTTTTCTTTAATCTGAAACAAAATGGGTGGCAGAGGCGTAAGCTTGCAAATGGGATGGAGAAATGCAGGTTAATTCTCCCCTGGTCCTGAAGGGGTGGCCGCGCTTTCTTGTCTGATCCCGTTCTCGTGATATGCTTTCAGGGTTGGTTTTTTTTTTCTTTTTTTATTTGTTTGCTTTTTTTGGTTGGCTTTTTTTTTTTTTTTTTTTTTTGCGGTGCAGATCGAGGCAGTAAATATTTCTGTTTTCTGCTTTTGGCTTGCGAGCTCCGTTCAGTATTGTGCGTGGTTTTCTTTTGTTTTAAGGTACATTTTGAGTAGAAATAAATGATGTAGGTAGAGCAGAAAAATGCCTGAACAAAGCTTGCTGAAAGCCTTCGCTTAGGTTTCCTTACTTAATGGATAACGACTATATGCACGACCTATATGGTGCATTTCTGTTGTTAGTGGCTTTTGCCTTTTTTCATAGAAGGTGGGAATGCAGGCAGAGGCTTGTACAGTTTCGTTCCTGTCCTTTCATTTTGGAGCCGTCATTGTCATTTTGTAGACTGGGAAGAGACACACTCAATGCAGTCAGGGGTCCCATGCAGCGTGTCCCTTAACCTCGCCAGGTAAGCGCAGGCAGGGGCTGAGCCCGAAAGGGAGCTGCAGGCAGAGACAGTAGAAGATTCTGGCAGGAAAAGGAAATCCCCAGATGTATTTAAGACAAGGTGAAGACCTCGCCTGTTAATTTTTTTTATCTTATCCTTTACCCAGTGTAGCTGACTCCCTTAGTATGAGTTCAGTGCCAGGTAAATGTTGAACTTTTGCTGTTGAACTTGACTAGCTGAAATAAAAATACCAAATGCTCTGTTTTCACAGGGAGCTTGATACTTCTGTGTATCTTCACTGCAGCGCAGTGTTGCCATACTTGAGCAAGCTTTAAATTACCCAGTTTAAGCTTAAAAAGGGAAAAAAAGCTAGTTTGGGTAGTGGTTTTACTGGCAGCTGCGAGTTTGATGCAGGCTGTAAAACCTATCTGAGAAGCAGAACAAATACTGGAGCGATTAGCTACTGATGTGCCGCACACTGCCAGAGCTAGACTAAACGCTGCACACCTTGATCTGCCTGGTGATTTCACTATAGATAAAGGATTATTGCAACAAGTAGCTCAGGTTAGTAAACTGGAAAATAATCCTTGAGATATGTAGAAAATTGGATTAGTAGTTTATGAGCTCTTAACAACCCTACTCCTAGCTTCAAGTGGTGATCCAGATAGCTTGAAATTAGAGCAGTATTAACATGGAGATGCACTGGAACAAATTCAACCTTGGGCTAGTAGATTTTTATCATGGATTTAAACAAGCCTTTGGCTTTAGTAAATATGCAAATAGGAGTTGAAAATGTGTTGGCAGAGCCCTGGGGATAAGGGAAGGAGGTAAGGACTGCTGTTCTCAAGGGTGGGTTGTGCTCCTGCTGTTCCTTAATAGGCCGCATTCATATGGTTTAAAATCCATCCCAATCTGTCACTTGTCTGTAAGCCCTGCTCTTCTTAGCTAGGCTTAGATTTGGTGAACTGCTCTCTCAAAGCACCTGGCTCTCACGTTGAGTAGATGTAAGGAGCTGGATGGAAATAAGATTCTCTGAGTACGGGCCTCTTGCTCATTCTGCATCTTCAGTATGGAAATAAATCTGAAGGAGAAACAGCTTTTTAAATAGTAGGATAATTTGGGCTGCAGGTTGATGAATGTTTCGGTTGGTGACAGCACCAATTTAAGCGGCCCCCATCCATCACCGGCTGCGCGATCCCAGCATTGCAGTGACCCCTCGGTGGTGCTGGTACCCCAGTATGGATGGCTGCTCAGTAGTGAGGTCAGGGAGCTTTTTTGGGTTAGCCCACAAGAGCCTTGCTTTTATATTGAAGCCAGATTGGTTTGGAGAATTGTTACCTGCTCCTGACCCTCCCTGAGCCAGGGGTAGACCTGTGTGTACATCCCTAAAGCCGGACTGAGTGATGTGTGTGTATGGGTTTTCTTAAAGACAGCTAATATGAGAATTTCTGTCTTCTGTATTTGAAGTTAACAGGGATTTGAATTCCAGGGGAGAAATAAAAGTCGTGTCTTTATTGGTATTAGTTAGTTGGAGACTCTTTTCTTCAGGGGGAGCTTAAGATAATGGCAGTGTTTGAGGATTTTCTTTTTTTCCCCCCTAACAAAATTTTGTCTGTGGACTTCCCTTGCATTTGTTTAGAAGACTCTATAGAAGATAGTGCATTTGTATACAGTTACTATTTAAAAGGTTTTTAAATCAAACCAAGCTGAGTTTTCTTTCTTTGATTCTGTCAGTTTGTTGGGTTTTTTTCTTTCTGGTATGGCCAAATCTGTCAACTTCCTCAATATGATGGACTTTCATATGCTATGAAGTGGCTTTGTTGTGCTATTTAGGTTGGTTGGAGACGGTTGAGAACTAAATAGGTGAAACTTTACCCATCTTCAGTATGGATTCCTCCAGAAGTGGCTGTTAAGCTGCTCTAATGACCTGATCTGAACTGCAGCAGTTAACCTCTTCTGATCCTTGTGTGTACAGGGGGAAGTCAACTGACATGCCCTCGGGAGCTATTCCAGTTCACAGCAGATCACAAACCAGCTTCCCATGCAAGGTGATCTTTGGAAGATCTTGGTCTGCTGTAGCTGTTCCTGTCAGTGTGTTTGTGTGAACCACGCAAGAAAAATACTAAGAAAACTCAAGCCCAAAAAGGTTCTGTGGGGCCATTTCTTCATAGATTTATTTTACTTTCAAACACTTCTTTAGGCATTTATCCTTACAAGAGAAAACACAGGTAGCTGCGCGGAACGGTTTTTCTTCCATTGAAGATGATGGTTCATGTATTGCTGAAAAATTTATTTGTATCAAGTGTTCTAATTTATGAAGCGTTAGTGGTCATGAAACGTTCTGACAGCAGTTACTGTGTGTTTTATTTTACTTAAAAGCTGCAGGAAGAAAATACTGACAGTCGGGATGAGTAAAGAGAGATGTATCATGATGGCAGGAATAAAATATATCATTTAAAATGAAAGCTATTTGCCATGTTCTCTAGCCATTCCCGTGGGTGAAGTGCATTAGGACATTGTGCTAACTTCGTGGTACTGCACATAACACTTCTATCAGTACTGGGGAGTGTATTTTCTTTATGGCTAAATAATTTTAGTTGTTATGAGCGGTCTTATGACAATGTTTATTTGAAGGCAGAAAAGAAATCTGATGATATTTGGCCATTTTCAGGTTAAGGGAAGGAAATGTCTGCTATTCGAATGTCCTTGTATTAGAGATGAATCTAAACGTGGATTTCTTGCCATGGTAATTTGGCCATGAAAGGAGCAGAACTACCTCTTTGGGAAAGGGAATTGGGGCTGCTGGCACTTGGTGGGGAAAGGAAATAGGAGGGAGAACTAGTCTTCCAGTTAAGAAGTCTCCTGCTCTAGTTTTATTCCTTGTACTGAGCATTAATCTTGGCCATTTCTGTTGCCAAACATAGCAATGAAAATGTGTATGGTATCAGAAATACAGTGTGCCTAGCGATGCACTGTGCGTCTCCCATGGTTTTCTAATCCAGTGCGCTCTCAGAGGTTTGATGAACTTATTTTTTAGTACTGAATGTTGTCATCAGTCTAGTAAATAGTGAATCATCATTCGCTTTGGGTCTGCAGAGAGCTGTGCCTCTTTTCTTGGCTGTGCCCTGGCCCTGGAGTAGAGTTGGACGGAACGAGGTTTGAAAACTCTGGGCTGGTTTCGGGAAGGACGAATTGGCCGCCGAGGTCCCAGCCAGGCTGTCGCAAAGCATTCCCAAAGCACGCGTTTTGGTTGTCTCCATCCTGTGCAGCAGGAACATGTTGAAATACTCTTTGTTCCTATCCGACAACTCCATTTTATTATTTGCAGAGGAATGGCTGGGCTTAAAGTAATTGTAAAACTAGTCTTTAACGGGTTTATAATTAGAAATTCAATGATCTAAATCTCCTGGTGTCTCAGTTCTCAGGCCAGAAGATGAAAGTGCTGGTTATGCGGGTTGGGGGAATGCACTTGCCATCCAAGTGTCTGGTCTTACTTTTTTTTTTTTTTTTAATTTTAAAAAAACTGCTTCAGGAGAGAATAAACTTTTTCCTATTCTGGTGAAAGGGAATTTCTTTTCACCATGTTCAGGCAGCCAGGATATTTTATTCTTCCCCCAAAACCTACATTATTAAGCATGTAATAAAATTGACGTGTATTGGTAAGAGTGTGTCACGTGCACCTTAGAATGATGGTATAGCTGGATTTTAGCTTGTGTATTATGGAGACCGATAAATCTTTCTCCTCTGAATGAGTGATGTTTTGATCTTGTACTTGCGTCAGCAAAATGCCTGAGAAAACAAGCTCTGTCTGATGGTTGTATTTTTAGGAGCAGATGGGAGCAGATTAGTCCAGTTGCAATTGTGTTTGAGGAGCTGTAAGTAGCAGCACAGTACCTGTGAGTATTTTTGAACTTTTAGGCTCTGTGTGGTACGAAAGCAATAACTGAACTTGTTTATGCGTGTTTGGATTTAAGTAGCATTTGCTTGTTATCTCCTTTGTGATAAAGGGGACTATTTTAATTTGGCACACGTTTCCTTTATGCTTGCTTTAGATTAGAATTGCTTAAGTATGGGCTCAAATTAGTGTAAACGGTGAAGGAGAGATTGACTCACCATTATTTTGGTTTTGACTGTTTTGAAATGTAGTGACTCACCGAACAGATTTCAAATGGCTGCATGTCCCCCAAATTTGTTGTCTGAATTTATTTTTAAATCAAACTATTGCAGTGCTTGTGTCATTCGAACAGTTGGCTGAAGCATTTTGAGAATGCATGGTAGACAGCAGTGCTGGCATAGCAGGAAAGTAAGTAAAAAGCGACTTCAGGGGGGTTTTATGCACTTACATTCCTGGGCATTAACCTCGTGTGTGGATGCTTTGAGTAGTTTGGGCTCTAAATGTAGCAACACATTTTAATTGGATTTACTTTTATTTTGCATGGCCATGAAAAGGCAGCCTAGGGCAATAAGGCCTATTTTAGTGGTATGCTGGCTATTAGAACACTTGTAAGATTGTAAAAGTTAAGAGAATAAAATGCAGTTCGGAAGCTTTAATAGGAAGGTGCCTTAAACACTCGGTCTACTAAGCGTGCTCTTAGCTGTGTTTATATGATGAGGCGGTTAATGTGCTGTTGGTGAGTTTATCCCAGTCTTCCCATGCTGTGGATGTTGTTGTTGAGCAGGTCTTAGCAAGGGGAAGGAAATGCTGGAAATCCTTGACCGCTGGAGTCTGCTAGTAAGCACATCTTTACTGAGCACTCTTTCTTTTCTAGCACAGAAGTAGTGATCTGAAGGGTTGCTTTTTTTCCTTGCCTTGTTTCTTTTATTGCTTACCTGTATTGTCTTGTATTTAAGCATGTAGCTCAGCATTGCTGTTTTGTTGTGCTTTTAAAGAAAAAAGTGTGTATATGTTCTTATCAGTATTCAAGGTCATATAGAGTATGTCATAAAAACAGGCGTGTGACTCCATGTCACGACTTTCACTTTTTATTTAGAAGCTTGGGAATAAAATGCTGCACTGCAAAGTTAGCAACCTCTTATTTTGTGTGCTGAATAAAATGAAAGTGTCCCAGAGCTCTTAATGGACTATGCTGTGATAAGGTTTGAATTTCCATGGAGTCTTTGAATCCCAATGGCAGGAAAATAAATTTGTAAATTCTACAATTTTTGCTCTGTTTATTACTTGCTCTTGTGTGGAGAATCCTGTATCCAGACCCTTACCATACCTGAGCAAAGAAAACACGTACTGTTTTTGTAGACGATGTACTCTAAAGCACCAGCTGCTTCACAAGTTATACCAGCTTTTTTTTTTTACCTTTTTCAATTTCTATACAAAATTAATTGTTTCTGAAAGTTGACTAGATGTTCCTGATGCAAGAAGCATTTGCTTGGTCATATATTAACAGATTGGAGTTTTTGATAAAAGCTTAGAGTACAGTTTCCTGATGAGCGTTTGATTGTATGAAGGCCAAATCAAAGGAGTAATTGGGATTCAGACTGACAGGAGAGAAATTGGAGCTCCGGGTCCCTATTCTGTAGGATCAGACTGCAGGATGTAATTGCAATATTCTCATACTGTTCTGTGTCCTTTCATATATGGGAACAATAACAGTTATCAGTCATTTGCTGATATTGGAAGGATGTATTTGCATGGGTACCATGTTATTTCGTGTGTGGAATTTTGGAAGATGATGCTGAACATAATAGTTATTACCAATATAATTTTACAGGGCTCTGTTCTGGTTTATTCAGACTGTTAGACACTTGTTGGTTACCTGTAGTTTATTTCAACTTAGTAGTAGATGCTTTTAAAACTCAAACAAAAAAATTATAGGGGGGGTGGGGGTGGTGGGTTGGTTTTTTTTTTTTAATACCCAAGTGGTGTGTTTTTGTTGTAGTAAGGTAGTGTATCTATTTATTTGCTCTAGCCAGAAACTGAACATTGAATGGAAACTGCTCAATTTGTGCTGTATTCATTTCAGAACATAGAAAATGCAAAAAACTGGCTTGGTATAAATAATAATCTTTAGTGTTGACTGGCCCTACGGCTTGGATTTTCCTGGATTGCTAGTCACATACTGAGGTCTATAAACGGAGTCGGCTCTTATGAGTCAGGCTTTCAAACGAGCTGACGTTTTCATTGTCTGTCTTGTTTGCAAATATCAGAAAAAGCGAAGGATGGAAGCCCGAGCTGTTTCGGAGATGATACGTGATCCTTCTCCTAAAAACATAGATGTAAAAAGCCCCTTCTGCAGAGGGAGAAGGACTCCTGTAATCTCGAGCCCTCGGTACTTGTAAACATCCATTGCTAATGAGTCTTCCTCCTCTTTGGAAGGGATCAAACACATTTAATGCTTTTCATGGAGATGCCTAATAAGGCACAATCGAATCAAGCAAAGCTATCAATTAAGCCTTCTATGAAGTTTCTTAGTATAAATGAGCATAAAGTCAAAGTATTATCTGAGCTGTCCTCCTTGGCTGTTCGGTTTTGGTAAAGATTTTGTGATCAGTGTTAGTCCAATTTTTGATCTTGCTGAGGTGCACTGTTCCTTGCTTTCTAAACCCTGCTGAATCGTAGACCACAGAACAGTGTGCCGAGTGTATTAAGAGCCGAGTCTAATTACTGTTTTTGTTCTGGAGGCTGTTGTGACAGATAATGTTTTGTTGAATGGCAGGTAATAGATTTATTATGGAGACTGCACAGCATGTGGGTACCTTCAAAGGAGGCTCTGTCTGTATTGGTCTTTTCTCCTCTTAATTATTCAAATGGAAAATTTTGTTTGAGGGCAAAATGTATGCCTAAATGATATTACTCCAAATAGTTGCAGCAAAGAATTCTCACATTTTAAGTGCTGCCAATTAAGTAAGAATAATTGTGATTGTTTTTTGTAAAGTAGGGCTATACAGGCATCTGCAAAAGAGCCCTGAAGATGAAGGAACCAGTAAGGTACAATACAGAAACCACAGTATATTGGCTAAAAAAGGGTTGCTTTACTGGCAGAAAAGTATTCTGCTAAATGTTGCCAAAATACTTTTTTGTAAAAGGTGTGTCTTGCTGAAAAGAAAAAAAACTTTCCTTTAATAAACTATATTTGGCATAAATATTATTATACGTAATGTGAACTCTGTCAAAATATTACAATTTTTTGTGCTTTTCCTGAGCAATCAGTTTGGCATTAAGTGGACTGTTCCATTTCTGTCACTTCAGTTGGAGAGGAATTCACCTAGCCTTCTTTAACAGCTTTGTTGCTTGTAGGGATATTTAATGCATTAATATCTATTTAATGCATTCTTAATTAAATGCTTACGTATGGAGAAAAATCTTCAGAACTATTGGACTAAATTACTTCTGGCATCTCTGCGTGGTAGCAAGTTAAATGATGTACAGGTGAGGTGTCAGCTGGGTTTCAACAGGTCCTGGTTACCTCCTGTCTCTAGACACTGTCCCTGTGGAGTCAGAGGACTGAACCGCTGGCGTCACATTAACTTCTCGAGCCGCGAGCAAGATGTACAAATGCACATTTATAAGGAAGTAGATCATGATTGCTGTGCATGTAAACGCTTTCACCTAAGCCTGCCTGAAACATGAGTACGGGAAGTTAACCAGCAAGTCTGGTTAAACACAAGCCTGTCTCTATAAACACTTCCAGGCTTGTTGTGAAATTAATAAATTAGTAATTGGTTGGCTTAACGTGTGGGAATGAAATGCAGGGTTGCATACAGTTGTTAAGTGTGTGGGCAGAGAGTAAGTAGTGCTGGTTTAACTTCAAAATCATTAATGGCAATAATGACTTAATTTTTCCCCATGGCTATGGGAAACCAAGCTATGCTTAGTGACCAAAACTCATGGGACAAACAGTTGGCCAACACTTTTTGGTAGTAATAATAGCATCTAATTATTGCTAATATAATTAATAATAGCATCTGTTATTGCTCTATGGCAATAATAGATGATCTGCTTGTGCCCTGCTTTTTACCAGTTCCAGCAGAAGGAAATTCTCTTGCCGTTTTGGGGCTTGGCTCCACGTAAGGACTCGGGGACTCTCAAACCCAGCACGGTGACAACTTACTTCTGGGAAGGTATTTGAGCAGATGTGTCGGGATTGCGCCCACAGCAGTCTGAAGCCAGAAGATACTTGGCCTGCGGAACTGAGGGCACTGTGTAACACAGCAAAGGCTGCCTGCACAAAAGCAGACGAAGAATCATGCTGTCTCTCCCCCTTAGCGCTTGGAACCTTTGAAACATTTCCTCTGCAAGTGGTATAAATGTGCTGATTATTCCCAGGAAAGATTTCTTGAAATAATCTTGAAGGAATGAAAGGTCACTGAGCAAGGAGGGCATAACTCTCCCAACTGGATAATTAAAAAGAAAATTAAAAAGTGTGCTAAGTTTGAGATTGACTTATGGCCATGCTTTGAAGATTAAAAGGGCTTTTTCATTTCAGATGCAGGAGGTTGGGATTGGTGGGAGGAGGAGTAGCGGCTGCTGGAGCAGTTGGGCAGTGCTGTGAAGCTGCATTTGCTGTTTGCTTACTGAACCGTGGCCGAGATACCAGGATCACTGAACAGAAGTATGGCTATCTGCTCTTTTTCCCCCTATTTTAAAACGTTCAGTCTT
Organism: Gavia stellata; assembly: GCF_030936135.1. NCBI lineage: Eukaryota > Metazoa > Chordata > Aves > Gaviiformes > Gaviidae > Gavia > Gavia stellata. Next base: position 1,234,904 of record NC_082624.1, read on the forward strand.
GCAGCTAGAGTTTTCAACGTGGCTGCTCACTCTTTAGTGCAGGTAGATTTTTAGGCATCTGAGCAAATGGTGTATTGAGTTCAAAACTGTATGAACAGTTTTTGTATAAACATGTTTTGCCTTTAAAAATGAAAATAACAGCAACTTCAACTAAAGGATAGGACTTTCCATGTTCTTTGCACAGCCTGTAGCAAGATCAGCCTGCTGGTTTCTTTCTGTACAGAGATTTAGCTCACGCTTTTGAAACTATTTGCAAAAATATGAGAGAGATGTATAGCGAGAGATAAAACTAAACCACGAAAGTGCTAACTAAATGGTAACAGCAAAATAATGCCAAAGTAATAGCAAAAATTACAAAATTGCAACTTTAGCAGATAACACCAACAGATGTTTCGAGTCTAGACTTGGTATATAAATTTGCATATCCACTCTGTTTTGTGATTTGCAGCGTTGAGTAGGTCAGAGCTGTTGGGCTGATCATGGGTTTTCGCTCCTGGCTAGAAGCTGTGAGTGCACTAGGATGTGCTTCTGCAGTCTGATGTTTGAGAAATGAAGAGACTGAAGTCGTAGATGCGGAGTCTAGCTGTAGAGTTCCAGTTTGTAGCTTATTAGGTGTAGGGTTAGTAGATACTCAGGATTATTAGGTCAGTTTTGTGTTGTTCCCTTAGCTGAGTTATTGCATACTTGAGTTTGGGCCATATACTGTCATCTTTGAAGCGTATGTTGAAGTTGACAGCATTTCGCCGGGCATCTGGGAATACTTGAAGGTAATGATGCTTCAGGGGTTGCAGTCAGCAACCTTTGTGTGATGCTATGTTGACCAATAAACAGGTCTAACTTTTGTCACTTCTCAGAAGAAAAATTATTTTAGTTTTTGCCTTTAATTACAAGCATACCTGGAGGTCCGGGAAAGATGTGGGCGTCTGACTTAGTTTATGGACATGGTGAATACAATAGCAGGTCACAAAAAGCACATTCCTTCTCCATTAATTTTTGAAGCGCTTTGATCTGTGCTGTGAAGTGTATGGCTTTGGCTTCACTAGTCTTTTGTTTTTGTTTTTCCTTGAAAATGTTTTCTTATTTCTTGCCCAGAAATCAGCCATAGGTATTTTTAAAGGCACTTCCATTTTGTAATTACTTTTGTAATATGTAATACATATTGTATTATGTAGAAGAACCATCGGGCTGCTTTGATGTACATCTCGGACCCTAGATTTTTCTTACAAGTATTTAAAAATACACAGTTGCAGGAAAAGTTCTAAGAAACACTGTGATACAAGCTGTAACTGAATTCAGGATTTAAGAAGAACAGAAGTTGGGCACAAAGCATTGCATTCTCTAACTGGAAAAGTGGAATTCACTTAATGTGGACTGCCTCTAGGTATCCTTTCTGTTCAATGAGAGGGATGTATGTTTTAATGGGTTGAGTCATGTACAAGAGGTACGTGTAAGTAGTACCCAGGACTGTGCATTGCTCATCGAATTAAATGGTAAGCTTTCAAAGCAATTTCAGTAATTCTTTGTGTATATTTGATACAGCATTAGGGAAGAGGACAGTAGATGTCTTCATATTAAAGCATATCTTCTGGTAAGTGCTTTTTCAAGGAATTTATAATTCAATGGATTTACAAATGTCTCTAAGATCAAACTTAATGGCTTAGTCTTTCTGCTGTTCCAAGTTGTGGGTGGAAGGGGATCTATTTATTCTACTAGTATGTGATGCTATTTTCTTGTGTTTGCTGTATTATGTTAAGTGTGTTCTGGAAGGTGTTCATGGGAGTCTGCTGTATAAATTGAATCTCTTCACTGATGTAAAAGATTACATATTGATTACGACTGGTAGGAAGAATACTTAAATTAGGAGACTGCTAGAAAACTGTAGTCAGGAGACTCATTTTGCTGTCATAAATGAGGCATCCTCCACCTCACCCTCCTGTTGAAACAGGATGTTCTTGCAAAGGAGATGAGCCTTTTCCCCACAGCATTGCTCTGAGAAGGGTGCCTTGCCACAGCAGAATATTTGTGACGCGTATGCTATGCTGGAACAGGCTGCTTTTTTTTTTTTAATGTAAGTTTGTAGAACAGAGAACCTCCTCTTAACAGTTTTTCAGTGACTGCATCAGACTTGCCTTTTCACGTTGTGTGTTTTTCTTCTTATTACCTGGCAATATATGAAGGTTCAAAGGAGCGGTTTAGTTACCAGGTGTTTGCGGTCACTGAGTCATATTATTTCCAGGTTTGATGATACAAGATAACCATTGTGTGCCATCCCTATGCACAAGACACGGTTTTCAGTACAGTGGAAATCAGTGACTTCAAAGAAGAATTTTGTCCTGACCCTGCAAAACTGGGGAGGATGGCCTCAGAATAAATACCCAAACTCCGAACATTGCCTCTAAGTTGTCAGTTAGTTTAACAAAGTGTGCCTGACAGCAAACATTCGTGATTTCACTAGGGCACTCTGACGTATTTGTCTCATCCTTAAACTGAACACTGTATGTCTGAGACGATGGCAAAAAATTGGATTTTCTCATAATAGTTGGAAGTGAGCTCCTCCTAGGAGTAACATTTTCAAGCAAGAGAAATGCTCCCATCAGTTTAAATTTCAGATATTAAGCAGGTAATAAAAACGATGACTAGCTATGTAGGATCAACACGACAACGCTTGCCTGCGCTGAAAGAGCAAGATAAATTGTCTACTGTGATTTTGCTTCCATCAGTAAAGCACAGCAATACCTACATCTTCTCATCTGTTTATTCCCGCCTGTCTTTCACAGCATTATGGAGTTTGAAGATGCACTGTAAAATATTCCGCGGTCTTGAAACAGTAGTCAGAAGAGTGATATCTTGAACTAACATTCATCTCAAGTATGGCAGTGATTAAGTACCTATTCACTGCAAGGAATTTTAACCAAGCAACCCACGATTAGATCTGTCCAGACTGTCAATCATGGAAGCTGGGTTTTAAGTGGAGGCATCCAGATTAGTAGGTGGTTTATTTGAACTAAGTTATTGAGTGAATGTAAATACTAAGTAATCAGAAATAAATCTTTTGAATGATGAAATTCTCCACTTGCTAGTGATGAACTTTGGAGCAATTAGTCTTAATTGTAAGGTAAATAGACAAATCTTGTTTAATTGGATACTTAAGTAATGTTACTTGCATTGAACTCAATTATACTTTGAACTTGGACATTCAGGGCAAGCAGCATTTCAGTCCCTGCATTTTTTAATGCAACTATTTTAAAAAAAAAAAAGTCTGGACGTTGGAGTAAAAAAGCAAATGGTTTATGTCCTTCAAGACCTCACTTTTTTTCTTGCCGTTGATCACTGAGTCCTGTAGCTCCCTGTGAGCACATCAAATGCCTTGAATCTAAAATAATTTCCAGCATATTCCTCAAAAGTAGTTTAGATGAGTAATCTTACAGGCAGTCTGTGGACCTGCGGTATAGCAGTTTATATTTTATGGTCTTAAAACTTAAGATATGATGATGCTTGCAGTAAGGGCTGTAAGCTTTCTCCTTACCAAAATTAGCAGATGTTTTGTGAAAACATTTGGAATTCAGAAGTAAAGAGCAAAGGAAAGAATCTAATAATTGGAAAAGGAGCACGTGGAGGAGGAAACTTTTCAACATCTCTTTGCAGTGGAGATTAAAAGCTGGAACATAATGTGGTTTTATATATGCGCACATTGCATAAAATAATCAGTGGAGATAATTGGCTTTCTTCCATGCATTCTTCGTAAACGATGAATAAAGAGTATTGCATGTAATAAGTGTCAGCTTTCAATTAAGCGTGCCCTATTCAGTAGTTGGTTCTTTGATGCAAGAACAAGGACGTGCCGATTTCTGATCTGCTGACGATCCACAGGTTTCAGGTCTTGACAATTAAGCAAGCTTCGGCGGTCTATGACAAACTTTTAAACTTGCGTAATGCTGACACTGCTCCCTAAACGAAGGGAGCTAGATGGCGCCATCGGCCTGTCTTTTGTCGCCACAAATTTGGGTTCAAAAGGTGCGTTTCAGGTAAAGCGAGCTCATTGTTCTGCCCTCCAGCGCTGTGCTCTTGGCCAACTCTCAGTTGCGTGCAAGTGGCAGAGACGCTGCCTGTAAATGTGGGCAGCACCTCATAGGTGGGTGCTACTTTCTGGTGGCCTATTTTAATTATCAGTTGTAGAAGTGATGGTGTCTCATTAATACTGCAAGCATATGATGTATTTGGAGAGGTTGCTGCATAATTGCTTCCCTCGTGGGGTAAGGGAATGGTGTACAAGCTTGGTGGCAAGCGATAACTTGAGGCAGGGGCTGTGATGCAGTGAATTCTAAGGTGATGTTTAGAAGCATAAGTGCAGCCTTAAGACGCTGCTGTCCTCCTGCAGAAAGAGCAGTAGGTCAAGGAGAGAAGAATAGATTCATGTGGAAGGACTGCATGTTAATTAACGGGGTTTTGTTGTTGTTTCAAGTCTGTCACTTCTATTCCTGCCTCCTTTTCCATCTCACTTCGCTCTGCGGCCCTGAACATCACTTTTATGTGGTGTTTTCCACTAGGAAAGTGAATGACTCCAGCACGAGTTCTATTGTGTGTTTTCAGTTCTTGGTGAGGTTGTGAATTGCTAAACCTTGTCTTATGGAACAGAGCTTTGAGATCTGGGACCTCTTGAAAACTGGGTAATTGCTAATAAAAATATTTCTGTGCAAGTTGCACAACGGAGACTTATGGAAATGCTAACTTGGTAGAGAAAATCCCAATCCTGATTGCAGCTGTTGGAGTCAGGCATGTAAATATTTACACAACTTGAATTTTGGGGGCCCCGGCTGGGTTTTCTCCCTGTAGCGTTGCAGGTTATGTAAAACACTTGAACCTCCTTGTTCGGGTTGATCTGTACACACTCTGCTGTAACCCAGAGAGACTGTCTGTTCACTTACTGATCGTAACTATGGCAGAGGCGTGTAGTAACAGTTTATGACCGTGTGGTGTCTTCCTGCATTTCAGCCGTTGTGTAACGCGCAGAGATCGTGATTGGACACAGTACAGTTATACAATGTAGTGAGCCCAACCAGATTATAAAAATCCTCCTTCGGTATGTCTGCATCCTTTCAGGCTCCGGCTTGCAACTCGAACTGTTGCACTGAGCGTAGGCTGGAAGAAAGGCGGTGGAGGAGTTGGCTGAGACTGTCTCTAGAAGTTGGTACAGGTTTCTGGAGGTAAGAGCTTCTTTGAATTCAGATGTTAAAGGGGATGATTACAAAAATCCAACTGCTTTATCGTGGATGTTATTAAGTAAGAAAACTTAAACCTGACAAACTCAGGTTTTTAATAACTAAGTTTCAATATCTTAAAGATTTGAGGACTTAATTTTTCATTTAAAAATAGTTATCACTGTAAAGAGAGACTCAAAAATATTTACCCTCTTTCCTGTTTACCTGTAAACTTTGGCTTCCTTTTAATTTTTAAAATGGGAGAAATTTATACGAGGCTTATGTAGTAAAAAAAAGAGATGCTTGACCCCAAAAGTACAGCATCTTGGTTAGTTTTTGGAAGTTTCTTGGATTCTAAATCTTTTATTGTTATGTTAAATGGGAGGGAAATAACTTATTTCAAGACAAGCCTAATTGATCAACTCAGTGTAAACTTTTTCAAGTGTGTAATCAGTTACTGGTTTTATATTGCTTACTTGACTAAAATTGTTCCCTTTCAGCAAGGAATGAGTATCTCTTTCAATAGTAGACATAGGAATGCCTAAGCCTTTGGAAAGGAGCTTCGTATTCAGAGTTGAGGAAGTTGGCACATTACCCTGATTTGGTTAATAAATGGAATTTTTCCTAGATGAGTCTCTAACTTCACCTTTGTTTTAATGTTATTAAGGTCTTGGAAAAAAAGCAGCTTTCATCAAAGTGCCAAGTAGAAGTACAAAGAAAGCTGAGGAAAGAACCAGTGTGTGCTCAGGTTGCTTTCTGAGTGCCGTGAAGGAGCTTAATGAACTGTGTATTAACATCCATAATAAAGTGGAGGTATCTGAATTCTTTGATTATTAATGCTCCACAGGGAGACTGTAGGGACTGTATACTATTATAAATCAAGTTAATGTGTATCATAAACAGTGAGGGAGGTGTACTGAGCTGCAAGTGAGACTATAAAGTAGTGATGTGTTTTATAAAGAACAGTGATACGCTATTTCATTTTTATTTACCGTGAGCGCCACTGCTATCTAGAGAACACTGCAGGTGTTATTTGATATCAGTCACTTGATGTCAAGCTGTAAAATTGTTATCCCCTAGATTTTGCTTGCACTTCTTTGAAATGTAATCGTATGGCTTCTTCTGTATACTTCTTTCTTGGTCTTTCGTTAGGGCTCTGTTTAGGCAGACCATGACGTACGCGTTGATGGGATCTCCTATGGAGGGTGGTGCGTACACTGCACGGAAATTTGGCAAAACTGTTGCATGTTGGAACAAAAAAATGGCAGCGTAATAGGGTGAAAGATGAGCGAGGAACGGTTGACCGATAGTGTTTTTCACCAAATGCACCTTCAGGTTGACCTGTACTTACTGGAAATACTCATATTTCAGATATTTTTGTTTAGAATGACAGCCTAAATAAGATCTTTTTAATAATTTGGCTAACCAAACATGTAGTTTTTGACAGCTGTGAGATCCTTTGTTAAACATCTCATTCAGTTGGATTTAAGTCCTCTTCTCAACAAGCTCATTCACACAGGAAGTTAATGAGATTTAGCTAATGTGCTTTAAATCAACAGAAGGTTTGAGCTCGGCATAATTTTCCTGTGCGCCTTTGTGTAGACATGCCCTAATAACATTGGTCAGTTGTTAAGACATACTATTCTGGATGGCAGTCAAAATACCAACTCCTTAAAAATTCATTAGTGCCTACAAAGAAAGCATATGTTTGTGCTTTGAAGAGGTACTTTGAAGTGAAGTGAGAAACTAACTCAGGACCGAAACTTTGTAAAGTGCCCATCAATTCTTGTTTTTTAAAACATAAATGTTAGGAAATTTGGGCATATTTAGCAGTACTTTGTCTGCTTCCACTGCAGGTAAAGGGAAATGATGTCTTTTTGTGTAGTATTGCCTTAGGAATTTGACGTATACTTTTCCTTTTTTTCAAGTGTGGATGTAGTTTGCTCTTGAGTGGAGGGGGAAAATCTTCTCTGTAGCATTTAAGGTCATGGTAGCATTTCAGTGCAATTTCATTTCACAGGAAGGACCTCTGGGTGCAAGAGGCGCCTGGTAAAGACAAGTCACGAGTATTTTTCAGACCAAAGAGGCTCAGTTTCAGAATAGCCTGAGGAAAAGCTTTACTTAAGACTAAAGTGGGAAGATGGTTTTTGCATGTAGCAACAGAAGATTAAGCGCGGATTGCTGTGCAACTTTTTCCATGTCTGTAAGATGGTCAAAACCCACTGGAAGGTTGAAAAAATGCCCTTCGGGCACACCTACGTATCTGGAACAGTTTGTGGGGTAGAGCACCTCGCGGGCGCCGTATCCAAGTACCAGTCTGGAGATGTAATACTCCTGGCCAGCACTGTGAAGCAATTGAACTTGTGATGCGGGTCTGCAGGCAGTACTTTAATTGCATCATGTTAAATATTTGTGAGGCTTTATTAGCCTCACTGGTGAGATACTTGTTGATGAATCCTTTGAAACGGGGAGGACCTTTTTGCTTTGTAGGAAAACATCAAGCAACTTCTTGGACAACTTTAAGTAGCAAAGTTGCTAGTCTTTTGATCGCTTGTAATTTGGCCATGAATATTTTTAAACCCCCTTGATAACGTATTGTTTAATTTTTAACAATTTCTCAGAAACAGTTTCTCAGGCTTACTGTATTTATGCTATTAAATAGCAGATGTGAACGGCTCTGGCAGGCAGGCTGGAGAGTGAAAGGGGGAATCTTGTTCTAAGGTTCTTCTAGTATTAAAAATAGCCTAACTCAGGACTTGTAAAAGTGAGGACACATAGAAATACAAACCACAGTGCCTTTGGCTCCCATCTGATGCACAGAAGACAACGTGTGTCTAATAACAGGAAGAGGAGTCTTTTTTTTTTTAATACCTTAATGGCACAAAATCAGTACAGAAATTTTGTGCAGTGGGCTTAACTAGAGCCAATAGCAATCTGGAGAAAGCTGCTGTTCCATAATTACCTGGGAATTGCCTTGCTTTTGTGTTGAATTGTGCATCTGGCCAGGGGTAGCTGTACCCTGTAAGTAAACTTGTCTAATTGGAGCCTCCACAAAATTCCTTAATTGTCTGCACCACCAGTCTTGAAAGCGCAGGAGTACTCCTGTTTCCCTAATCAGTTTGGTACGGCGTTTTGGTGAAGGAGTTTCTTTCAAAACTTCCCTGATCTCTTGGCATCCATCCTGCTGCCTTCTGCAGCCATCTGCATCTCCCTGGATACTCTTGTGCCCATCCAAGCTGTGTGTCTGCCTGTCCCCCTTCTCCGTGTCTCTTGGTGAACCTCGGCTGGCAACCAAACTGTAAGCAGCTCTGTCGCACAGCATGCAGTTTCTTTTTAATGTATCCCTAGTACTGTAGAGTAGTATTAGCTGCTTGGCCTAAATGCACTTTCTTAAACTAAACAAAGTAAATGATGTGCATTTGTTAGCAGCTTAAATTCTTCATAGCTGTCCGATGCTACAGGAACTGAGAATTTATCTTTAGTCGCAGTCTACAGCGTGCCCTTTCCTGAAACAGCTCTGCAGTGCTCACGGTATTGGGTATGAGCGAGTGAAGTGGATTTTAAGACTGGTTTTATCTTCTGCTCAAACTTGGTACATTTTAACAATAAAATACCCTGACATGCAGGAAGTCCAAGTCCCTTTCCACATCTCTGTTGTGTGTCTATTGCCAAAAATACAATCTCAGACGTAGAGGATGCCTTGATTTGTATTTAAACACATCATGTGCCTGAGTTTGAGATGCCCAGCACTTGAAACTGCCGTTGGAGGTGGTGGAACTCCAGATGCACTATTGCAGTTCAGGTTATTCGCCTCAAATGTTTTGAATTTATTTAAAATTTAGGTGAAGCTAACCTCGGTTGATGTAAGATTGGACAACTTCTGGCTGAGCATCATCTCTGCTTGCAGGAGAAAGTTGTTGTTACTCGTATGAGTCTGACAGCTAATTACAAATAATAAATTGAAGATTGTAATTACGCTGTCACCTTAATTTTGATTCTAATCTCCATAGTGTACACAACAGACTGAGCTCTCTTGGCTTTTCAGCCATCTGTAAAAGCCAGAAAGGTCCTGGGTTGGATCTGACGTCGCTCCTTCCTTGGGGCGGTGCGACATGTGCTTACCAGGTGTATACCTATGTTAGTTCCCCTGGGAGCTTTTCCACCAGTACGCTCCAAAGAATGTGCTGTTTCATCGCCAGCTTGTTTTATAACCACGCCTGTTGTGTTTCCTTTACGACTATTTCCCTTGCACAGCAGTGTAGGGCCACCGAATGTAGGTCAGTTCCTGATTTTCCATGGTCGAGGTGGAGAGGAGAGGACCATGGGTACTGATTAACTAGTTAACTCTGTTTGACACTTCTACTATGCTAAGAGATAGGAGGGAATACACTTACCTTTCAGACTAGCTAGGGTTCTCCTTTTAACCCTTTCACCAGCTGGTTTACTGGTGTCCTAGGCCTCCTCCAGCAAGCAGACCTTAGTGTTTGAGGGAGAGCAATACAGCAAACCACAACTATAAGGTAGCCAATTTCCATTTGTCTTTGCAGACACTTCTGCCACTTTATAAAGCAGTAAAACATTTATGACTGTCCAGTAGTTTCTGGCTGTGGCTGTCATTTTAGGGAACCTGGTACCAGTTCTAAAATGCTGCAGCCCCATCGTGCAAAGCACTAAATCAGGCCGCTTAAGTTGTGTTCAAACTTTGTGCCCATTGCTCATGTTTATCTGCTCAGCTTTATGCTGGGTCAGCTGTGTCCTGTCCTCTCCAAGCAGCTGCACAAATCAATATGGAAAGTCTAAAGTATTTTGGCTGATATCTCTGTGTGGTGGGCCTGGCTCAGCGGATAGAAATTTGAGATCCAGTTGGAATTTGGAATGACCCTCATGGTTTTAGAAAGTTTTTGGTTTGAATTTGGAAAATAAGGAAATACACAGAGCTACTTCCCTCTTAAAGCTTCTGGGGAAAAAAAAGCTGCGTCATTCTTACACTTTGGAAAAACAGTAATTTTCAGAGTTGAAAGTCATTGTGACAATCATGGGGGAACCTAAGGTCCAGACTAAGCTTCTCCAAAGGGTTAACCGCTTATCGAAAATGTGGAGCAGTGAGCTTTATAGTATTGACAATGTATCCTGAACACAGCATTACTTCCCTGCTCTGGTGCTGCCAGTCTGACAGCACCTGACAAATTGTTGACTCTTCTAATGAATGTTTAAAAAAAAACAAAAAAAAAAAAACCCAAACAGACAGAAAAGCCCCAACAACCTATTGCCCCAAGCATGTTGCAGTCCGGGGGTCAGATTGTTTTTGTTTTCCCTAGTCTTTGCTTTGCCAAGCTCTGGATTCAAGTGTTAAAGGCCCTCAAACATAGCCCTATAGAGATGAATGCCATCACAGCAAATCTATTTTTTTTTTTTATTTGTCCTTTGTACGTTTTTACGGGGTATTCTCAGACTAATATGAAAAAGTAGGGAACATTTTTAGTGTGGTTCAGCCAAAACCGATATCAAATGATGCTGCTTTTAAAGAAAACAGTGCGTGCATGGGAGAAGATGTATACATTACAATTGCCCACTCATTTAATGGGGTTCCCGATCCATTTTTCCTTCCCATGTTAATAAGCTCTTTATGTATATCTGTATCTTCTGTCCTGCCCAAGTTAACTCTTGAATCTAGTAAGAGATGAGTTTTCAAATTATTTTTCAGATGGACTTGCATGCAGTTTGGTACTTTGTGAAATAGAAGCTTTTTGTGCAGCCTGTCTTGGTATATGGGCAGATTTCTCTGTAGGAAAACCTTTGTTGTATGCTTCAGTGAACGTTGTTATTTGTGGCAGAGGTTCAGAGTAATGACTTGCAGGCAGGAACTGCGGGAAGAAGGAGGAGAAGTACCTTTAATTACAGTCTTACATTGTACATCTCCATCTCTGATGATTTTTATCTTTTTTTCTTTCAGCGAACCTTAAAGTGCATTGTAACTTTTTTAAACAAAATAGGAGCTCCCTTGGTAAAACAGAAAATATGGTATTAGTAGTCATGAAAATGCAAAGTGTAAGAACTGCCATGTTGCGTCAAACCAGACACTCCCGTAGCTTTGTGTCCTGTTCTGGTGATAACCAAATCTGGAAGAAGATTTGCATGTCGGAGGAAAGGCAAGCGTGTTGAGGATGTGGAGTGGCCTTTCCCTGGCTAGGAGGGTTTTGCTCTTGTGAACTTGCACCTGGACTATCCCCTGCAGTAGACTATTTGTTGAGATACTAATCTTATCTAAAGCATTGTAAACCCGTGTCAGCTTTTGGCCTTCCTGGGTTAATCATGTATGAGCACTGAAGATAATTTGGTATAGAAAGAGATGAATGTTAATAAGTATCCTGATGGAAATTTCACTTCTAGCCTTTCCATTTGATCCAAGGCGGCAGATAATTCATTGTACTGTGTGTACCTAGCTGGTGTTGAATGAGTTTTATCTCTTTTTACATGACTTTTCAGCTTCTGATCTGTTAGATTTGTTATGGAGGGCTATAAAATGTCTGAGTGATCTTGTTTAGCTGTGCTCAGTTGGTGGGATAAGAGGTCTGATAAAGATATCTTTCAGATAACCTGATCTGCTGCTGCCTGAAGATTTCTGTTTCAATTTGACACTTCTGGTTGCAGAATAAAAGTATTCTGAAAATCTCTGATTATCATCTGTGCCATGAAGTGCAAGTTTAATTGCTGAGTAGAAGCAAGAAGAGTTTGGAAATCTGTTCTCCTCGTTTTCCTTGGGCTGCCCCCCCGACACACATACATGTAGTGTTTGTGTGCATGTATATGTGTGTACACAAACACGCACTCCCTCTCTCTAGGAAAAGTAGCAGATGAGGCTATTTTTGCCTGTTAATTTGGAGTTGCTTGTTCATCATCATCTGGGAACCCTCATCCAAACACTATCGTTCCAGCTATTGTGTTTCAGCTCTCAAGAATTTATACAAAGCACAGCTTACTTGCGTGCTCTCCTGATGTAATTCTCAAGAACAATTCCCGAGGAATGATCACATCTTCTTTGAGAAGATAGCAGTCTCGCTGTTTTGCAATGCAAAGTAAAATGGGATTATATGGTCGTTTGCATCAGTGGAGATGCTAGTTAATGCTAACTAAGAAGCTTATCATGCCAGAATACCTTAAACCAGATCTCCTGAATGGCAGGTTTCCTGCTGGTGTAACTCTTACACTAGTGTTTTATTGGCATGGCTGCATTTGTTAGGGAGGTGTAATTCTGCCCTTTTCCTTTCCAATCTGAGATGTTAAAGCTGCCAGAGTAAACTATGCCTGTCTCCATCACTGATTTTCTTGGAGAATAAAATATGTCTACATTGACAGAAAAAGGCAAATTCTTGTCTGTCTTTTTTTGTGTGTGTGTGCTTAAAAAAAAAAAATCCCTCGTGCCTCTGCAGTAAAAGCAAATAAAACCCCTTAAAAAACCCCCACCCCGCGCACCCCCACTGCCCCCCAAACCTTTAACTAGTATCTCTCTTCCTCTTCTCTAACCTGTTCACATCACCTCTCAGACCTGCATAGGCAGCTTTGAGATGAACGTTCCTGCAAAGATTTGAGAAGGCTTCGCCAGTTTTCTGCGCATAAACTCAGAAGCAGACAAACTAATTTAAAGTTGCTGTTCGTGTCTGGAGATTTGCACTTTTGAAGGGGAAGTCTGTGGTTATTGTAAAAATGGGAATGCGTTTTTTTTCAGAATGGCATGACAGTGAGTACTCGCGCTAGTCTTCTCCTTTAGTCTTAAGTTCAAGTGAGAAATAATTAATTATGCTATCTTAATATTTACTTTAAAAAACAAATCTTAATTAAACCCTTATTTGAAGGCACTACTTTCCATTCCATTTTGATTTAATTAGGAGTGCTTCAAGGGTATCTCAGTGCCCAAGTAGTATTTCTTATGTATTTATATTTTCTCTCTTGAAAAGTTACATCGCTTTGAAAGATTAATATCTATTTCACCTGAAATAACCAGAATTTTCTTGCAAATGGGCAATTAACAGCTATTAAGAGGTTCTAAAATATTAGTAGTCCGTAATTTTTCAAACAGTCGTAAATTGCCCCTAGCAGAAGGGTCTTTGTCAAGTTTCATTATTATTGCAATTACAGTAGACATTGAAGCTGCTGGCGTTTTCCTGAGCAGCATTTTGGAAGGGAGGCTTAAGAAAAAACCCAAACCCTACGTTTTTGCTTTTTAGTATATACATAACTGTGTTTTCTGAATGTCTATTAGCTGTGTTTCCTCCTCTAGCGATTAAGTTGAAAATGCCATTAACTTGTTTTTGAAGTAACGCCAGTGTGCAGTGCGTTTTGCTGCTTTGAATGTGTTCCTGGTTTTGCAGAAAATTCCACTTGATACGATTTTGAAAAGGCCATTTTTCAGGTTCTGTCATGTACTTTCATCCGTAGCTTAGCTTGTTTCATCCGTGGCTGTCTGCAGCTGCACTTTCTTTTTTTGAAGCTCAGTAACCACAGGTTTCAAAACTTGGTTTGTTGCAGAATTTTCTGTGTGGGAAATCTGTTAATTCGTGTTTTGGAAACAGCAAAAGTGTGGATGACCATGGACTGGCAGGTCTACTTTAAGGAGCAAATGTGGGAAAACTATACTGTAGTGACCCATCTGGGAAAACAAAAGAGAACCAGTATGACCTTTCCTGTTCCTGTGCCAAAATAGTAGTGATACCAATTAAAATGCAGTTTTATCCTGAAGCAGTTGTTCAGCATCCTCAGGCAGATTACTCTGAATGTCCCTCACGCAGCTGGCATAATTTTGGGTAAGGGTGTTCAGCAGAAAGGGCTGTTTCTGTCTGTCTGAAATAGGCTCACTGAAAGTCAGGTGTGCTTCACTGTCCATCTAGTCTAAGCTTCCTGGATGCTTTTTATTTAAAAATAAGTTGTTTCAAAAGCAAGGATTTAGTTATACAGCAATGAGCTTGTGAGTAGGTCTACAAATTTACACGCTTTGTGTTTGTACATATATCTTAGGTAATCAAGAAAAAAATAATTTTTCTCTTCAATTCCAGGTGCCATCGATGCTAACGATACTTAAAAAAGCAACCCTAATGTCCCAGCTGGATTACTGAGCACTTCTCTGATTCCTGGAGGTGCTGCAGTTTAAATAAGAAATTGTCCTTAGTACCTGGCCTGTCATCCCAGAAGCATCCGCTTGGGTGCTGTATGCAAGTCCTTGACATTCTGGAAACGATGGGGATTGGGAAGAATACCACTTCGAAATCAGTGGAGGCAGGAGGCTCAACAGAAGGCAAATACGAGGATGAATCTAAACATCCCACCTTTTTCACCCTGCCTGTAAGTAACACATTCAGGTACTACGTGGTCAAGCTCAGTGTGAATCAGTTAATAATGCTTTGTTCTAATCATGTTGCACAAAACCTTTATTTCCACAAGCAGTTAGTAAAACCTCTTTTGCCACTAGTTACTGTTTATATATAAACATGGCCAGTTATGTTGTCTGCAGTTATTCCGCTGCTGCGCTCCAAAGCAGTGCTGTTTGCAGGACGTGCGATTCCCCAGGCAGTTCATGATTAGAACAATTAACTGTCCTACTGCAGAATGCACCAGCCCCCGGTACGTCCTGAGTTGCTCGACTAAGAGTAGCAGGCAACAGCAAGGAAACATTTGCTTGTCGTCTTTTGCTTACTCAGATTTTCAGTTGTATCGTTCTGTTGTACATTCTCTCCCTCTTAAGAACTCTTCCAAACACTTTGCTGCTGGTTTCCCCCCACCTTCAGCTGACACTGTCCAGGCTCTGAGGAGCTGTATGCCATGTCTTTCAAGTTTCTGTATGTTGCTAGACCTGCTGTTATAGAAATGATTGCTTGCAGCGCTTGTAACATTTTCTGACAAAATGTCAAAGGCAGATGTCAAGTGCCAAGGGAGAAAACTGAGTGACATGAGGTATGATGAGAAAATGTTTAAGACCTTGTGTTTCTTTTTTTGCTTTATTTTTAAGGTCGTGATAAATGGTGGAGCAACATCCAGCGGTGATCAGGATACAGAAGACACAGAGTTGATGGCCATCTATACTACAGAAAATGGCATAGCAGAAAAGGTATGTATGTGGTGGTTTCCTTTTAGGTGAGAACTCGTTCTTGCTTCTTCAGTTCTGTTATTTGTCCTCACTAGTTTTACTTGCCTGAGAGATTTTCTTTCTCTAATCAAGCATGCTGACTTGCAGGTTCAGATCAGGCTTGGGGGAGTTCTGTCCTCATGACTCTTCTGGTCACACATTTTGGTTGCAGAACACGGGGAATGACTCAGCAAATGTTAAAAGCAGTTAATGCACTTTGACCTGGTACCGAAATTCATAATATGCAATTTTTTGATTTCGTCATTTCATTGGCCTTTTGCATGGTTTCCCTGATAAGGTCATTCTGTTCTGTTCTTCAGTTCTTAACTTTTTCTGCATTTAGTCAAATAAACTGGTGGTGTTGAGCACCTTCGAAAGTGGGATCTTTCCCACTCACTTCCCAATTTCTTCCAAGCTCCAACCTCATAAACTTAATTTTTCTAATCCTCCTCTCAAGTAAGGGGCTGCTTATTAATATTTAGCGATAGCTTTGTGAACAAAGTTCAGGTCTTTCATAAAAATACTTGAACGTTTTTCCTTAGGATAACGATGATTGTATCTTAGCTATTCAGAAGGACCCAGCTGTGGCCTCAAAGGAGGCCAATTTTGTTGTGATTTTTTCCAGCTTTTTTCTCAATTCCATCATCCCTCAAGCCTGCTCACTAATAATCTTGCAAGAAGAGACAGTGTGAATCTAAGTTTTTGTTTAAAACAGGGAAGAGGATTACGGTAAATCTGAACAGCACTTTCTTCTGAAATGTTTATATCTAATTGGCTTTGTGGTTAAGCCTTATCTCCGAAAAGCCTCAATTTGACCAAATTTTTCAGATGTCCTAATTGAAACAAGAACAAAACTCTCTTGGTTCCAAGCAAGACCATCATGATGCTCATTTCTTTGAGGCTGTAACTGCTGTTGGGGCAAGGATGATACCAAAGGGTCTAGTTAAGCTTTCTAACTCAGATACCAAGATTGACTTACGAATTTCAGATTTAAAACGTGTACCCTAAGCAGGTGATTCTGACAGAGGTCTTTTAGTGTTACATTTTAAAAGAATGTTAATGAATGCCACGATGTGCCTTCGTATACTCTGTCTCTTACAGATAGTCTGCCTGTATGTCTTGAATACATCTCTACTACCATCTTGATCATGCTGATATTTTAATGGACAAATTTTGGCAACTATTGACATGCATATGTCTGTGATGGCTGATTTTTGGAGCATGCTCAGACTAGCGTGGAGAGAGACAATCTGATAAAAGCCTGGAGCAAAAGGTGTTGGGATGAAATTGTGCAACTAAGATTAGCAATCTCTAGACGTTAAAGCATGTCTTCATGGCCTGTTTTTACCAAACGTATATTTTTCTCCCTTCCACTTGATCCATGTGATCAGAACTGTAAATGATGGATAATAATTCACCTTCAAGAGACCATGAGCTTTTAATCAACCCAGTCTGCTTCAGTTGAAGCTTTGCTGTGGCTTACAGTGAATGAACAGCGAAAGGAGGGGCTGTGGCAATTAACAGCCTCCTGTATTAAAATAGTATTTCTGGTAATCTAGGCAAACCTTCTGCTTTTCACTTAAAATAAGTGTGTGCATGAAGCATGTTTGTTCTTGGCTTTCCATTCCTCTTGAGAGGTTGTTCACCAAAAAAGCAGATGAAAGACCTTGAATAAAAAGCCTTTAGCGAAGAGGGCTGAAATGTATTTAATTGCTGGAGGATGCCCAATGCTTGCATTGTCTCGTGATGTTTGTTAGCTGAAACAATAAACTATTAGCCCAGATGAGAAATAACTGTAATGCTGCATCCCTATAAAATAAACAATACTGTATTGCTTTTTGCTTAATAGAATTAATTTGAACATGTTGTCGGCTTTTTATTTAAGGTATTTCTCTAAAGGCCTTGTTCCCCACAGTTAATCAGTTTTCTTTTGGTCGTTGCCACTAGTACTTGATAACAGGGCCTTCGTCTTCCACTGTTGTTGGTGTTTGCTTCTTTGGATTTTGGGGTGGGTTTGTTGGTTTGTTACCCCACGCAACATTTTTGCTCCACCTTCATCTGTGTCTTATTCCGCCCCACCCCCCCACCCCCCCCCCCCACCCCCACACTTATTCTGTGGGTTTTTTTTCATTTTTGTGCTGTCCCACCTTTGGCCAATTAAAAGTAATATTTTAAAAAAGAATTAGTCTCTGATCGGTATCTCATTCATCCCGGTGCAGTTCATTCCCAGCAGTTCCCTACAGCATACGGTGGCATACTTGGCAAGCACCAGCACCTAGTCAGTACATTAAACCAGCAGGCACATGCTTGAGATATGAAAGGGCCAGTGACTACCCAGTGACTTACCAGCAGGATAGCCAGACCTCACCCTAGTTCTCAAATTCCTCGTTGTTCAGTCTTGGTCTCTTTTATGTCGGTTCCCTTTAGCCATTGTCTGCTAAAGGTTTGATGAAGGTGAAAGCTTCCTCTTCCAAAGCAGAATGAGTCTGGCTTTTGGAAGGTGTGAGGAATATCCTAAATTTTTTTTTGTCTGACCACTTTGCTGTGTAGGACAGACATTGCTGTGACAATTATGCCTTAAAGTTTGAAATTCTTTTGTTAGAAGACCTATAAACTTCCCTTTCTAAAGGAAAGCTTAAATTGGTTAGCAGTTGCTGACCTGTGCCCAAAGACAGCTTTCTATGTGCCATGGATGAGTTGTTGACTTGTTCCTAGGCCTGGTGCCTGCTGATCTTTTTGTTCTTTGCAGACAAATGTAGGTATAAATGTAATCACAAATGAAAAGCTCTGAAAGGACTAATAAACTTGCTGCATGTGCCA
The DNA here is from genome assembly GCF_030936135.1 of Gavia stellata. Taxonomy (NCBI): domain Eukaryota; kingdom Metazoa; phylum Chordata; class Aves; order Gaviiformes; family Gaviidae; genus Gavia; species Gavia stellata. Next base: position 1,253,039 of record NC_082624.1, read on the forward strand.
TGGTCTTCCTGGTGGAAATAGGTCATCGTTTCTGATTTCTGCTGCCCAAAGACAAGGGGGAACATAATAAAATATAATATGATAGCAGGTCATATAATATAATAGCAGGTGGAAAAGCTAAGGAATGTGCTTGGTGCAACCTCATCAGTTCTATGAAGAAAAATTAGTGTTTGGCACTAAGTGGAACAGTTAGGTAGCTACTGGATATTGGTCTGGCAAAGTTAGAAAAGCTACAAAAGAGGCTAAAAGGTGGGTTTTCAAAAGGCAGGGGCCAAACCAGAGCCACCAGTCTGCACAAATCACTTGCTGGATTTTTAGAGAATCTGTTTTCCTGCATGAACTTTGAAAATCCCATTTCTGTCCATCCTTGGAAGGAGTAACGCGGGTTGCTCAGTGCATGGTGGTAGGTGTTTTATCTTTTCACGCTGCAGTCAGGTGGAGAACTATCCACTGTTTTTTCTCCTAAATCTGTGCTGCTATTTGGGTGGCTTCAGCAAGCTAATGTTGACGTGACTCATGAAGCAAACAGTAATTTCTGCTGATACCTCCCTGTTCCTACCTCACAAGCAGATGTTGTAACCATTCTTACTTTTCCTTCCTGACCTCTGCCTCTCTGAAAGTGTATGATGACCTCTTAGTCAAAATGTTGAATAAACAGGCAGTATCACTGGTGAGCAAAGTTCTCAGGTGGAGCGTATGTTGCAGTGAAATAGAGGAGAGGTGAGGCAATCATACACACGCACATATTTTTTTATATATGTGTGTGTGTATGTGTGTTTTTATAGCCTCTGGGAAGAGGTTAACAAAACTACTTTATAAGAACAGAAAGTATCACAGGAGCTTCTCTGGGTGAATCTTTTTTTTCCTGAGCAGGTTCTTAGAAGAAGCCTCTAGTGATGATAAATGTCCTGCTGTTTGTCCATAACTGTGTTGGCTGTTGGGTCTTCCTCCTTTCTTTGTACGTCAGCCGCTTCATGCCCTGCCTTGGATCTACACATAATTGCATTGACATGAGGATGTACACGTTTTTCCCTAAATTCTAGTTAGAGACAAGACGTGTACAGGTCTACTGCTGCTCACTGCTCTCCCTCCAGTATGAGGTGAAGCTCTAAAACTCTGGTTCCTGATTTTTCTTTTGTTTTGTTTTTTAGAGAATCAGGTCAGGAGAGCAGTCTTTCATTTTTCAGTCAATGAGAAAATGTCATTGGTGCTGCAGATCGGCAAGATGAGCTGTGCAGTGAACAATTTCCCTTTGTTTATGACCTATACCTTATTTAAACTAATCCTGGTGAGCAGATTGCTCGACACTTAATGTTGTTTAAGAGTCTCCTGAAATTAGTGTTTCTATATTTTGCTTTTCCATTGTAATACCCTTGACCTTTCCATAGCGATGTGGTCATTTACACTCCCTGAATCTGAGTTAATCCAGTGGCGTTTGTTTTCCCAACAGAAATCAAAGGTAAGAGGGAAATACCGTGGGTCAGTTTGGCTTCCCTGACCTTGTAGATGCTAAACCAAATGGAGATTATCTAAGCATAATCTGTGGATGTGTTGTGATTTTTTGAAGAAGTAAAGACCATTTGAGGCAAAGTCACGAGTCTGGCAAAGTTCCCGGTCTGTGTGTAAGGCTACTTCACATGAGTTTGTTATGTTCTAGTGTGGATTAGGTCAGAACAGTAGTTATATAAGGTATTTTTTGGATAGTTGAGCTGAAATGATAAAATCCGATACTTCCTCCTGCTTTTGTTGTTGGTATTTGGGCTTTGGAGCATTGTGGTTTTGTTCTCAGGAATTTCAAAACCAGAGCGTTTGAACGAAACAATTCCACTTAGTTGTAAAGAAGAAATGATTGAGCTGAATCTTGTTTTAATGGAAAATCTGCAGGGGTTTTCATGCGTGTATATGTGTGGTCAGTTGTTAGGTCTCTGCGAATTAGGGCACATGGTAGGCTAGAATGTGGTCTCGCTTAAATTCCTGTAGGTTTGGAGGAAGTCCACTTGACTAATATAAATTGGCCGTGGATGTATTCAGTTACAATGATTAGCATTTTTCTTGACTGCTTGAATGTGGGGTGGAAGGAAAAATAATAAATCTTGTGGCTAAAAAAGGTTAACCAAGACTGAAATTGAGTAAGAATTAAGTGGGGAAGCAATTACCATATGAGGAACTTTCTTGCCTGTGATTTGGGTCTCTTACACAAGGATAGCCATTCTGCTTTGAAAGTAGCCATTGTTGACTCTTCTACTTAGTTCTGATCCTTCCTTTTTTTTTTTTTTTAAATAGTTCTGTCATGATAATCCCATTTTTTGGCACCTTTTGTCTGCCAGGTTGGTTAATCATAAGTGAACAATTGTGTTAATACAAATAAGCAGGGAATGGCTTATAGAAGTGAGTGTGTTTGGTACAATTTCAGTAGCTACAGCTGGAGAGGAGCTTGTCGTCAGAGGTAAAAGGCTTTAAAAATGCAACATATCAGCGTTGCTTGGGAGTATTATACCAGCCTCAGAGTATCTGATAGTTCAAATTAAGTTTATTCATATGTAACAGTAACCTGTTGTCCTTTGTGTCCTCCCCCACTTTACCCTCCCCACCTTTCTACCCTCCCTGTCAAAATAGAGCTCTTTGGCAGAGACGCTGGACAGCAGTGGCAGTTTAGACGCACAGAGAACTGACATGATTTACACTATTGAAGATGTTCCTCCTTGGTATCTCTGCATATTTCTGGGGTTACAGGTATGTTTCAAAACAGCTATAATATTTTTCTCTGTAACTTTTAAAGCTTGTTTAGCATTTTCTGTGTAGTTCGTTGCATTTGTGTATGTGATAATTTTATTCTTCCCACGCTCTCACATGTTTGAAGAAAGTGTTAAGATAATTTCTTCTGAAGTTGATCACAAAGATTACTGTGTTGATAATGATCTGTATTATTGTTCGCTGGCTTATGCATCTGTGAGGTTCACTTCAATATTTAGTCTTCTAAGCAGCTGTTAGTAAATAAGTGAGCAAATGGTGAGTGGTAAGCTTCAGAAAGTGACATTTGGCACCTCTAGAATTAAAGATTGAGAGAGAGAATGGTTTAGTCCTGAAATCTTGAATATTAAAGCTGCTACTCTAGTCATTTCAATTCTGCAAGCTTGAAGCAAGCATCTCCTGGACCTGCAGGCTCGCTAGTAAGCGGGGCAGGCAAATTCTGCACTCCTTGGAGTGAGAGCGTGTGCTTCCTGCAATGAGTAGGACTGTAGTGGTGAGCTGGACCCTACTACCAGCCCAGCCACTCACTTGTGTGAAGTGGAACAGCTCGATTCATCTCCTTTCTTTCCCAAATGGTAGTAATATCTGTCCCACAGGAATGCTGAGAATTTGTTGAGATTTGTAAAGTATGTTGAGATCTCCAAACAAATACATTCCGAAGCATCCTTTTTATTTCTGCTTTCCTCAAGGACAGGCAGTTCTGTAGGGATTATATTTTCACTTGCACTGTTGAATGTGGTGACTCTTGTTTGTTTGTTTGTTTGTTTGCTTAATGTGTTTGGATTGAAAAAGAATTAACAAGTACCTAGTTTCTGGTACTTGTTAGCTTGTTTGCAGCCTGGTTTGTGTGTTCTCTAAGTTCATTTGTAAGCTAATGGTTTTTCACATGGTTGAAAGTGAATGGAGTTATTTACCTGCTTTTCTGAGTGAGAAGCTGTTTTCGGCACAGTTACCTAGATACCTCCTCATCAAGAGCAGTAGCCATGTAGCTATGTAAATAACCTAGTTTATCCTACAGAAATAGCGATCATTAGTGGTAGCTCGACATGGAAGGAAAATACTTGAAGAAATGCTTAGGACCAGGAAGTGAGAGCTTTGGTGGGTAATTCAAAAGCAAAAATATCCAACGCAAAAGAAAAGATGGTCATAAATTTATTTACTTACTAATATTGGCTGCACTATTAACAAACTATTTTTCTCTTCACAGCATTACTTAACATGTTTCAGTGGAACTATAGCAGTGCCCTTTTTGCTAGCTGATGCCATGTGTGTTGGATTTGACCAGTGGGCTACCAGCCAGCTGATTGGGACCATTTTCTTCTGTGTGGGCATCACTACATTGTTACAAACAACTTTTGGGTGCAGGTGAGATTCGGGACTTGTTTCTCATCGTTGAGATGGTGAACAGACTAGACATCAGTTGGGATTTCCAGGGTGCGGTCTGAGATCCAAGAGGTAGTTAGTCTATTTTCAAAGGATAAACATGAAACACAAGATAGCAGGTCAAATACAGGGCAGTAGGGAAAGCTTTTGGAAAGCTGCTCCCAAAAAAATGTGGATCTGAAATCAGAGAAGGCATTCGAAGGGTAAGAAAATACAGCAGGGGCAGGGAGAGGGAAGAAGGAGGAGGGGAATCCATGAGGACAGAGAAGGTAGAAGTGGTTCTGGGGGAAAGGGAAAAATACACCTTGGTGAAGAGGAACTAATTTTGTTACTTTTATTAGTTTCTTGAATGATACTATATTCTTGCCAATATTTAGATGGTTGTGATTAGTCCTACAGCAAATTGTGTGCTTGTTCCCATAAAGGCCTGGTCAAATTAAAAAGGTAGGGAAAAATTATGAGGGTAACTCTTTATTCTCTGAGCTGAGTGTCTCTGTTACCTTCCAGTACAAACAAATAATTTGTTTTTATTTGTTAGTTGCTCTGAGTTGTAGGTAATGATCCTTCCCTGAGTTGGGAAGAAACACATACGTCAGTGTAGCCTTACAGGGATGCCTGTCCCTCTCCTTTGGTCTGCTCTCCTTAGGAGGATGCAAGAGACCAATTCAAGTGTTAGCAAATACTTGTAAAAATCTGGTGTTGGTAAGAACAGGTTGTTGTAAGTTTTATTAACATGAAGATAAATCTTTTTTAAAAATGTGTGTTCTACAGCAAACACTGCAGAGATATGTTTGACATGTTTACTTAAACTTTTGTTGACTCTGCCTGTGAGAACCAGGAATAGCTAAAACCTGCAGTTATTTCTTCATCTTTTTGAATAAACCAAGAGTGATAAGTAAAACCAGAAGAAAAGTGTGTATTTTAATAGTATGTCCTCATATGGTTACTTGAATGATTCATGGGTCATTTAGTTCAATTTAAGAACAATGTGAACTGAAATCTTGCATTCCAATAGAAAATGGACAAACACCCCCCTTTTTTTTAAAGATTTATCTAAGAAACAGAATCTTTGGGTGGAAAAGTTATCTCAATAGGGTGCAGAAGGCAAGCCTATGGTAGATCACTTGCAGTTGTAGGTCAGCTTTTCATCTAAAAATTTTCCAAATATTTCAGGTTTTCCAACGTAATCTTTAGCTGCTATTTTAGTTAGCTTCAGTTAGCTTTCTTGTCTTTTTTTCCTTTGAAAAAACCTTCCCTTTATTTTTTTATTATGTCTTACCAAACTTATAAAATCGCTCTGCTGTTTTGTGTGAGGAGTTCGTTCTGATGACAAAACAGCATAATGAAAATGGTTGAAAGAGAAAATTTTCTTTCCCTATTGTATTTTCTTTTAGTCAAGACTACCTGCAGTTAATAATCATATTTTTGGCCTCATTGGCTCTGTGTGCTCATAGGGTGGCTTGCCTTAGCTGTAATCATAAATTTTCAAGTACCTCATCTGAAAGGAGGCAGAGGAGCAGAGTTGTGCCCTTTGGTGTTTTGAACCTTTCTTTTAATGGGAGTGATGTATTATTCCCCCCCGCCCCCATCTTCTATTTGTGCCTTATATAGGGAATTGAGGGATTGTTGACCTAGGCGGGAACTGGAAGATAAGGTCTTTTATTGTTCAACTTTGAGTGTCTCCTCCCTGGATTTACTGAAGTTTAAAATCTTCCAGTTTTGTAAGAAGTGCAGAGTTGCGGATGGAGATGAACTCAAAGGGAAGCTTGGTTTTCCTGTGCTTCTACCAGCTTTCTTCTTCTGCTTCAAATTTATTAGAAGCAGCTTAGTTTTTATGCTTCCTGAGACTTGTATCTCTTCACAGAACTAAAGTTTGTCATATTTTGGGGTTTTTCCCCTTACTAATCTTGGGCTTTTTCTCCTTATTACTTACTATAGAGTGATTTTGGGCTCTTGCAGAAACCAGTGTGGTCCCATCTGTTTGAAATGCTCTGTTCCTTCTGTAGAATCCCACCTCTGCCCTCCGAGGTGTTTTTTTATGCTTTCCAGTGGCTTACACTTGTATGTGTTTATATACTGAAGAGGCAATTGTGTTTGGGTCTTAAAATAAGTGAACTTGTATTTAAGGAGAAAATTTCCATGGTTGAATGGTTTATAACTATTTAACATGTGATTCTGGTTTTATGTAAGGGTGGGAATGGGATATAGCAGCAACGTTCTCTAAATGAGTTTTTAAAGTATTTATTGGCAAGTCTGTCAACTGCAAAGTATTTCAGCAAATAAAGTCACTACGGTTTCAAAAGGTCAAATTCCATGGTTTAGAGGTCCTTGAAGATGGATTTAGCTCTATTATGAGGAGGAGTTGTGGTCAATTTGGTACCCATGCTAATTTTAGGAATTCAAGCTATTTATTAGGTTATGTAATAAGCCAAAAGATTTGGCAAGGATTCAGAGTAATTAGTATGACTGAGACAATCAAATACAGCTTCAATATACCTAAACATTTTAGGTTTGTTGCTGTGCCCATTGCTACATTGTCGAAGCATTCTTGCATCTGTGTGCATTCTTGCATCTGCGTGACATGTTAAGATAATGAAGACGTTTCCAGATGACTTTAACTGCATAAAAAGCTCTGTCTTCGCAAGGGCTGGTGTCAAAATTGAGCAACACCGCAATTTAGATGTGAAATTAAAATGATACCCCAGTCATAAGCTGGTGGTACTTTACCCAGCTAGTAGAGAATGCCTGGCTTAGCAATCGGAAAGGTGTTCCATAAGTCATGTTCCAAACTGCAGCTGTCCCTTCAGAAAGAGACTGATTGTAGTTGGCTGATTTTGAGTAATAAGTTTAAAAAAAAAAAAAAAACAACAACTTTTTTCTTTCTGCTTAGGAAAAAAAAGGCAATATTTTGAGCCTACTGGCCCTTCTGGTAAATATTCCAGGTTAACTGTCTCATATAAAGTTTGAGCAGATAGCTAAGCGAGACGTACTGAGACCTTATTATGCAATATGTATGCAGGGTATTTTATGTGATACAAAACTCACAATCTGGACCTAAGTCTCAGTACAACTGACTTCATCATGGGAGAATGTGTTTGCAATGTATGTTTACAAAATCATTTTTGGGGGGGACGGAGTACTGTGTAGGTGGGACGGAGGAGTAACAGCTTGTTACAGGTATTGCATATTTTGCCATGGGCACCACCTTGCTCAGTTTGCTTAATGAACCTTGAAAATTAAGGTGACTCATTCACTCGTAGCTACCAACCATTGCTTCACCAAAGATGAAGCTTTGATTTTCACTTGAAGAAACTCAGAAGGGATTTGCATGCCAGTCAGGTGTGCTCAGATGGCTCATGTATTTTATGAAGTTTGACTTTCTAATGCAGTTTTCAACGTTTGCGGTAGGTGGGTCAGCTTTTTAGATTGCTCGTGGCCCAAAGTCCTTTCCAATGGTAGTTCAACTGTTCTAACTTCCTGCCTGTGAACTTTACAACCACTGTTAGTAACATGCTTCTGGTTTGATCTTTTTTGTTAAGCGTGTATAGGGTTTTTTCCCCCCACAGATTCTTTTGTTTCCTTCTTTGTGCCTTTTCTGATCTTTATTTGAATCTGCTACAGTCAGTTCTTTTTCCTTTACTGGTGCTTGCACTGGCATTGAGGCACTTCGTTGTGGCTGTGAAACAGCCATAAACACAGTGCAATAACTAGAGCCACATGAGCAATTGAGTGTTCCACATGTTAGAGTTTGAGATCTGCCATTAAAGAGAATCTTATTAGCATCCATTAATGACAATATTTATAGAATAGTTCAAAGTGCATCTTCTCTGTAGTTAAATAACATCTGAATATTTGTAATGTTATGCAGGCTACAGTTGATTCAATAAATATGTAGTTGGTGCTGGTAGATGCTCTTCAGATCTTAAACCTTTTGGGAAGTGTAAACACCAATGCTAAGAATGTCATCTTGAAATTCTTGCAGTGTTTGTATTTATTGTTGGTAGCCACCTGGAACATCTAATCAGCTCTTATCAACCTAATAGTTATTTACACATACACTTCAAGATGAATGTATAAATGACTGTACTTCAAGTCATGCAGAGGGAAGGTATTGAGTACGCAGACTGCATGCTGCACTATCAAAGAGCTTTTTTAATGTGGCGGGACGGTAAAAACTGCACATTCAGCAGTCTGGCTGGTACTTACATCAGAACGTGCATCTGTATCCTTGTTGTGCTGCTGAGTCAAAACCTTAAATCAATGTCTGGTACCTGTGTGCTGGTATCCAGTAATTATCTGTTATAAGCATTGTATTAATAACTTCATGCATGTAGTATCTTCTGTTAGGCCTTTGGTTTGTGAAGTCTTAGTATTTCTGTGTCTCTTCTTTTTAATAAGAAATTCTCGTAGGTCACATTTTTAATAACCCCCAGTAAAGGATGGTTTTGAGGATGAGTAACCGCCTAACTGCAATTGATATCCTGACACAGTACCGTAACACTGAGAAATGTCAGCATCTCTTCTTTCCCTTTCCCTCAGGTTACCCTTGTTTCAAGCAAGCGCTTTTGCATTCTTAGCACCTGCTAGAGCAATACTCTCCCTGGAGAAGTGGAAATGTAATAACACAGGTAATTATCGTTTATGCTTGTTCAGATTTAAGTGACAGATGACCCAGATCACATATTGTGCAACTGCCAAACCTTTAGGTACAGAAACTGCAAGTAACGAGCAGGGAATATGAAAAATTCTCTCCTTTTACAATGTTAAAACTTTGTGCCTTGGAAAAAGATTCCTAAAAATGCCCTTGTGGAATTCTGTTTCTGGGTTGTTGGTTTTTTTTAATATAAAAAGTGTTGACAAAAGAAATCTTAGCAGTAGCATAAAACAATTCTTTTGTTAACAATGTAGAGAAAGGCAGAAGGATTCTGTAAATGTTCCTTTCTGGTATTTGGAAATAGTGAGTTCAGTCGAATCCTTTTGAGTTGAGTAGTAGTTTGAGCAATGTTCAGCATGACCTCAAGACCAGTATTTTTACCTGTTTAACTCATACCTGATAGGTTTTGCAGAGCAAGCTTTGATTATATTTGGATGTTAATTTTAACTTTGCTAACTTCATAATCCTGAAAGGTTTTGAATTTATTTAGAGTGAAAATGTGCAGTAAAACTGGTTGGGTACAGGGCTTTTGCTTTAACTGAGGTTAGAAAACTGGAGTGGAAACAGCCCCGGCAGTTTTCTTTTTAATGGGGTGTGGTTATTCAGTAATAAGGCTGTGGGCACTGCAAGACAGCAGTGTAGAGAAGCAGGCTGCTTGCTTCTGACTAAAAGTCTTCCCAGGGGTCCTTTTGATTCTCTAATCATTTATATTTATATTATTTATGTGTTTATACATCTCTCTTGATTCATTTACGACCATCTAATTAGTTTTCCTGATGTTTTTTCTATAGAGAACTTAGCTTTGAGCAGTCACATTTTCTCACTGGGGGAGTCAGACTTAGCTACTGGGAAATAGCACGTGCGTTTCAGTGCCCAAGATGTAAAGGCAAACTATGGTGTGCTTTAGTAATGCTAGCTGCGTGGGATATTGCTGTGCACCAAAATGTGCCAGTATCCTAATACACACCTTGTTGAAAGAAAATACTGTCTGATAACCTTTGATGGCAACGTAATTTTTCCACACTTTAGCTTTTCAGAAAGAGCATTTTCTGCATCTTGGTCTTGAACCTTTTAACCTTCAAAAGGTGTCGGATGGGGTTATAACCACAGGTCAATTCATCTTCAGTGAGTGACCTAAATTAGTGAACAACAAACATTGGAGTACTTGATTCCTAGTGTGCAGTTGAGTAATTCTCCATTCATCTGTTTATTGGAGTGGGAAAAGAATCCCTAGTTGACCTTTCTTTCTGAAAGTTATTATTTTTTTCCACTTCGGTACAGTGGGTAAAATTAGTGGTTAGCTCTTGGGGAATGCAAGCATGTTATTACTTGATTTGTAGCATTGCAGAACGTCTGTTCTGTGTAAATCAAGGCTCATTTGTCAGACACAGCTTAAGGAGAGATTTATTTTGTATTAAATGGTGGCAAAGTGGCCGGGGAATAAATACCTGTGTTTTTTCTTGTCTTCTTTTTGTAAGATGTAACAGTTACAAACGGAACAACAGAACTGCTTCACACTGAGCACATCTGGTATCCCAGAATACGAGAGGTAATGTAGGAGTAGCCTTTAGCTGTTGATCTGTTCTATTCCAGTTAAGTGTCTCACCTAACCATCTGTGTGCTCTTGTCTTTAAGTTGTTAATTTCTTCTTTCACTGCGATTTCATTTGAATATATCCCTTTACTCATTTCATGGAAGTGTTCATCTTTTCAACTTGTTCATTGCTGGACAGCAAATACAAGGAGTTAGTTACCACATTCCAAAAGATGTGCAGTAAAACGCACAAGCGAGACGAATGCTTTTCTTGTAACATTTTGTGATTTGTGCTCACTGGTGGCAGTTCAGCTGCTGCTAGACCACTTGCCTGCTGTCACTCTGTTCAGCAGGCTGTCCCGTGGAAGGTAAATACACAGTTAGCAAATCTGGTTCATCCCTAGGTGTCTTAAGTTGGAGACTATTCCGCTAAGACATTGATTCTCCCAAGAGACTTGCTGAAATATATCAAACTCCTTCTCCACTCACAGCACTGCAGTCTGAACTTCATCATGCTCTGCAGAGCCCAGGATGAGGGTTGTGCCCAGGCATCACACTAGAGTGGTAGATAGCGTAGTCCAAATTAAGGCGTGTGTCATGGAATTTATCTCCCATCCCGTTGCTTTGGGCTGCAAACTTTTTCTTAATTAAAAACAACCCCTCTCTCTTCCCCATGTTCAAACCATAGCTACATCCTGCCAAGAGCCCTGCAGCCAAGAGGGCTGACAGTCTCCTGAGACCACAACGCTGCTCTATACCAGCTTCTAAGGAGCACTTGTGAACAATGCAGCATACACTCTGCCCCTAGGAGCTAGGAGCATCACCTCCGTGGCGCCACCAACCCTTGCCGGTTCGATCTGAGAGCTTAAAGGTTAGCCTGGAACCCAGGTCTCCTGTCTGACAGTGTGATGTGCTATCCACACAACTACCAGACTGGCCCACTGGTCTGTTGTGTAATAGTTTTGTGGAGAAAACCATAAGTGTTATGCTTAAGCAATAAGTCACTTAAACATAATGAGCTGTTTTATGACGAAAAAATTGCTGAGTTCTTCTGTGTCACTGAATTCTTTTAACTGCAGTTTGTAATCCAGAGAAAGAAATGTTTCGGGTTTGCTTTTAAGATTTGACTGAACTGTCTCTTTCCCGTTCTTGTGTGTTCAGATCCAAGGTGCTATTATCATGTCCTCCTTGATAGAAGTGGTGATCGGTTTGCTTGGCCTTCCTGGCGCCCTGTTGCGATACATTGGACCTCTGACCATCACGCCAACTGTTGCCCTTATCGGCCTCTCCGGTTTCCAAGCTGCTGGAGAAAGAGCAGGCAAACACTGGGGTATCGCTATGTTGTAAGTACGCCTGGGTGTTCTTGGCTTAGGCCAGGGTGTCCCAGTTGGTCAGTTGTCATGCAGGAATTTTGGAGTGCCAGGGAAAAGCCAGAGTCTGCTCAGCCGCCAAAGGTAGCATTGCAGTGCTCCCAGCATGGAGAAATACCGTGTGCAGGAATGTGAGCGGGTCTGTGTAGGGTCAGCTGGCAGTTTGGGAATAAGGACAGCAGCAACTCAAGAAGAGGAAGAAGGAAAAGACAACGGCTGAAAGTGAGGTGTGGAGAACAGAGAATTTTATAAAACAGTAGTTGGTCTGGGAGCCATTGGCTGTGTCTAATTCAGTGCTACAGGAAAGATGATTTAGCAAAACACCCGAGAGATTAGTGAACAATTTATATTTCTATTTTTATGATGCTATCGTGTATGCTTCTTATTCCGCAAAAGCGGGCAAATACCATTGGTAGTAACGGTCCATTTGTTGTTATTACTGGTTTGCTTATCTATAGCCAAGAGAAATTTGTATGATGACAGAGAGCATGTGTATTTCCATGAATGCCATCAGTCGATGAGGCATACGCAGACAGATTTCTGTTTAGTAGAGAAAAAGGCTTTTAGAGTGAATTTTGGGGCATGATGTGTGTGTGCTTCTGCAGGTATAGATGCCAGGGAAATTAAAGAATTGAGGTAAGTGGTATGAAAAGGAATAACTGAGAAAAATGAGATGAAGAGAAGACACAAGCTTCCTGTGAGAGGCTGTGGATAACCAGCCAAATAAGGGTGGAAACCACATTTTAAAGAGAAGGAGACTGGCCAAAGGAGTTGCTGTATTCAATGTATAGCGACCAACTTTGTGCTGGCTCTGGAAGCGGAAGGAATGACTTGATGAGATCAGATTCTGATCTGACTAATCTGTTTGTACAGTACTTTGAACATGTAAAGTATTCTGTAAGTGCAGCTTATGATTAAAAGGGCTGTTTAATTCTCTTTTATCTCAGATATTAGCATCATGAATATTTTTGTAATTCTATTACGTTAAGCAGCTGACCCAAAGGAACGTTTTATTTTCCTATAAAATAAATTCTATGCAAGTTGGAACTAATGTTAAATCAATCAAGCAGACCTTTGGTGATTTGGACATGGAAACGTGTAATTAAAGTTGACATTCTGCAGATGGAAAAAAATAAATCAATTTAGGAACAGGATTTAAATACTACCCAGTCAATAAGTATTTCTGGCTTCTGCCACACAAAAATGTGCACTAGATTGTTGAAAATAACTCCATAGCCATCTAGAGCCACTCAAAAGTAACTTGATCTCTACAAGATGTGCCACTTGAAGTTGTCTTGACTGTTCTGATGTGATAAAAATACTGTATTGCTATCTAGCACAGCAGAATAATACCTGTGTAAGAGCTATTATCTTCTATTAGCTGCAGATGCTATTTGACAAGATTTTCAGTTTCCCAAACAGTTTTCTGACCTCGCTTGTTCTGCGGGTGCCAGGCTGAAAGAATTTAATCCATAAAACACGTCGCATCGTGATCTGTAAAAAGGGAAATTATTCCTGAATTGGTCTTTGCCTGTATACCTGGTGAACAAAACTGTTTCTTTGGGCATTCAAAGATTTGGTAAGGTTTTACAGAATGGCAGTAAGGCCCTCTGCCATGTAGCCAATATCATATTATGCCTACTTTGTAGACAAGCAAACTGAGAGACTCATCCTGATGGTTTCAGTGAATTGGTTTAAGGGGGTTTTTTTTAATCTTTTCTCTCTCTCCTGCTTTAGCAGCCTCCGTCATGCCATGCAATCCATGTATCCTCCTTGACATTATTTACAACTCCGTACTAAATAAATCAAAATAAAAAGCCACCTGTCCGCGGGGCTAGTGTGACAGGATAGCTGCTGTTAGGGAGTGGAGCCCATCTTTCCATAATGGACTTCGGGAGAGATGCCAAAATGTTTCCTGAATGCAAGGAAAAGGTGCCTTTATCATTCGACGCTAGTCGGGGGGTAAAGGCTCTAAATGACACCCTTCTTGTGCAGCGCTCTTTGTTCCTGGAGGTTGAGGGAGAATAAAGCTCTGTTTTGTTTCTTACAGACTGAAACTGATCTTGGACAGGAAAGGGAGGGAAGCTTAAAATCCGCCTTTTTTTTTTTTTTTTTTAAGTCAGCTGATAAAAACATAATCTCAAGTTTTAGAAAAGCTTTGCTTCTTCAGACAGCTTGACTCTTTTGTGTAGCCTTTTTATAGCAAAACTGGTTTTGGCTATTTCAGAATTGAGCAACCTGCCCTGGCTTTTTATTTTTCATTGCAGTGGATACTTATTTTAGCTGTAGAGTTGATCTAATTTTTAACTTCTAGAGGAGCTTAGCAGTTTTGACAAAGGGGAAAGATGCATAATACTTGAGGCATCTAAAAACTGAAATAAACTGGGTTAGTGGTAAACTGCAGTTGAAGGGAATCTTGGTTTTGGGGGCTCTATTCTGCTTGATTTACAGCTGTTTAGTGAAAGATGCATGTACAAAAAAAGTCAGGATTGTTAAGAATTGAAGAATTTCCCTTGACAGAAATTTTTCAAGTGCTTCGGAGTTTTAGGCAAATTTTGAAATGTAAAAAGTATTGTATACTGTCCTCTACTTTTCCTGTTTCTTTCCATTTGCTAGCAGCAACTTTGTGCTTCATATGCAGAGCAGACCTGGACACACAGATAGTTAGAGTTTGAGTTGAAAAGAAGCAAGCAGTGCAGCGTAGCTCTTTGCTAACGGCTGCCTAGCTCTGAAGATCTTTCTCTAGTCTGATTAGTTTTCCTGGTTTCATTTACCTGTTTGCTGCTGGCTATTGTTGCAGCACTTTAGAATATAAATTATGTTGTTTTGGCTTTCATGGAATAATTTATTTAAATTATATTCTCTTACGATGCTTTGTCTTGTGCTAAATGTAAAATGTACGTTTATATTCTGTGTCTGAAGAGCCTGAACAGGTTTGTGCAGAGAAGGATTTTTAACATATTGGTGCTAATGACATGTCTCTCTTGTCCCTCCCTCCTCCTCCTCCTTTTTTCTCAGGACTATTTTCCTAGTATTGTTATTTTCTCAGTATGCCAGAAATGTCAAATTTCCCTTACCCATTTACAAATCCAAGAAAGGATGGACAGCATACAGGCTGCAACTTTTCAAGATGTTCCCTGTAAGTAATTAAACTTGTTCCTCAGTTGGCAAAAAAAACCCCTAGTTTGTATTTTGGGGTTTTTTTGCTTGATTTTGTATTTCTTCATAGTACAATAGATCATAAACGTGAGATAAAAGCTTAAATGGGCTTATGGGAAACTTAACTAAATGGCTGATTTGCCACAGGAAATAGTCTCATATTGTAGTCTTGCCAGATCCCATTCTGGTATCTGTCTCTGATGAAGAGTTGTTGGAGTGATGAAGATCGTGGAGGGGAGGGAAGGGGGGAAAAGAAGATTATGTTTATGCATGCAGTGAAAGCCTAAACTGAGCCCTCCAAAAAGGGGTGGCGAGATCATTATCTTCTAATTTTATGAAAGCAATACTCCATTCCCCCATGTGAAAGACTTCTTTTTATTTCTCTGGTAAAGGTGAGACTAATTCACTAGTTTGTTTAAGTGCCCATTTGGAGACTTTCCCATTCGTTAGGAAAGAGAAGAGGCTTGCTCTAATTCTAAAGCTTTTGTAACCGCACCCTCATTAGGGGCCGGGGGGGGGAAAACACCTAACGGGTCTATTACAGGATTTACTGCTTGTTCAGACTTAAAATATCACTTAAGATCACACTCAGATATGTGTGTAGTAGATATTCTGTGCAGGAACTGTTTGCTGTTGATGAATATTGCCAATGATAGTTTATTTTAAACAGCTTTTTTCCTCCTCCTTCACAGATTATTTTAGCTATTTTGGTGTCATGGTTGCTTTGCTTCATCTTCACTGTGACAGACGTCTTTCCCCCTGACAGTTCGAAGTACGGCTTCTACGCTCGCACAGACGCCCGACGAGGAGTGCTGTTGGTGGCTCCATGGTTCAAGGTTCCTTATCCTTGTAAGTATGTCTGGTTTTAAGGGCTGTTTTTCTAATAATAAGCCTGAGAGGATAATTTCTGTTGTTTTTAGAAGTGTTGCTGTCTTTCTCTCAGTACTATATTCTGATGCACTTCAAAATGGACTGACCTAAAGACATTGTAGGTGGGGATGATGGTTTTTTTTCTTGTTTTCCTCTTTAATTTGATACCTTAAGGTCTCACCCAAGAAAGACCGAGTCTCTGAAACTTGAATTTGTAGAAGGCACTTGCAGGGCTTATCTAGGTAACTCTTGACTTCTAATAAGAGAGTGACTGTATATAAAATGTGGATTTTCAGGGAATGGTTGATTTATCTGTACTTGTCAATACTATGGTCAGCTGCTGTTAACGTTATACAATAATAAGGATGGGCTATTACAACTCCTGTAGAGCTACTGAAGTAATTGATTCTTGTTGTCTAAAGAATCAGTAGCGTGTGGAGTTTTTTCCAGCTTAATGCACTTCCCTGCCCCAAACACACTCGTTCTTGACTTAGCACAACGTAACAACTACGCAAAAATGTCCAGACTTGCGGAAGCAGCATTGGAGTTGGGCTGATGGGCAAGTCAGAGAACGTCAGTCAATGCTTATCAGAGGACAAAAAAGTATTTACAAGAGAGCACGAAATGCTTTACACGACATCATGAATGTTTGTATTCTTTCGCTGGCCAACTCTTAAGTTTAAAGCTGTTAAAGGCTGTTTCTTACGGCATGAGGTAGGGTCGCACAACTGGTTCACCCTTGTGCTGCTCAGAAATTAATGGGGTAATAATAGAATAATATTCTACTAGAATAGAATAGAAATTGTTAGGAATACCATCAAGTTCTAATGAGGCAGCTTCATTGTGGTTTTCCATATGCTTTGGTTCTGATTAGTTCTTAAAAGAAACCACTTCTAAAGCAGTACTTGCAAGATGTATAATAGAAGCTTTTGGGAAAGAAGAGGAGGAAAACTTCTCCACCCTGATTAGACCTTTCTTACTTGTGAAGCCTTGTTCATTCACATTTGTGTGACTTAAAGTTCCTTTTGTTGCGAGAGACTCATCTATTTCAAAGACATAAAAGCATCAAGGCAATTGCTATGGAAAACCTGCCAAGCTTTTCTACAGGCTTAAATTAATCTTATTTTCTCTTCTACAGAAATTTGGAATTGGAAGGTGTTTGTGCAATGATCATAGCTGGTTGTTGGCCATTCTCTTCGGTAGACTAAACTTGTAACCAAAGACTGAGGTTTTTAGAGCAATAATAATTATGTGGCATTCGCCTCACTGATCAGAATTGTTTTTTCACAAGCAGTAGTTCAAATTCCTTCCTTCTGAACAGGAGGAATTTTTTTGGTGGAGTTTAGGGTTTTTCTGGCTTTTTCCAAGCATGATCAAAGCAGTTGGTTAGGCAGTTTTTCCTTTGCTCCTTTCATCTACTTGAACTTGCCAGACTGTGTTACTGTGAAGGGAGTTTGCTGATTCCATTAAAGCTGAATAAATTGCTGCATGTTTTGATATCTAAATTGTTTTCTGTGGCACGAGAGATTTCAGTTTTCTTTTCTTCACAGTTCAGTGGGGACTGCCAACAATTTCAGCTGCTGGAGTAATAGGAATGCTTAGCGCAGTTGTGGCTAGCATTATTGAATCAATAGGAGATTACTATGCCTGTGCCAGGTTGTCTTGCGCTCCCCCTCCACCTATTCATGCAATAAACAGGTATGTCAAAAAAAGAAATATTTTTCAGTTTCTAAAGCTACTTCCCCTTCCCCCCCCCTTTTTTCCCCCCTCCTTGGGATAAGACAGGAATGTGCTCTGAGATTAAATGTTACAATTCGGTCAAACACAAGGGCCAAGGATCTGAAATACAAGATGCAACTGTCGTGTTGAATTATTTTGTTGCAAATGTAGTGTTGGAAACCTAGTGCTATTCCTGCTAGAGTCCCTGGAAGTTAGTGGTACAGTTTTTGTAGAGACAGAACTGTAAATCGGTTCTGGAATTGTCAAATTCACCTGAAATGCAATTTTAGAAATAAAGAGCAGCTCTAAGTTTGACTTGAATTATTTTGTAATTTCCTCAGTTTAAGAACGTGGGTACCTAAGCCATAGGAAACAGAACTCAAGTTGGTTTTCCAGGTGTTTTGGAGCTTGAAACATATAATAATTCAAAATACAATAATTCATGTGGGACAGGTGCCTTAACAGGCACCAACATAGGATGCAGTCATCAAGCACCATCTGAAGTGAGTCTATGCTAATACAAATTTGACTCCTTTTCTGTTTGTGATTTACAGAGGGATTTTTATTGAGGGTCTCTCCTGTGTTCTGGATGGAGTATTTGGGACAGGGAATGGATCCACTTCTTCCAGCCCTAACATTGGTGTCTTGGGCATCACGAAGGTACGTGCTTTACCTTGATTACTCAGTGACTTGAGTATTTTATCTGCTCTGGTGGAGGGCGTATGCCAATTTTATGTTTCACAGCATGATCCTCTTCCAAGAAACCATACTACTTAGTACTTTGTGCAGACAAACTTTACACAGCATCCTAAATTTACATAACTTGTCTGTACCAGCCATTGTCTAATGGAAATGCATTCTAGGTAAGAACCTAAAAGATTTTATTTTTATTTGGAGTAAAGGGCAGTTAGAAAACCTACATAAAGCAGGTGATGCTAAATAAGCTATCCCTTTGAAAACCAAGAAGGCATTCCAGGGCTCTAGGGTGTTCTGAGTTGAGACATAAGCGCTATAAACTGTATAGAAATTGACACTCTTTTGGACATCTTGACTCTGAAAGCATTGCTAGAGAGCTGACTATTTTTAATGTCTCACTTGAACACACAATGAAATACAACTTGAGGTCCTTGGGTCTTATCTGGTCTGTACTGGGACGTTACGCTGACAGAGCTAGAACAGGAGCTGCAGTCAAGGTAACTTCAAAGTTAAATGTACCCTAAATATTTGTTCCTGTCATGATAGGTTTTTAAGGCACTGAGCATGCTTAGGGGATTACGTATTTTTTGGGGTGTTACTCAGCAAAATATATAAGCACTTAAAGAATTTCTTTGTTCACATGTGGAACTTGAATGCCTTACTGAGCTGGGAGGCCTTGGACTGCAGATAGATTTGCTTGATATTGTTAATTTAACCTTGTTAAGAAATATCAACGGAATTGGTAAGAGGAATTTATGTTGTAAATACGTACATCTTGTTGCATATTTCGCTTGGAAGCTATAAATCCCCTTCATGTGTACAAAATAGAAAATGTATGCTCTCCACTTGCAACAACTCATCCCTCTGACTTAATCTAATAATAGATGATGAATTTATCTTCAGCCATGTTTTTTTTCTGCACAAAGGATGATTCTGTTCGGTTTTAGGGTGGAATATAAATACTAATAGCACCATCTGCTGTCTGTGTAAGTCTTCCATTCAGCTGCTGATGGAAATTTCCTAGAAGAAATTTTGGTTAGAAAAATACTTAAAGAAAGGCTTATTCTGTTCTTCTCCCTTTCTGTTGTTACTTCACGGGAGTTGATATGAATTAACAGCACTTTTTTATTAACAGTTCACAGAAATGAGTGTACGTTTTGCTTTGGAAGAGCGAAAAATGAATGTTAAACTGGCAGCTGTTTCAGAGAACAGAGTTAACTACAGTTAGGTCTCTTCGGAGCGCACGATGGAAGACTGAATGTGCCTTATCCAGAATGGCACAGCTGGATGGCTGTGCTCCAGTGTTTTGTCTTGTTTTCCTGTCTGCATACTCATTCCTAAACACCTAATAGTTTTTCAACTTCAATTTATATCAAAATAGATTTTTGGCATGTAAATACTCTGCTGTTTATTTGGGAGAGGAAATCTTCAGTGCTCATGAGCAAAGACTACCTAGTCCTGGTGATCTCATTGTTCCAGTGCAACATTTGAAAAGCATTTGCCTCTCTTGAAATCAGTATATGATTACGCTTAGAATTTAAATTTGAGGCTTCAACTGGGTGTAAATACTGCAAAGTCTTTGAGCTAGTCTGTGAGCGAGTTTTATTTGATGAGAGGAGGATCAATTAAATCTGATTAGTTGGGGCAAAAGTATAGGCAGCTTATGCCATAATGTTGGTGATGAAATGGATACTCCAGTAAGGTAGGAGGTACCATATCATGCACTCCAAAATAATCCCATAAAGCATGTGTACGAGTGCCTGGGAATAAATAATGTAGTTTGAGCCAAATGCTGACCAGGATGCTTTCAGTAGCTTTCAAAAGGAGCTTAATTTGTTTGCCTTGTAGTGATTGAGCATTTGCATAAATAAATGTTGCTATCGTGCAGATTTTTTAAAGAATCTGCCTGTTTGTTGCAGGAAGATAATTTTAGAGCAAGATACTGGTGGTCCTAAGGAAATTAAGATTAAAAAAATAGAGAAAGGTGCAGACTAACTTCTGTTGTTATTCTAGCAAACACCCTAATTTACTGGTCTAGCTTTTGTTTGTAGGTGAACACATCTCACCTAACAGTTAAGCAGTGAAGAATAGGGGGAAAGAAGTACTTTTACCCTAAACATGCCTATTGTATCTTTTTTCTCATTTCACTCATTTAGCTCAATCACACATGATAAGCAAATTAATATCTACTTGTCTTTGAAGCTTAATACTCTGTAACAGGAGACCCACAAAGGGTTTTGCTAGAAAACACCTTTCCAACGTAACAGGGGGTTTTTTGTCCCTGGTGCACCTCTTATGCAAGTATAATGCTATTAAAATACCTAACATTCAGGTTTATCAATTACCACTACAGCATAGTGCCAGAGAAATACTGCCCTCAAGTCTGAATGCTCAAAATAAAAATGGGAAGGAAGTGCAGGCACTTGGTTTCACAGTGTTAGTGCAGCCATGATTTGCATATGAAGTGAATTCTGTTCTGATCTCAAAGGGGGATGTTATAAAATCACTTGATAATCTCTGTCTAGAAAGCCTGCATCTCCTTCAAGTGAACTGCGTGGTAGGTAACTTAATATGTATATTCTTGTGTAAAAGGGCAGCAACACAGGGATTTTAATTTTTTTTTTTCCATTTGCATTACAATTGATCTGTTTGCTGTCTCTCCTAGTTATGGTCTATTTGTTTTCTTTATTGTAGATGGGACTGCACCACATTTTGTGGTTATTGTGGCTATAGCAGTTACAGATGGTTTTAAAGATCACTTAATGTTAACAAAAACAAAATCAAACAAAGTTACGTTAGAATTGGAGTGCAGCCATGTTACAGCTGAGCCCTCCAAGACATTTGTAAAGGCTCTGCAGCCTGTGTTTTAACGCCACAAAAAATACACATGGAACCTTGAAAAGAAGTTTTAAATGCGAAAGAGAGTGATAAAATAAAATGCAGAGAGTGTAGTTGGACTAAGTGTGGAATTTCTCCAGTGTCCTTTCCTTTTTGTTCTCCTGCAGGTTGGAAGTCGCAGGGTTATTCAGTATGGGGCGGCCTTCATGCTCTTGCTTGGGATGGTTGGCAAGTTCAGTGCTCTCTTTGCATCGCTGCCTGACCCCGTGCTTGGTGCCCTCTTCTGCACTCTCTTTGGTAACGTATGTTTTTTTGCTCCTCTTTGTGTACTATGCGGCTATATCTTTTTACTCTAGTGCTGTGTTTATATGTATGTTGCTATCTTTTTTTGAAGAAAAAGGCTATATAAAAGCTGAGACTTGTTTTATTTTTATTTAGGGATGATTACAGCCGTGGGTCTGTCTAACCTCCAGTTCATAGATTTAAATTCTTCTCGTAACCTGTTTGTACTTGGATTTTCCATTTTCTTTGGGCTTGTCCTTCCAAGCTATCTCAAACAAAATCCACTGGTCACAGGTATGTGTTTCTGCTGAGTTACATGAAGCATACTTTTACCTTGTACTCATATGCAAAGTACATACAAGTACAAAGTAATGTAAAGGGTAAAGAAGAGAAAAAACAAAGTATTATGGAGACAATCAAAGCTATAGATAAGAAGGCAGGTGTGTTCAGAGGAGAATTAATTGAGATGTTGAGCCCTGAATTGAATGTTTCAGTGGGATACATCTGAAGTTGTCCTGCTTTCTCTGGGTACGATTGTAGAGCAGTGGAAGGATGCGATTGCCAGTTGGACTGGCAGAAAGACTAAAAGAGTGAATCTGAGTTGTAAATGACGTTTGTAAAATGATTGTAAAAGAATAAGGGGAGATACCAAGTAGAGCTCGGAAGTTAGGAATTTGTTTGGGGTTTTGAAAATTTTGTCACTGCAGACGTGTTCTGAATCTGAATTTGAATGAACTCAGTTTCAGACTGTTAGCCAAATTATCGTCTTGGTGAATTCATGGAGAAGGTTTTCTGTTTTAATACTACCTTCTCATGGCAGTGTATGTCATCAAAGGAAGACTCTCTACAGGAACACTTAACTTGCTTGGTTTTGGTTTTCCTTTTTTTTTTTGTTTTTAAAGGAAACATTAACAAACTTTTTATAGCTATCGTTTCAGAACCAGATTTAAGAGCATATCTAACCTACTTTAAGTTGTTCAGAAAAGTAGATCATTCAAGCGGACTTAATGATGATACATTAATACAATGTTCTTCTGTGAATTGGTGCTATGAAGTCTTGCCCTTTTACAAAGTAGAAGTTTATAAAAGGGATTATTTCAGTCCACTTGATTTTACATTATGGACATTTCTCCTTTTCCATTTTGTAGTTTTCTATTTTGTTTAAATTAAGCAGTTGTGTCTGCAGTAGGAAACTTAAATGGCATTTCATGACATTTTTATAAGCAGCTGAAAGTTCATGGAGTTACGTTTTGGGAAAGAAGGGGTCCCCATGGTGTACTACATTAGTTGAAGGTTCTTCTGCATCTATTCCCATGTGGTTTTAAGAGTCCTATTTGAGCAAATTCCTCGGTGAACTCAGTAGCAAGTTTTCCCAGTTGACCTATGTGTAAATCAGTAAGATGTGTATGTGTACGATAAAAATTCAAATTCTAAATATCTTTTTTCCTGTTCTTCTAGGAATAGCGGGCATTGATCAAGTATTAAATGTTCTTCTCACCACAGCCATGTTTGTCGGTGGCTGCGTTGCATTTATTTTGGATAATACCATTCCAGGTCAGCATGTGAACTTGTCATTTTATCTGAAATAACAACTGCCTTTCTGAATGAAGATGGCACGGCGTTTTCATGGAGGCAGGAGATGAGGAAGAGATTACTGCTTTTGTTGTTGACTTCTTTAACACCTAGAGCAGGCTGCTTAACACCTGCATGCCTCAGTTTCCTTGAGACCACTTTGAATCTTTTCAAGTTAAGGTCTCCATCCTATTAAACATATAAAATAGCTGATAAAAATCAAACCAATATAGTCGTCTTCAGAAGCCAGAGTAGAAATATTTTTAAGATCTAAGCCTGCTTCCATTCATTTGAGAGGAAAAATTTGCCTTGACTTCCAGTTACAAAATAAAACAGATAATAGCCATTTCCAATAAACATTTTTTTCCCTCTTCCTGCCACTTTGAGGAGTCTAGAAGATCTTCCCAGTGCTTTGCTGAAGGTCGTGTTTGAGACTTGGGGTTTTCTTTCTTCTCTTAATCTCTACTGTATGTGTGTGTGTTTACGTAAAGATACTCATGTATATTTTTTTTCCTTTTATTTCGACTTCTAGGAAGCCCTGAAGAAAGGGGAATACGGAAATGGAAGAAAGGGGTTGGTAAAGGAAGCAAGTCACTGGATGGCATGGAAACATATGATTTGCCTTTTGGCATGAACTTTATTAAAAAATACAGGTGTTTCAGCTTCCTGCCCATCAGCCCTACCTTCATGGGTTACACGTGGAAAGGCTTCAGGAAAAGCAGTAACTGCAGGAGTTCAGATGAAGACTCAGAAGCTGCAGTATAGCCTTAGTTGAAATTATATTATCTAGTTGTAGTAAAAGATGTATTTGCAGTTTCTTGCTGATTAAGAAGCATTAAAATATATGTTTTGTATATCTGCATTTAAATTCTGGAACCAGAGCTGAGACGGATTTAAAAAAAAAAAAAAAAGCTTTCCTGTTGTGGGTGGTGGTAGCCAGATCTAGTGTCTCTGGGTCAAATTTGCCAATGCTCCTCTGTTTGATTTTCAAAAGCTGTAGATGCCTGCGCACCTAAGTCTGTTTATTTTAAGTGGGGCTTAGGTTCCGGAAGTATGTAGGTGCTATTGAAAAATGTTACTTTTTTAGGGTGATTTTATTTAAGTCATTGATGCTGGCATTTTTGGCGCATTCATTGCTGGCAATGTTAGTTACGCCAGAAAATTTGAATCCTGTCAGAGGGAGTGGGGGTGAAAAAGGAAAAAAAAAAATTACTTCTACTGATGTCAAATCCCCTATATATTGTTTTCTACTCACTGATTTGCACATTCCATATTTTCAGCCCCCTGGAAACCAGACATAGTTGATACTGGCAAATCATGAGAGTATTTTTTTGAATTACCAATAGTTCAGTCAGATGTCCAGTGTTAAGACAGAAAGTTTCTGTAATAACTTTGCCAATGAAAACTAGGACCGATTTCTGATAGCTTAGTGCCGTAGAAGGAACGACTCATTTCATGTCAGTTTGCATTTTTAAACGTTTACTTCTTCTGCCTGGCATTGAGGCACCTAATTATAGTGTCCAGGTGACGGTTTTCTTTAAAGGGACATATGTAGCTTGAGTTTTACAGAGATGGGAAACTTTTAACTTCCAGACAGGACCCGATAACAGTTTTTACAGTGCAATGGCTGTATCCAGCAAGACATTTCCTGAACAAAAATGCCAATTTGTTGAGCAGTTCTAAGCAGTTAACATCTGCACACATGCAGCTTTCCCTGCAGGGAAAGCCCCACAGTCAAAACGCTGCTGGCATTCACTGGTTTGGATCTGCGCAGAATTTTCTTGATCGGATATCGAGAGCCGATGCTGCCTATGAGCGGCTTACGTTGCATTGCCTCTTTTTCTCCTCTCTTTTTGGGGCTTCTGCAAAAGCTCGTTACTGCTGCGGAGGTGATCTTGAACGGCAGAGACACTATGTTTGATGTCCTCATCCACTGGATGGTTTAACGGGTATTGGGTCCAATCAGGGCACCATTCAGATTTTTTTTTTTTTTTCCTGGAATAGTCTCAGCTCTGATGTTATGTGGGTGTTCATGCTCATCATGCATTCATAATTAAAAGTTTTATTCATGTTTAATGTTCTTACTATTGCAAGTTAGTTTTAGACTTCAGTGTGGCCCCAAAAGCATTTTTAAGCTGTGGAGATCATCAGGGAAATGTAGTGTAATGTAATTTCAAGGCCAGTATGCTCTACGGTGCTTGCGTTTTGTATTCCTGGAAAAAACATAACAGTAGATCTTGTAATTCACTAATATATTTATCAAAGTTTGACTACTGGATGGGAGCGCAGGAACTCTGTTTTCTCTGAGTCTACTTCCAGGTGAATTTGTTATTGGTTATTGAAGCATGGAAGGGTTGGGGTGGGGAGGGCGAGGAAAGAGCTTAACGGATCAGTACTGAGTAGTGTAGAGTCGGAATGATTCCATTGATATCGTTCTCAGCATGCCATGGCTATTTCCAGAAACTAGTTTATACCGCTTTTTCCATAACAAAGCATGTGTTTGTTCCTGCTTCAGGGAACTTTCAGTAGTTTGCAGTCTTGGTGTCAATAGGACTATCTCAAAAGCTGGTCGGGAGAGTTATTGTGCAGTAGACAAGGTTAGTTTGCCTGTGAAACAAAGTCATTTTTATAATTTTAAAATTTTTCCTCTTCAGGTAGTGAGGTGTTAGATTTCCACATCCACTTGCAGGTAGTTTTGAGTGCGGAGACCTCTAATCAGTGGCACGAAGCTTCCAAATTTCCCAACTTTATGTGCAACCAAAGATGTGTGGGAGAGGTGGGGGAGTTAAATATATATATAGATATATGTATAAAAGGAAAAAAAAGAAAAAAGCCACCTGTGGACGGTGGTTGTAATGTTGTAAAACACCAAAGGTGGTTAGCTTGTAAATGTTGAGAAAGGGAGGCAAAAGTTTTCTATTTAAAACAGTGCCACCTCGGAAATATAGAAATGTCAACTCCAGTGATGCTGCTGGGCACGGAGCACGGCAGTGACATCTGTGCCCCGAGGCTTTTCTAACTTCTCCCCCCAAATATTCTCTTGATAACTTCAGTGCTTACACAGTCAAGAGACGAGGCGATGAGAAATAGCATTTGTCTTCTCTCACCTTTGGCTGAAGTAAAGCTGTGCATGTTCTGTATTGCCTTCACTTGAAAATCGCCAAGACACTGCAGTCAAATTACAGGGCAACGAATCCAAGGATACTTTTTTCTTCTCCCCGGAGCAGAACACCACCCCTTTCTTGGAGCGTAGGAAAGACTATCCGAATAGGTAAAGTCCGATTACTCCATTTAACTGTTGGATTTAATTCTTTCTGTGGCTTTGGGTCCTACCTTGCCGATTCTGTTGACTGGCTGAGAGAAGTGCAGTAGTGTTTAGCCGGCATGTTTGCTTTTCTAGCCACTGACCTTGGTAACACTAAAATAAGTAGTTGTAGTTAGCAGTCATTTTTGTAACCAAATGTGTATATGTAACAACTCTCTCCATCTTACTACAAACATGAATGCTTAAAGATGAGCCTCAGTTTTGCAAAGGAGATCCGCTGAAGCACCTGTAATGTATAGCAAAGGGTTACGGTGGAGTCATGGCAGTACCTTGAACGTACAGGGCATGCAGCTGCTGCACCCGGGAGATTGCTGTTAAAGCGTGCGTCTCTCCAGCGCTGAGAGGTGAGCAAAGGATGGAGCTGACGCGCAGGTGCCTTGGAAAGAGAAGCTCCCCTGTCTCTTTCCGATGCACCTGAACCCATCCCAGAGCTGCCGGTCGAAAAAGATGCATTGCTTTTCTTTGTGCCTCTCAATTGCCCCCGGTTTTGTGCAGTCGCAGCAGGCGATTGCGGACCTGAAATGCTTCTCCCGCGTCCGCTTCTCTACGCTGGCATTTAAAGTGGCTGTTGTGAAGTGCCCTGGCCGGGGGGAGCACGGGGCGCAGCCTGAGCTCTGTGTTGCAGAGGATGAACTTGCAGTTTTGAAAAGCATTTAAATATTTCGTGTTTGCTAGTTACGTCCAGGCTTCGATGCGTAAGGGTGGCTGGGTATAGAAATCTGACTGTAAATGCAATACGGTATTTTTCCTATATGTGTTATTGCCTGCCTTTAAAATGGCTAAACTAAACAAAACCACATAGGGAAGACGACACCTGAGAGATGAGTTAAGAGGCGATGAGATGTTTCAACCAAACTTTAAGACGGAAGGGCAAATATTCATGGTAGAAATATCATTTTGTCATATCAAAGATGGTATCAATGTATGCAAAACAAAATAACTTGGGACTTTTGTAATTGATATTCTATTGTAATTTTTTTTAGGTTAAATTAAGAATTCTTGCTAACATGTTTAAACACGTTTTCTAAAGTAAATACTTGCAAATTATACCTATAGAAATTTAGGTTTCATAGCTAGCAGCTATGACTGATTAATGTTGTCATATTAGAGTGTGTTGGCGGAGGAACTTAATCAGGTACCTCGCTCAGAAAGTTCAACCTTTAAACCCAGAATTTGCTTTATGCCTTTTAGTACTGACTTTAAATATGGCAACTTGGTTTGTACATGAATATTGCAGTATTTTATTTCCATATATTAAAAATAACATTTCCACTCAGGATAATGATCGCCGTTTTCCTGGGGGGGAGTGGTATGATTGTCATGACAATGTCATGTGATGGTAGAATTTCTTCATTGACGAATCTATAGTAGTTGTGTATACTTTATTTACCCATGTTCATGTTCCTACCGAAAACTAAAGGGTTTCTTTATTGTTCATCTCCCTACTGAGATCTTGGTACTCCCGATGCAGAATTGGCACTTGCAAACTGAAATCCTCGGTACTATTTATACCACAAGGAGCATCAGTGAGTGCAACTGGTCATTTATAGCATTGCATCCTTAATCAAAAGTGTTGAAAGTGGCATCATTTGTGGTATAAACAGCACTCCAGGCACACGTGGTTTATATTAGCCGGCTTCTAATGGTTTGAGTGAGCCATTGGATGCTTACACGCAATCTGAAACAACCTGTGCTTACCACAGTTTGTGTATCGATGTAGAAAATGCATGTGCGACAGACCAGCACAACCTACGGCGTTTCTTTTACGTGGCCTTCTTACACCAAAAGCGACTTTTTTTTCTTTTGTTTCTTTTTTTTTTAAGGGGCGGGGGGAGTGGTGGGTCACTCATTTTTGCAGAAAATGTCCCACTTTGGTGCCTGTTTCTTAGTATTTCTTAAGGCTGATGGCCTTGTTGGCCGCGGGATGACAGGTACTCTGCGCTCTCGTGTTTATACAGCTGCGGTAGGTCGTTCCAGTATTGGAGGAGGCCACGAGTTTGCCAGTGTTTCGCTTCTGCCCATGAGTCTATACAGCTTCGTGCTGGGCTGCTTTTAAGCATTGGGGATCCGTGTTCAGAGCCATCCAAAATAGTCCTGTCTAGTTCTAATTTGACTGTGACTGTGCATTGTCATCCGTACATATTGATATGAGAGATATATTTAGAATTGCCTTGCGTACTATCTGGCATTGACTACATCTTTCCAGGTAAATCATCTTGCTGCCAGTCCAAATTATTGTACTTTGTCTGTTTATAACAACCTTCGGCGTAACAAACTATTGACTGTTCTTAGGCAGTGGGGATAAGTATTTTTTTTTTCCATTACTTTCTGTGACTGACTTTGGCTGTAAAACTTTTTTGTTCAACAGCAAGAGGTTTTTTGTTCTGTTTTTTTTTCTTTTTTGTTCTGAGATGTGTAATTCTTTTATGGAGTTGTTTTTTTAATTTCATATTTTTTTCTAACATTGCTTCATTAAACAAATATTTAAAAATGTAATATTTGGACCAGATGTTGTGAATAATAGTAGATAAAGCTATTTTATTCTGTATTTTTAAAGCTGTTCAGTATAAATAAACGCGGGCATAGATGCAACTTGGCAGCGTGGTGTTCCACTTCCTTTTAAACGTCCCCTTCGCAGGAGCATCGACACTTTGGGAACCCAGGTGATGTGAAGACCAAGCACCTCTTTTTAGCAAGCGCCACCCAAAAATACAACCCCCAGCTGCCTTCCTGACCCTTCCAGCTCCCAGCCCGCAGCTTGTACCACAAAGATGCATTCAGTTTCCTTGATTGATTTGGAAGCGGCAGTGCTTACGCTCTGTACCTCTTATTTGCCGTCTGTCCGGTTGAGGCAGCTCCCAACCTCTCAGGCGGCTGAGCAGCAGCAGCAAAACTCCCTGTAAAAGCAATTGCACGGTCAGCAGTGACGTGTTTCTGAGCAATGTCCATGCAGCAAAATTTCAGTGACTAATTTCCTCATTAAAATTTAAAAAACAACCTTCAAGTTCTCATAGTGATTTCCACTGGGCAGAGGCTTCGAGATACTCTGTCCAGTTAAGAGTAGGAGCAGCAAGAGTTACGCGCAGAGAAATAACCCCTGGTTTAGGGTAAAGCCTTAGGATTGGGGATTTGCCTAAATTCCTGCCCTACCTTTGGCAATCTGTAGCCGAAGCGAAGTCTCCTGGGCCCTTGTCGGGGCTGCTGCATGCCCAGAGCGGTCTCAGGGCACGGTGTAGTTGGAGATGTCCTGTCGCTCCTCTGGGACAGCGTGTACGGATAAATTAGTCGAGTATCACCTTGCCTCGTCACCAGCATTTGAAAAGAAAGAAGCTGCCTAGCACCTTGCCTCATTCCCCAACAATTTAATTAACTCATTTATTTTATCTGGAGCTGTACTATGAAGTTCCTCATGCCAGCCTGGAGCTCCAGTGATGTGCAGTAGCTGCCCGCAATGAATTGAGACCCAGAAATGTCCGGCTGAGGATATGCAGCACCTTCAGACGTCCGTCAGCCTTCAAGGTATCTGAGCTACTACTGATTTTAAGGGGAATTAAGACACCCAAGTACCTTTCTGAACTTGGATGTAGCCCACTGCGACTAGTCCAAAAACAGTGTAGTCGGGTGGGAAGAAAAATGGCAAAAAGCCACCTAAATCGGGAGCGAGAGGGGGTGAAGGTGGGTCTGGTATCAAAGCCGGTGGAGCAGCTGTCTGACCAGGATGAGGGATTTCTAATCGTTCCTGAGCTGAGCTGGGTTTGGGTCCGTGATGAAAACGGCTCTGATCTTAATCCTGATTAATCCTTTGTGCTACTGGGTCAGAGCTCTGGAAATAATTGTGTTTTTTCCTTGTGTCTTGCCCAAATCAAAATTCAGCATCAGCTGCATCGACCCAATAAGAAGGGCTTTGCCCCAGGTGGAATCTCCAGACCTGAGGATTTTCAGAATGACTGAAACCTCCTCAAACGGGGACAGCGACGGTATTTTGAAGAAACACGTGTTAGGTACGAGCAAAGGCCTTTTCAAGAGCCACGTCGCTTCCCATCTGGTTCCTGGAGGCTGCGTAACGGCTAACAGATGCTCCTAAGCTAACGTGTATCCAAATGCGTAATATTGTTTGGTATTTACTGACAATTAGCTTGGGGGTCTTAAAGTTGAAATAATGGGAAGCTGCCAGGGTGTGAAAGGAGGGAGTTTGGACGCTTGTTCAATCTGGGGGGAAATACTTGAATTTTGGAGAATTTTAGAGCTGGTGCTGTGTGCTTGGGCCTGACCGAGGTCCTTGACCCCCCAGGCTCACCTATGGGAGTGGAAACAAGTAAATCCATCGACGCCGATGGTTTAAAAGGCATCAACCACGTTCCCTGCATGGCATTTAGCACAGAAACGCTGATTTAACCTGCGCAACAGGTGCTGTAACATCCCTGTGCGGCTAAACGCAGGCTCTGACTTCGGAGCGTCCTTTTCCTGGGATACCTTCGGCAGCCGGGAGGGATGCTCGGGCTCTGGCAAGGCAGAATTTTTGGTCTTCGACGTAGGTTTGGTTCTGCTTGGGTTTGTGCTCACAACCGCTGTGCGGGTGAGGAGGAGCTGGCAGCCTGCCCTGTCCTCGCAGGTTGCAGGAACGGGTCAAATTCCTTTTATTTGGTAAATAAATGCCTCCATCCAGGCTCCATCCTTCCCGCCCCACCGAGCAGGATGTCGCAAAATCAGGATTTAATCCCAGTTCTGCAACCAAGTTCCTCCTTGTGCTCGCGCAGGTGCCCACAGCACACCCCTCTATATTTTTTTTTTTCTCCGTTTTTGCTCTGATTTGCATCCACCCCGTGAGCTGGGGGGTATGGTAGCAGCTTTCCCTCTCTTTGGGGCTAAACCCCTGCGTTTTGGGGCTGGGGTTTGCACAGCGCAGGCGGCCGGGGCCGGCTCCGCTCCATTGTGCGGCGCGGCCGGGCTCTCCCCGCGACAAAGGGCCTCTCATCTCCGCCAGCCCTCGAAGATGCAGCTGGAATATAAATACTAACCCCCATCCCGCCTCCCTTTCACCGAGTCAGTGTTTCCCCAAGCCAGATGGCTCCTCCTGAACTTCTCATATTTTACATACAAATCAAAAAAAAAATAGGAAAAAAAGAAAAGGGCCGATTACAATCCCTGGTTGTGAAGACTTGCTTGTTTTGCTAAACCAGCTGTTTCGATTATTTCTTTGGGGTTTTTTTTTCCCCCTTCGTGTGGGCTGTTTCTAGGCAAATTCCTTAAAAAGAAAAAAAAGCCCAGAGAAGCCACAAAGCACTGGGAAAGGTCAGGAGCAGACAAAGGCGGAGGGACGTGGCCGCACGCCGCTGCTCTTCTCAAATACTTAAAACCTCCGTGCTCCCCCAAACCCTCCCCGCAGCAACGCGGGGCGCACGGGCAGGATGGGACCCGCAGCCTGGGAGCGGAGGCTGGAGGCTGAGCACCCTTTCGGAGGTAACCGTGACCCCAAGCTGCATCATCTGCTTCCAGGCAGATTTTTATTTATTTATTTTTTAATTTATTTCCTCTTCAATCCCCTTCTTGGAGGCGGTTTTGGATCTGGACAGGATCCCACGGCCGTGGTTGGGAACCGGCGGCTGTGAGTGCATGGCCCTGTTGCACCGTCCCGGAGGCAGAACGGCGAGCGCGATGCCTGCGCGGCTCTGGCACTGAATATCACAGGCTTTGGGGCATTTTAAGGCAGAAATAACCGCTTTAGCCTGTGTGATGCAGCCTGCAAGGCTCCCTCCCGGAGTCCTGCACGGAGCTGGAGCCCATCCTAAGAGCATTTCCAGCCTGGGTGCATGGGGTGGGACATCCTTTGGGACCCTGGTTCCTGGCACCCGGGGCCGGGGCATCCTTTGGGATCCTGGTCCTGGCACTGGGGCTGGGGCATCCTTTGGGATCCTGGTCCTGGCACCGGGGCTGGGGCATCCTTTGGGATCCTGGTCCTGGCACCCGGGGCTGGGGCATCCTTTGGGATCCTGGTCCTGGCACCCGGGGCTGGGGCATCCTTTGGGATCCTGGTCCTGGCACTGGGGCTGGGGCATCCTTTGGGATCCTGGTCCTGGCACCTGGGGCTGGGGCATCCTTTGGGATCCTGGTCCTGGCACCCGGGGCTGGGGCATCCTTTGGGATCCTGGTCCTGGGGTGCAACCTGGGTGCCAGAAACGGGGTGTCCTTTGAGAACCCAGTCCCAGAGCCCGAACCAGGGCTTTGAGCTGGAGCATCCTTTGGGATCCCACTCCCGGGGGGTACAACCTGGGTGCCCGAGTTAGCGCATCCTTTGGGGCATCCCCAATCCTGGCACCTAGTACGGGGTATCCCTTGGCATCCCGGTGCCGGGGTGACCCTGGGTGCCGGAGCGGGGTGTCCCCCGGGATTTCACCACCAGTACCCCGGCGCGTACCCGCAGCCCCGCCCCGCCCCGCCCCGCCGAGGGGCGGCCCTACGGGGCACCGGCAGCGGCGCGGAGCGGCGCGGAGCGGGAGCGGGTGAGTGCGGGCGGGACGGGGCAGCCCCGACCCCGACCCCAACCCCGGCGGGGAGCAGCCCCGGCGCCGACCCGGAGCCCCCCCGGAGCCCCATCCGCGGTGAGGCGAAGGCGAAGGCTGCGCCCACCCCCGGGGAGGGGGTGGGGGGGGGATCGGGCCCGCACGCCCTGGGTGGGGGTGTCACCTCTGCACCCAACGAGCATCCTCGGCAGCACCCTCTCTTTTGGGGCTGGCTGCTCTCGCGGGCTGGAAGGGAGCACGGGCACCCACCGCTCCCCAGCCTGGGCACGACACCTTGGCTGCGGCCCCCACCGCACCCGGCGGGGAGACCCCCCAGCCCCGCTCCCGCACCCCACCACGAGCCCTTGAGGGCCACCAGCTCTGCTCGGGGGGGCCTGAGCTGCTGAGCGTGGCCAACGGCTCCCCTCGCTGCTCCCCAAGCGAGCCGGCACCCCGATGCCATCGCCCGCCAACGGCTCTGCCACCGCTCCCCGTTCCCCTCCTTTCCCCTTCGCAGGACGGGGCTGAGCAGTTGGGCTGGCGAACAATAGCGGCGCCGGAAAACAATGGAGCTGCCGCACCTTCGCGCTTAGGGACGCCGGACGGACGCTCGGAAGAAATCCCCGCTCCAAAATAACGCCTGGGCCAGAGCCACCGCTGCAGCGGCTCACGGGAGCCGTCCGCTGAGCAGCCTCGGTCAAGCAAAGGATCTGCCGGGACAGGGTGAGAACACTCAATTGTATCCCACCGCTGAGCGAAGCGGCTTTGAGAGGCTCTCGGTGTCTACGAGGGAATTGTCGCCTCCGGATGATGCTTTGCTACCGCTTGCATCGGGATCAATGCGCCGTTGGGCTGGTTAAAAGCCGCCCTGGGCGGCAGGGAAGCGGCAGGGTTTGTGCAGGAGGGAGCATCGCGGCCTCCCCGGGGAGCGGGATATTCCCACAATCCCTCGCACGGCCGGGGGAAGCCTCAGCTGCGCCGAAACCGCGTCTCCCGCCCGAGCGGGGAGATGCCAAAGCGGCAGCGGGGATGCTGCCAAAGCATCCGCGTGCCGCAGGAGGGGACGGAGAAAGCAAAAACCCCCTAGAAAACGCTCCTTTCTTTGCTGGAGCAGGGAATACCCCCCTTCCCTGCTGCAAACACGCTCTTTGGGGGTATTTTTCTAATTTTTTTTCTATTTTTGTGTTCTGTCTATGCCCTGTGTCTCCCCGGGAGCTCTGCAAAAGTGAGCGCTCGTCCCCGCTCCACGCGAGGGGCTGCGAGCGTGGCCAGGCTCCCTCTGCACCGCAGAGTAGATGGGGCTGTAGGGACGTGGGGAAGGATCGTAGGAAGGTTATTTTTCGGGGGGGGATAAGCCTGGGGGCCGTCAGGCCTGAAAGCGAGCGCGGAAGCAGCCGACAGCTCGTGTTGGAAGGCAGCGAGGGCTGAAATCCTCCTGCCACGTCTGCAGGGGGAATTGATTTGATCTGATTATTTTTTTTTAAAAAAGCGCTTTGCAAAACAGCAGCGAAACCTCAGCCCGCGCTGGGCGCGAAGGAAATACGTCAGCTCGGAGTGGGGAAACTGAGGCACGGGGGGTGCCGGGAAATTAAGACAGCGCTGAGCTGCTGAGGCTGAGCAACCGATTGGGCAATTTGCATGTTGCCAGCCCTTTTATTTGGGCGATTTCCAGCCTTTCGCCAAAGCCGTGGCAGAAAATCGGGAGGGGCGGCGGCAGCAGGTCTCCATTTGGGGATCTCCGGGCAGCCGCCGCTCCCTTCCACCCGCAGCCCGGTGCTCTCGAGACCCAAAAAAGGAAGAATTTGCCCCTTTCCTTGCTGCTCGGAAGGGGATGTGATGACGGAGGTGAAGGTGGCAGCTCCGGGGCGGTAAACAGGAAACCGGGCTCCTCGGCGCAGGGGGACGCACCTGCGTTTCGGGGCTCCCCGTCCATCCCAAAATGATTATTATTTTCGGCTGGAGTTCACGCCGATGTCCCCTTTGAGGGAACCGGGGCTTTGGCTTCGCCCCTTCGTCCCACCACGACGCCACGGAGCAAAATCCCATCTGCGTCGCTGGAGAGGGGGCGGTTTCGGCCACTTTGGTATTTTTTGGCACGGGCCAAGCAGCCGCGTCGTTTACTCCTCCCTCCGCATGGCAATGCCTTAGCGCTGACTTCCCCGGAGCTTTTTCATCCGGTTTCAGGGGACACCCGCAAGCGAGATGCTTATTTCTACCATTCCGGTATCTCGCAGCTGGTAACCCCCAAGTTCGGGTCCCGGCCGGGGCAGGTGCCATGCAGCCGCCGCACCGACATTTATCCCAAAGCCACAAAGCCGGCTGCAAAACCCCCTCCCAGTATCATTTTTGAGGGATAAATAGGACTATTACTGCGTTTATTCCCCGTGGGAGGATGGATGGATGCGGGAGTGCCGGCCGCGGGAGGAGGGTTGATGCCGGGCTTTGCCGGGATGCTCGTGCGGCTCCTCGGCACGTCAGGAAACCCGAAGCTTTGTCAGCTTTTCCGTTGCGACGTGCGATTTTCGGCGGCGGGTTTCTCTTCTGCTTTCTCCAGGCAGAGCTGGAGCCCCGGGGGCCGGGCCGCCTTCCTGCCCTGCCTGCTTAAACAGCTTTGCTTTTGCAACCTCTTCCCTGGTTTGAAGCATGACGCAGAATATTTTTTGCTGTTGCATATCGTTTATTTGCTAAAATATATCCCGATGTGCGGGGTAAGAAGCAGGGATCGCTGCTGTGCTGAGGTTTTAGGGGCAGGTCCGTCCTCCGACACAGGTTTTACCGCACGGCCTTGGTTGAGTCATTTATCCGCCTGGGTTTTGTTGTGGGGTTGTTTGGGGTTTTTTTGGCAGGAAAATGGGTTTGTTTCCCAGGGGATTGGGAGGAAGCACATGGCGACGCGGGAGGTGAAAGAAAACAGCAGTTTGTGGGTCTAACGCTCTTTTCTCGCCTCGGTTTCTCTTTCTGGGGAAGGGAGGGGAGGGGTGAGACCCTGGAAAAATGAAAGCTGGTCTGTAGGAGGGTTTGCACAAACATCCGAGGAAAAGTGCGACCTGAGAAGCCCTTTCTCGTCGCTCAAAACCACCCCAACATTGCACTTCAAGGTCTGGTTTCCAAAGTGCTCCGGGCCCGCGAGCGACCGTGAGGGCTTCGCCCTAAATCTCATTTTAACTCCACTTCGTAGCATCCAAAAATCGCGCTCGTGCCCTAAGCCGGGGCCACTCCCGAGGTGGGATTTGGGAGGGAGTTTCTAAGTGTTTGCATGAGAGCGATGGAGATGTTTTGGCACTGGAGGGATCACCCAAAAATTTAACCGGCATCGTAAAAAAAAAATATAAAGGAACCAGCCGGGCGTCTTGCTGCTTGCGAAAGTCGGCCCTCGTGCCCGCTGCCTGGTTTCGGGACGGCAGGAGGAAGCATCAGGCCGGATCCAGTAAAATAAATGGAGAAAAGGAAGAAATCCTTCTTAGAACCCTCCCGCCTCCAGGTCTGGCATCGCCGGGGCAGTCCGTGGATGCCCGAAATGCAAATGTTAGCGTAAGCGTATCTCTGCCGCTATTAAATTTTCAGTGAGTTTTACAACGCTTCTCTCCTTCTCTGATTTCCCCTCCCTCCCCATCGGTTTTCCCGGAGGAAAACTTTACCTGCGACTGCACCCACTGGAGCCTTTTCCCAAAAGCTCTTCCAAATCCAAGCAAGTTCATTTTTCCCCGTTATCCCGGGGCGCGCGTCCGGGCGGCGGTAACGGGGCGGTTCACACCGACGCTGTTCTCTCCTCCCTCTTTGCAATTCAGCTCCCATGAGAGAAGAGCGGGAGGATGGATTACGGCGGCTGCGAGTACCTGGTCCCCTGCGGAAAAGACAAATTCATCTCCAAGTAAGATGCTCGGCAGGGCTGTAACGCAGAACTGCCGCCGCGCTGGTGGCCGGGGAGTTATTTGCAATATTCCCGGGGAGTTTCGCCTTCGAGCTGGGAGGAGGGGAGGGACCCTGGGTTTTAACTCAATTCGGTTGGATTTGGAAAGAAAAAGCCATTCTGGGGCAAGAAACGGCAACTTCCTTTAAAAAAAAAGGGTCGCTGACGGGATTTTGAAATTCTTTTCTTAGGAGCGTGGCCAAAGGCTCCATAAAATTCCGTGAAATACAGGTTTTGCTGAAAAAGGTCCCGATTAGTAATTGCTCTTGTACGCTTTGGTAAAGAAGTAAAATGATTCCTAAGTTTCAAGGAAGATTTTAGAGGAGATAAAGCATGTATGTGACATTTCCCTCCCTTTTTTTTCTTTCTCATAACCCCAAATCCCCGTGATTTGTGCTTCTTTATACTAATCCGATGGTGCCGAGCATCCCTAAACTCCATCGCCAGCGCAGCTGAATTAAGGACAGCTTCGTGAGTGAATGCCAGAGGCATCGCTGCCCCGTGATTCATAGCTGTGCTTAGCCTGGGTTATTTTTTTATTATTATTATTGGTTTTATTATTTATTTTTATTATTTATTTGCAACTGGATGGGTGCTCAGGCTTTTAATTTGAGGTCCGGGTCCGGGTCCAGAGCCACGAGCCGACGTGCTCAACTCGCCTGTGATAACTTGTGACTCCAGCATGACCCAAGGGCTTGGGCTCTCCGAAAATTCCCGTGTTTTTCAGCCTTGTGACCGACCCCACCGAAGTCTGACGGGTTTTCTTACGTCTTTTTGCAAGGTTGACGGAGGGCGCGGTTGCGGGGAGTTTGTCCCCCCTAATCGCGGTTGCAAAGGGCAGTGCCCTGGTTGAACCTGCAGCAGATATCCTCAGCGAGGGAGGTCTAGAGGCAGCAAAAGACCCAAATTTGCCCCAAATGAAGCTGGTTTGGGTCCCCCAGCAGCGTGGCGGGTTCATCGCCCAGCCTGGCCCTGGGAAGCAATTCCTGCTTTCTCCCAGTTTCCCAAAATTCCCGCCCTGGATGGCTCGGGGGGTTCCACGCCGGGTACCGAGCAACGCCTGCAACGTCCCCCCTCGCTCCTCCGCCTCTCTTCTCAGCATCTTTCCCATTTTTTTCCAGAAATGAGCTGCTCCTACACTTGAAAACGTACAACATCTACTACGAAGGGCAAAATTTGCAGCTGCGGCACCGGGAGGTAAGAAACCCATAAGAACCCCTGGTAAGCAGCCAGCTCTCCAGCGGGAGAGCAAAATCCGAGGGAATTGGGTTTGACTCGGATTTGCGAGGTCCCAAATAATGCCTCGTAGTAATGTTCGCGGCTCTTTGTGTCTCGGATCTCGAGCTGCCCGTCTCTCGCGCAGGAGGAAGGCGAACTCATCGTGGAGGGGCTGCTGAACATCTCCTGGGGTTTGCGGCGACCCATCCGCCTGCAGATGCAGGATGATAACCAGCGCATCCGCCCGCCGCCCTCCTCTTCCTCCTGGCACTCGGGCTGCAACCTGGGAGCCCATGGGTGAGCCGGGGGGGGGGGGGAAAGCAGCCCCCCACCCACCCGAGGCAGCGTTTGTCGGGGTGCCCCGCTGCCTCCTCGGGGTCCTTTTTTTTTCCCCCCAATGTGCCACACCCTGAAGAAGCCAAGTCCGAAATAAAGTAGCTTGGTCTCACTTTGCAAAGCCCCCCCTCTTTTGCAAAACTCCCCCTTTTGCAAACCCCTCTCCCCCTTTTTGCAAACCCCACCTTTTGCAACCCCTTTTTTTGCAAAGACCCCCCCTTTTGCAAAGCCTCCCCCTTTTGCAGAGCCCCCCCTTTTTGCAAAGCCTCCCCCCCTTTTTTGCAAAGACCCTCCCCTTTTTGCAAACCCCCCTTCTTGAAGACTC
The DNA here is from genome assembly GCF_030936135.1 of Gavia stellata. Lineage (NCBI taxonomy): Eukaryota > Metazoa > Chordata > Aves > Gaviiformes > Gaviidae > Gavia > Gavia stellata. The sequence continues at coordinate 1,291,480 of NC_082624.1, forward strand.
CCTCTTTTGCAAAAACTCCCCTTTTTGCAGAGACCCCCCCTTTTGCAAAGTCCCTCCCCTTTTTGCAAAACTCCCCCTTTTGCAAAGCCCCCCCGCTTTTGCAGCCCCCCCTTTTTGCAAAGACCCCCCTTTTTGCAAACCCCCTTTTTTGCAAAGACTCCCCCTTTTGCAGACACCCCCCCTTCTGCAAAGTCCCCCCTTCTGCAAAGCCCCCCCTTTTTGCAAAGATTCCCCCTTTTTGCAAAGCCCCCCTCTTTTGCAAAGACCCCCCCCGTTTGCAAAGCCCCCCTTTTTGCAAAGTCCCCTCTTTTGCAAAGACCCCCCTCTTTTGCAAGCCCCCCCTTTTTGCAAACCCCAACTTTTGCAAACCCCCTTTTTGCAAAGCCCCCCCCCTTTTTGCAAAGATTCCCCCTTTTGCAAAGACCTCCCCTTCTTTTGCAAAGCCCCTCCTTTTTGCAAAGACCCCCCCTTTTTGCAAAGCCTCCCTCCTTTTTGCAAAGACCCCTCCTCTTTTGCAAAGACTCCCCCTCTTTTGCAAGCCCCCCCCTTTTTGCAACCCCCCTTTTTGCAAAGACCCCCCCTTTTTGCAAAGACCCCCCTCTTTTGCAAAGATTCCCCCTTTTGCAAAGACCCCCCCTCTTTTGCAAAGACTCCCCCTCTTTTGCAAGCCCCCCCCTTTTTGCCAAGACCCCCCCTTTTTGCAAAGACCCCCCCCTTTTTGCAAAGGCCCCCCCTTTTTGCAAAGACCCCCCCTTTTTGCAAAGACCCCCCCCTTTTTGCAAAGGCCCCCCCTTTTTGCAAAGACCCCCCCCTCTTTTGCAAAGATTCCCCCTTTTGCAAAGACACCCCCCCCTTTTGCAAAGCCCCCTTTGCCTGCGAGAAGCTCATCCCAAAGGGTCCCGGGGTTCGACGCTGGGTGTTGGGGGGGCCCCAGCGCCCCGGGACACCCCGCTCCCAGCCCCGCTCCACGACCCCCCCGGGACGCGGGACCCCAGCCTGCCGCTCGGTTCTCGGCTGCCGGGGAGCCGCACGTCCGTGCACGACCCTCCGAAGGGTTTTTGGGAGCGGGACAGGATGGGATCCAGGATTTATATTGCAACCAGCCCGTGCCGGGTTATCTGCCAGATCCACAGGGAGACGGGGCTGATTCCCAGCCTGGGAATAGCAACCTGGGGGCTCGGAGTGGGGATTATCCTGGTTATCGCTCCCTCTGCAGCTGCACCCTTACAGGGCACCCATCTCCTTTTTGGTTTTATTGCCAGGTCCGTGCTGAAGCCCAGCACCTTGCCGGACATCCAGGTTACGGATACGGAGGCCACGCCGAATGCGGAGGCTCCCGGGAGCGGTGCAGGTGAGGCAGGTTGGGATCTGGATGGATTTGGCCGGGTGGTTGGGAGCAGCTGCCTTATGTGCTCCGGTTTGATTTGAGAAAAATATAAACGGGGCTTTTTTTCTCTAGAAATCGGTGGCTCCAGGTTACTTTCGGGCATTTCCAAAGCGCCTGTATTTCATTTATTTAATCGCAGCAAGAAAACGGTAGCCCCGATGGCCCGAAACCCTTCCCAAGGGCTTTTGCTCGGGGAAGGGGCCGCGGTGGGACGTGGGGAAGAGGAGCTTGGAAAGAAATACGGGGATGGAGCAAAAAGCCACGTGGGATCGTAGGGAAAAGGATGTCGGCGCTTCCCCTTCCCGGCGGCTCTGCTTTTAGGGAAGAAGAATAGGCTCCGTTGGGAAGTGCCGTTACCATGGGGAAGTCAACATTTCTGCAAAGATTTTTTTTCTTTCCCCTCCCTGGTTTTTCCTCTGTAGCGGGGGAAGAGCTCATCCGCCCCGGCGCTTCGTTAACCCCTTGCTTTTAGCACGAGGCGGGGATGACACAAGCTGTCCCACCGGCAATTCCCGCTGGAAAAACCTGCCTGATGCATTTTTCTCATTCGATCGGCGCATTTTGCAGATGTTCCTGGCTTTTTTTTTTTTTTTTTTGATGCTTTTATGGAAATACACCCTGGAGGCAGATAAGACCCAGGTAATCCTTGCGGCTTCAGGGTGCTCATCCGCCTCCCGGCTCGGGGAGGAGCTGAGCACTTGCAAAACTCATTGATCCATGAAACCTTTTGCCCCTGTCCTCACTCCTCCAGCATTTCCCCTTTCTCTTTTTGATCTCCCCACGCACGACCCTTTTTTTTCCCCCTTAATTAAAGCTTGCCCGGGCGATACCCGCAACGCATCGCACCATCGAAATAACCCAGCAGCTATTTCAGCCGGCCGTACCATGTCGATCCTCTGCCAGCTCATCAGAAAAAACCCTTTTATTATAATTTTTCTCCAAAAGCCTGTAAAAATCAGCGCATAACGTGCGTGCCCGGCTCCTCGTGAGTGCTTAGTCACCGTGGCCCGTGGCGTGCATCTGGAGTGGTGCGCACCAGCGATTTTTCTTGCTGCAGACATGCTTTGAATTAAAACATCCGAGCTCGAGCCCGAGAGGTTCATTAAGGATGGATGAAGAGCTAGTTTATAATAATCTGGACCCAGGCCAGTTATCACGCAGAGATCTGAAGCGCTGGCCTCGTTTGCCTGGTCTCATTAAGGGAAAGGAGGGGGAAAAAAAAAATGTTAAATTATGAAAAAGCAAGTAAAGATGCTGGAGTCCCGGGAGAAGAGGCTTTATCCAGGTAGCAGCCTGGATTTACTCAGTTAAATCTGAATTAACAGCCTCCTTCAGGAGCTGGGGGAGGATAAACCAGTAGCTGCCGTGGTTTAAACTGGGGGGTTAAAGCTGTCCTGGGAAGTTTGTAGGGCTGTATTTCTGGGATGGGGACTTCAGCATCCGTGGGAGATGCTGGGGTAGGACCTCGGGGGGGTTCTCGCTTGCCACCGGTCCTCAGCTCCGTCCTCCCACCGGCTCTTTTCCAGCCGCCAAGTCGCAGCCGGAGGAGACGCCGCAGCTGATGCGGACGCGAAGCGACGTGGGCGTACGGCGCCGGGGCAGCGCCCGCACCCCCAGCGAGCAGCGGCGCATCCGCCGTCACCGCTTCTCCATCAACGGGCACTTCTACAACCATAAGGTGAGCCCCGAGCCTGGCCGGCTCCCCAAAACGTCTCCCGACGGACCGGTGGGGAAATCCAGGCCGGGGGGTTAAATGGACTTTGCGCCCCATAGACATCCGTGTTCACGCCGGCGTACGGCTCCGTCACCAATGTCCGGATAAACAGCACGATGACGACCCCCCAGGTCCTCAAACTGCTGCTCAATAAATTCAAGGTATGTTAGATATCCCCCCGCCGCGCTCCTTCACGGGGAATTTATATCCCATGGATAAAAAAATGCAACGGCGGAACGAAATAATGGGATTTTTTTAAATTGCTGGGAAAGCCTAGGGTAGAAACGTGAACCTTTAACAATGATTTATGTCTCCGTGCAGATTGAGAACTCGGCAGAGGAGTTTGCGCTGTACATCGTCCACACCAGCGGAGGTGAGTCTGCCAAAAAAAAACCCACCCCGGGTCGCCGCGGCAAAGCGCCATCGTCCGCCGGGCTGAACGCCGGTGCTTTTGGCGTTGCAGAGAAGCAGAAGCTACGAGCCAGCGATTACCCCCTCATCGCCCGCATCCTGCAGGGCCCCTGCGAGCAGGTCTCCAAGGTCTTCCTCATGGAGAAGGACCAGGTGGAAGAAGTCACCTACGACGTGAGTTTGCCGGCGCGGGATGCTCGTCGCTTTTTGGATGGGTTCGGGATGCTGCCGGGGCTGGAAAACTGGGAGGGACGTCTCCATGCTGGGGATGCAGGAATTGCTTTGCTTTGCTCCTGCATCTCCCCGTGAAACCCCCCCATCTCACGGGGAAAAAACCCCTTGTTCTGTGCTTAAAGAGCAGCTTTAAACTCTAAGCGAGAGCGAACGCCCCCAGCCCTATTCCACCATCCCAAATCTGTCCGCAGCTCGTCGCAGAGGCGCGATCGCTGCGCGTCCTTTGGCGTAATTGATATTTTTTCCAGCCGGGGAAAGCGCTGCGGGTGGGGAAGGGCTCCTTTATGCCATCTGCCGGCTCCCTCCTACCCCGGCGCTGCTCTGCTTTTAAATCGGAGCACAGACGAGGCGCTTTTGGGGTATATTTGGGCTTAAACAGCACTCAGTGACACGCTGGGGATGCGCAGGGCTCTCCGTATGGAGGAGCCGAGCCTTGCAGCCGGTGGGTAAAACAAAATAAACCTTGGGTGGAGTTTTTTTCCCAATTAGCTAGCGCTCGATTGCACAAGCTGATGTTCATGCCGTGGAGGGGAAATGTGGTTTCTTTTAGGGTTTGTTGCAAAAGTCCGGGGGGGTGTCCTTGATTTCCCCAGTGAAACCTGGGGAGAGGATGCTGCGGGGTCGCCTTCAGCCTCGCGGGGTCGGTGCATCGCCCTCTTCATCGCCCGGCTTGGCGTTTTCCCTCCCACCCAGGTTGCTCAGTACATCAAATTTGAGATGCCCGTCCTCAGGAGCTTCATCCAGAAGCTGGAGGAAGAGGAGGATCGCGAAGTGAAGAAGCTAATGCGCAAGTACGCCGGGCTCGGTGGCGTCGAGGGGAGATGCTGAGAGTTAAGGACATTGTCGGGGGGGTTATTTCGGTGCCGAAAACTCATTTGCACAGCCTTGCATCCCTAACGCGTGCGTGAGCCGCTGGGTTGTGCATTATTCCAGGGTTTTCTTGGCAATTTGGGTTAAAAGCCCAGCTTGATGCTGCAAAAATCCTCTTTTCCTTGTCCTTCGCCTCTCCAGATACTCCATCCTCCGGCTGATGATTGAGCAGAGGCTGGAGGAGATTTCCGAAGGTCCAACGGCGATGTGAAATGCTTCGCCGGCGTCCCGGCTCCGGGTTGCATCACACGAAGAGCCGTTTGCCCGCAGGACGTACTGTACCGAATCCCAAACCCCCATCATTCCCGGAGCGCTCCCGGAGTCCATACGGATCGCCCCGGCTCTGAGCCAACCCATCTTCCCGCGCCTTCATCTGCGCAGCATCCTCGGGGGGCTCCTCCTCTGCAAATGGGGGTTTTCCCAGCAAGGCTGTGACCGGTGGCAGCTTCGGCCAAAACTTCAAATCCCTGGAAATAATGGGGGAAAAAAAAAGGGGGAAATCCATGAGCGGGGCGAAGCTGCCGAGGACGGGGCCGAGCGAGGGCTGCAAGCGTCCGACAGCAAGAATTTGGGGCTCAGTTTGAAGACGCTCGCTGCAGCGGTGCCCGCACGTGGCTCCCGGCGGAGGACCCGCTGCTCGGCGGCGAGAGAGCACAAATAATTCCTCTTTTCTTAAAAAAAAAAAAAAAAAAAGCACATTTCTATTGCAATAATTTGCAGGTGATGGGAAGCTTTTGTAAATTGCTAAGGGTCTGCTGAGAATTGGGGGGTTTCTAACGCTTCTGCTACCGAAGGCAAACCTGGGGACCGGCGGTTGGATTTACAGCAAAAGAGTAAAGCGCTTTTTCCCGGCGCCTTCCCTTAACCTGCATCTGGTCGCGTAACTTCCCCCCTTTCTAATTTGCACTAATTTTAGGGATTTAAAAAAAAAAAAAACCCATGATGTCAAACCTCTCTGGTAGCCGTAACATGCCAAATAGCGCTCGCAGGAATAGTTCCTGGCGCTGAGCATCTCTGGAGGGATGCTGTATGGGAAGCCTGGGGGGGTGGCAGGAGGAGGGAGAGACAGGAATAAAGAGGGTTTTATTTCGCAAATCGGTGTTGCAGTGGTGCCGGCACATCGTCCCAGTGAAACCGGGACCCGGATTGGCTCCGTTATCACCGTCACACCTGGAAAAACCTCTTTCCTCCCGGGCTAAACCAGCAATAGCAATTTTATACCTCGATGTGAACTAAAACTCTGACTTTCTCCCTCCCTTGAGTTTTCGCAATGTGTCTTTGTAATTTTTTTTTCATTTTAATGGTACCTTTTCCACCTTTAATACGTGTTAGGGAAAGTATTGTACAGCGAGAAAAGTTTTTTATGTATTTGGAGGATGACTGTGGCATTGCTTCGTTGATTAACAAGAAAACAAAATATGTAGCAACTTAATACAGAACGAAAACCCCCGAGTTAGAGCCTGGTTTGTTCAAAATAAAGCACTTTGCAGGTAGAAATGCTACCGAAATGGGCTCTGCGTGGGCTAGGAGCGACGACGGAGAAGAGCAAAACCTGCCTGAATCCCGGCGGCGAAGTTTCCCACGGAGAAAGGCTCCTGCCCCGCGGTTTTGGAGCCTCCCAATTAAATTGCTGGAGGATTTTGGGGGTGTTGTAGGGTTCATCCAGCCCTTAGAGACTATTTATCCCCATGCATTGTGGCTGGCGTGCTCCGTCCTCCGGGTATTTCCCTTCCAGAAGGTAAAACTCACCTCTGGAAGGAAACCTCTGTATCGCTACGCCCCGTTTTAAACACGTTCAGTTTTGAAACCGCATCGATCCAGGGTTTTTCACCTCCTCGAGGCTGAGCCCTCTGCATCCCCAAGGTTATCCCCAGCCACGCTCTGCTTTCTCCCCGAAGCCGCCGGCCCCGCGTTATCCAGCCCATTGAAGCCCATTTATCCCTCCCCGCGCAGGAGGGGGATACAAGTGACGTTGGCTCCGCTTATCGAAGCTTTATCCGCCGGGAAAAGTCCGATGTGAGTCGAGTCCGGCGGGTGCAGACGGGAAGAGCCATCGCCGGCGTGGCAGCGGGTGCGCAGGTAAGGGCGGCATCCTCGGCACGGAGTTGGAGGGTAAAAAGAGAAGGAATCTGGTAGATAGCAAGGGGAAAAGTGATGATTTTTGGCACGTACCTAAGCTGGAGGTTGGGGTGGGGAGAGCAGCCCGGGGAGGCACCGCACCCTGCCCAGCCGCTTCGGCACCGGGTTTTTCCCCGGGTTGGGATCCATAAGCTTGGATGCTGTAGGGGAAATAAAGAGGGGAAAAAATAGGAAGGAAAAAAATCCCCAGGTCTGAATTTTCCTGGGGTTTGCCGCCCGGGTTTGTGGCGTTCCCAGCGGTGGCGATGCAGCTGCAAACAGCTGGAAGGGGGACACGTGCTTCTCCGGGCTTTCCTTAAAATAAACCACCTCAGCCGGAGGAGCAGGGCAGCGAAAAGGGGCAAATTAAATTAATCAAGCCCTATTTTTTTTTTTTTTTTTTTCTGAAGCACTGGGTTTTGAAGGGGGGGGCCAGGCCTGGCACCTTCTAGCAGGGGCCACGGGAGGGAAATGCTGACGCAGGGATGCTGCGGCCGGGGCGGCCGGCCAGGGGGGCTCTGCTTTTTCAAAAGGCTTTTGTCAACAGGGCTCCTGCTATTTTCGGGACGATTTTGGGGCCGCGATGGCTCAGCAGCTTCGGTACAATGAGGCTGTTGGCTCAGCCGCCGGCTGGAGGGGTTGCGGGGTGGGGGACGGGGCAGGGGGGAATCGCATCGTGATGCTCCGGTGCTTTGCAGCGGGGCGGAAAAACGAAGGTGCAACTTTGTTCGGGAAGTGTTTGCATTGCACCACGCCAGCAAACGTATTAAGTTATATATATTGAATATGGTAAATATAATCAATAATACATTAAATACATTAAAATATTAACTATATTAAATGTAGATTGGCCCAAACCTAAGACAAACCACGCGGTGAGTGGAGCTGGGATCCCTGCGCTCACCATCCCTCCTTGTGCCCCTTTCACAGATTGGGCAGGATGAGGCCCCGCGACGCCTGGTGCTGGGTGGTGATGCTGCTGCTCGCCCTCTTCAGCGACATTGCCGGCGGCCGCCGCGGTGCTGGCGGGAGAACCGGCGGGCGAGGAGGTGGCGGTGGTGGCGGCGGGGGGCTGCGTGGGGGATTTCGGGCCGTCTCCCGCAGCGGTGGCACCCCTGGCCGCGGCTCGAAGGTGGCAGGGGCCATCGCGGCCGGCGCTGCCGCGGGGTATGGCATGGGGCTTTTGGGGCGCCCGCGACCGTCCCGCCTGGGTCATGGCCTGCCGGCAGCCCGGCAGCCCCCACCGGCAGGTGGCTTTCACGCCCCGAGTTGGCCGGACATGGGTACCAAGCGGGGACCCCCCAGCCGAGCCCCCGGGGACCGACACGGTGGCATCCGCCCCGCTCTGCTGCTGGCACCCGCCGTCTGCTTCGTCAGCCATGGGCTGCAGCGCTGAGCACAGGGAGGGGACCCCGGGTGACCCCCGGCCGGCCGAGCCCGCCGGGATTTCTTAGTGAATGACTTTCCTGGGAGATTAGATGTGGCTTGGAGAGGTGGAAGAGATGCTCCGCCGCTGCCTCGGTTTCCCCCCACCGGCACGACGGGACCCTGCGCCAGCCGCCAGAGCTGGGCAGCCGTCCCCGTGCTCGTGGGGCATCCCGAGAGCCGGCCGGATCCTGCAAACCCCCATCCGCAAGAGCACGTTCGTGAACAAATCCAGCCCTGCGAGGACGTGTGGATATTTGCACCCGGAGAGATGCTGGATCAGCCCCGCCAGCGCTCGGCTCTGGTTTCGCATTGGACGGCTTTACCAAAAAACGCTCCTTTCCCCCCAAAAGAGCGCTGGGACTCAGGGGGGGGGGGAGCAGGGCTTGAAAACGGCCCCCTCTGCCTTGCAATAAAGTTTGGCCTTGAGACATCCTCTCTTTTTTTAACCCAATCCAGCGTGTTTAGCACCGGTCACAGCTCGAGGAAGAGCTGCATCCTCCGAGGGATGGTGCGGGGAGGGTGGCGGGGGGGTGAGCGTGACACGCGGGGACAAACCGTCCCCCCTGTCCCATCTCTCCGGCTTTGATATGATCAGACACGTCCCCGTCTTTAGCATCCTCAGCCCAAACCACACCCGGCTGTGGGACTGACCCTCCCGCAGGTGCTTCGTCTTTGGCAGAGAGGATGCAAACCCTCCCTGGGAAGAGCTTGAACGGAGCGGGGAGGGATGCTCGCTCCTCCGGCATCTGCGTTTTCCTCTCGAGTCCCGCTCTTGGGGGGTTAAACCTGCCCTAAAACCTGGTTTAGCTGCAGCAGCTCAACCATCGCCGTAGGCAAAGAAAATAAAGAGGCGCCAAGCGAAATATTGGGGATCCCCAAGAAACCTGTGGGCAGCCGCAATCCCCACAGCGGGTAAGTCCCTCACCGGAGTGTTTTTGAGCCGGGATGTCTGTCAGCGGGTCGTCTCCCATCGGAACTAGCATTTTTTTGGGGGAGTGGGAATATCCTTATCGTCTCCCCAGGAGAGCTGTTGAGTCGGGTCTCGCCTCTGTCAAGGGGTGGAAGGAGCACTGGCCGACGTACGTTGATTTTTCTGGGCTCTTTTACAATAATTACTTGAATTTTACAGAAGTTATTTGGCTCCTGAGGGATTTAATAGCGTTTCGGAGCAGGAGGGCTTTTTTAATGTGCTTGTTTAAAATGATAAACCCAGCAGAAACTCCAGCCGCAGCTCAAATTTGCATTTTTCCAGCATATATTTTGCATCCCGACCCATCCGGGTTACGCCTCGATGTCCTGACCCCATCACCAGCATCCTCCGCTCACCACCCTCATTTGCAGCCTGAGCTCAGAAACGCCACAGGGATGATCCCGCTCTTCCTACGCCGCGTTCCCAAATTTTTCTTGCTTTTCCCTTCCCGCCGGCGTACAATACATGGGGACGCGCTCCCATCTCTCCTCTGGCCCCCCCCAATTTAATTTCCAGCCCTCGCAAAGGGCCGCGCTGCAGGAAAAGGCCTTAAAAGCAATTAACATCCTCGTTAATCACCTTGTGCTGGGGAGTTTTGGGGTTCGCTCGGGGGGAGCGGGGCTGCTCTTGAGCAACCCCAGGTGCCGAGATCCCTCGGAGCCGTGTTTTTCTAGGCGAGCGGACGCGGGCAAAGTCAAGGGGTTTTTAGGCGTTTTGCTCTGAAACAGCAACCGAGGCAGCGCCGGTAAAGCTCAGCCTAATTTTGGAGGGTTCTTTGGAAGATCCAGCCTTGTAAAACCATCCCCAGGACTGATCCTGGGAGCCGGGGCTGGGCTCAGACGGGAGATGGTGCTGTTCGCTCGGCGACGCGGCTCCTCTAACCCCTCGCACCGGCTCAGATGCAGGGATAAAATCACCCCCGGCTGAGGTTTGGGCGCTTGCTTCGCATTTTAAGCCTCCAAATAAGACAATTTCTCCTCCGGCTCTCTGCAAACTTTCCGGCCGTGCACCAAAAATCCTCTTTTTTGCATTTTTTTTCAGGCAAGAAAAATATATTCGGTTGCTTTGCCTGCATGGGGGATGCTTATTTCTGGAGATGAGGGATGCAAAGCGCCGTGGGACGGGCGATCTGGAGGAGAGTAGAAAAAACCAACCCCCAAAATTTTATTGCATTTGTATTTTGGGGTGTGTTTATTATCAGCTATAATCAGAAACGCTTTTCGTCCTCGCTTGGCCGCACGGCTCCCACCTGCACCGCAGGATTTGGAGTATTTCGCTAATTAATACAGAGCAATTAATTTATTTAGTTCAACAGACCAATCCCAAGAGGGCTCCAGGGTCGTTGGATCCAACCCATCCTTAAAGGACGCGAGGGCTGGGACCGTGTCCCCATGTCCCGCTCGAGTGCTCCCGGAGCCGGGAAAGCTCCGATATTCCCCACCGGCCCCGCAGTGGGGAGCTCCGATAATGACCCCAAACCCCAATAACCCGTGCTGGTCACATCATCGGGCGCTGTGCGGGCAGAGGGGGGGGAACGGGGCTTTTTTTTGAGTTCCTCTGAGCGTCGCCGAGGTCGGTGTTTCCCCCCGCTCGGGGGGTTGGAGCGGCTTCCCCGAGCTGGGCTGAAGTGCAGGGAAAGTGGGGTTTGGGGCTAAAAATCAGCATTTTGTATCACTGGGGGCCAACCCTCCTCAGGCTGGAGCTGCCAGCCCCTTCCTGGCAATATCCCTGCGCTCCCCTCGGGAAATAGGGGGGTTCCTTCTTTTGGGGTGTTTTTTCCTTCTTTATTGGGGGGTGTCTTTTCCTTCTTTGTGTGGGGTGGGGTTTTCCTTATTTTTGTTTTTTTTTTCTTCTTTTTAGATTTTTTTTTTCCCTTCTCTTTGGGGGTTCCTTCTTTGGGGGCTATTTCCTTCTTTGTTGGGGTTTTTTTTCTTCTTTGGGGGCTATTTCCTTCTTTGTTGGGGTTTTTTTTCTTCTTTGAGGGCTATTTCCTTCTTTGTTGGGGTTTTTTTTCCCTTCTTTGGGGGGGATTTCCTTCTTTGTTGGGTTTTTTTTTCCTTCTTTGGGGGCTATTTCCTTTGTGGTTGGGTTTTTTTCCCCTTCTTTGGGGGCTATTTCCTTCTTTGTTGTTTTTTTTTCCTTCTTTGGGGGGGATTTCCTTCTTTGTTGTGGTTTTTTCCTTCTTTGGGGGGATTTCCTTCTTTGTTGGGTTTTTTTTGCCTTCTTTGGGGGCTATTTCCTTCTTTGTTGTTTTGTTTTTTCCTTCTTTCTTGTTTTGTTTTTTCCTTCTTTGGGGGGATTTCCTTTGTTGGTTTTTTTTTCCTTCTTTGGGGGGATTTCTTTCTTGGTTGGGGTTTTTTTTTCCCTTCTTTGGGGGGGATTTCCTTCTTTGTTGGGGTTTTTTTCCTTCTGGGGGGAGACTGCCTTCTTTGGGGAGATTTCCTTCTTTGTTGGGGTTTTTTTTAACTTTTTTGGGGGCGGGAGGGTCCTTCTTTTTCTTTTGTTTGCCTCCTACCGCTGGGCTGCAGCTCGCCAGTACAAGGTCTATTAGGGGATGGGTCCTCCAAGCCCATCGCTGAGGACCATATCTTCATTGCTGCCTATTTCTCTTTTATTTTAAGTTTGAAATTGCTCTTGTTTTACCTTGAAAAATCTGAATTAATAAAAAGGGTTGTATAACCCCCCCGTGGCCCCGAGCAGCAGGTCCCCCCTGTAGCCTGGGGGCCGGTGAAGCAGTTTTCCCGGCAGGGCAAGGAAAACCCAAGCGCCTTTGGGGGTCTTGAATTTATTTGCCTCCCCCCCACCACCTTAAATAACATGGGAAAACATTTGAGCAATTCAGCTGTGAGTATTTAGGGCAAAATAACATCCTAAATAAAATGTCCTGGTAAAGTTTGGAGCTGGAGAGCTTTTGGGATGCAGCTGGGTGCTGAGTTGTAGGATGACCAGCGGCCGTAGGGATGCTCAGGACAGACCCAATAACCACACGGGGGCTTTTTATTCCCCAAATCCTCCTTTCCATCACAATTTCTTAAATTGCTTTTGCACAGGGAAGATGTGAAGGGTGGGATCCTGATTTTTTTTTTTATTTATTTTGATTTTCCTCATTTTGGAAACTAGCTCCCAATACTAAACCATCGATTTGTTTGCCCCCTTCCCCGCTTAGCGCTCCACTTACCGATGCTCAGAGCTAACGCGGTGATGCCCAGTAGCCAATTTCAAGCCAAAAAAAAAAAAAAAGCTTTTATTTTGTTCTTTCCGAGCACCTACGGGAGCTCTGGATCCCCATTAGGGACCTGTTAGGGAGCGAGCTGCTTGCACGCAGAAATAATCATCTACTTAGTGCGGAATATGGGTTTTTTTCTTTCTTTTTCTGCCAAAAGTATGGAAATAGTCACATTTGGGGGTTACCTGGAGCGCCACTCAATGACCAAATTCTTTAGCATCCTTGTGGGCAAGGGGGTTTGCAGCGCAATAAATCGCATCCTGCGTAGGCTCAAACCAAACTGGTGCAAACCTTCGTCTTGAGCTGAAAATTAAAGCACCGACCGGCTGAAGGGTCCAAACTCTTCCATCTTTTTAATTGTCATTTTTAATCCTTGCTATAGTCTAAGTCATCTGACGGTGATGCTGGTTTAGGTACCGGGGAGATTCGGATTTCTGGCAAGACTAAGTAGGGCTTGGGACTTCACGTGAAGTTGGTCGGGCTTAACGCCACTGAAACAGCAAATGTAAAAACTCTTTTATTAGACAGAAAATAGGTGGAGTAAATACAAGGTATAAATGTGTGTTGACTTTCTATGGGGAGAAGAAAACTCTGGCCCCAACCAGCACATTGGCTTTATTAGAAAATACTTGTTGGATGGTAGCGAGACCGTTAGTGGGAGCAGGGGAGGAGAAAAGGTTAACTGAAATTGTGGTTTTTAGGCCAAATTTAGTGCTGAAAGGGAACAAAGGCGCCCACAGGCTGGGGAGGCAGGGACAGCCAGGGCGAAAAATGCCCCTTCTGTCTGCGGCGCCGCGGGGAGGGGCGAGAGCTGTTTGCATGAAGGAGGCTAAGGTGCTTCTTGGCTTTATCCGTTTTAATTTGTACCAGACGTCGAACACTTAGAAAAGTATCGGAACGGCAAATTTTGTGCATGCACCGTTACGGATTTACAAAACATTCGCGTATCACAAAGTACGGGTTACCTCAAAGCCCTGCTTTTCCGGTGAATATCCTGAAAGATTTCTTTTCTCTCTATTTTTTTATATATATCTATATATATCTCTTCACTTAGCTTACACCGATGCGAAAAATCATTTAGGACGGTGTCATTCAGTGCCTTGCAAAAAAAAATTACATGAGAGATATTAAATATAACTCATGGCAACCGGCTCGACAAGCGCAACTTTACAGATGCTCCAGGTTATATATACAACCCAGCATCGACTCAAAACACAAGAAGCAAGAGTTTCACCCGCTGCTTCCACAAATTACTTGCAAAAGGTGGGTTTTTATAGCATCTCCCATCCCTCAGGCTTGGTTTTCCTGATGCTGTTTTCTGTAACTGTCCGATTTAGCTGATTTAAGTCTCTTGCTACGTGCTTGACCCCCTCCAGCATCCTTTTTGCTGTATTTTAACATCCTTTAGGTCAAGGTGCCGAAATGTGAGCGTGACTTGTCACCTGTAGCGTGTCCAAAATAGCTTTTTCTCAGGCTGTAACACACCAAGCGTTACCGCATTGGGAGTTTTTTTGGGCATTCAGCAGCACTTTTTGCCTTTAGACAGGCTAAGATAGACAGCGAGGCTCAACCGAAAGCAAAGCGGCGCGGGGGTGAACCGAAACCCGGCCGGGGCTTCAGCCTCGCTGCGGGGAAAAAAAAAATAAAATTACTTTTTATTTTTGCGTATTGCTGCAGAAGGTATTTGCAGCATGCAAGGTGCGGAGTGGGCAGGTCCGTATGTACACGAGGAAGGGTGGTTTTCAGGATTAAAGGGTTAAAATTGCAACCCAGAAGCTTGTTGCTTGAAAACCCCATATCTGACCCTCCTAAAACCCCTATGGGGTATATAGGTGCTTGAGTGCAACGCTGCTGCGGCGTGCCCTGGGGAAAGGGGTTTTGGTGGCAGCGGGACTAAGGGGATTAAGTAAAACCCTGCTTGTTAGCAAAGAGGATTTTCAGAAACGCTCTTGCAGGGATGCCGAGGACCGGGTGAGCTCGTCTCTGCCTGGTCCCTCTCGAGGTGGCCCCAAGGAGAAGGAGGAGGAGGAGGTGGTGAAGGCCTTTTTGTTTTGGGCATCCAGCTCCATCACTGTCCTGTCACGCCGGGGACGCATTTTGGGGTGGAGAAGGAAATTTTCATCCGGTTGCCTAAACCGGAGCCTCCGGGGAGGTGATGGGGAGCGTTGGTGCCCGTCCGCCCCAAGGGCTCTTCACCAAAGACGACCACAAGCAAGAACGGGGAGGGTTGGGGGGTCCCCACGGGGACACGAGTGACATCTCAAAGCCGTGGGATCCGGGGTGCATCAGTGCATGGCGAAGAGGGTGAGGAGGAGGAGGGCGGCGAGGGAGGCGTCAGCGAGGTGCAGCCGGATGCCGGAGGCCAGGCGGTACTCGCGGTACTGCTGGATGCACATCTCCCGGATCACCTTCGTCACCACCTTGGTCTCCAGCTCTGTCTCCGTTTGGTTCGCCGCTGGACCAGCCTCCGACACGTTCTTCTTGGCGGCGGGCCCAATGTTGTATTCGGTCACGGTGATGTTAAAGCAGTCAGCGACGAAGACATCCTGCGAGACAGGGCTGCTGTAATCCCGGTAGTACACCTGGTTGGGGTAACGCGCCGAATTTTCGTTCCACCACCGGTACTCATCGGGGCTGTCGAAGCGATAGTGCATCCCCGACATGACACGTCCCATGGCGTAGCCCCCCAAACCTCCCACCACGGCGCCCGCCGCCGCCGCCCCGGCCACGTGCTTGAAGTTGGTCTTGGATTTGGGGGGTTTCCATGGCTTTTGGTTGTGGTAGCTTCCTCCGCTAGATGGGTTGTAACCCTGTCCCCACCCCGGGTTGTGGGGGTACCCGGGGTTGTGGGGGTACCCAGGGTTGTGGGGGTAGCCGGGGTTGTGGGGGTACCCCGGATTATGGGGATAGCCGGGATTCTGGGGGTAGCCGGGCTGGCGGGGGTAGCTGGGCTGGCGGTGGCTCCCCATGCCCCAGCCGCCTCCGCTGGGTTTGCCTTTGGCCTTCTTGGAGAAGGCGACGTCGGTCCAGGCGCCGAGGAGCAGGGCCACCAGGCAGCAGGTGACGAGGAGCCTGGCCATGGCTGCGGGACACAAGGACAGGCAGCGTTACGGGCAGGAGGCACGTCCATGCCGCCGCAAGCATGGCGGGCTTTAGGCTCCCGTACTTATGCATCATATAAAAGATACATCGTCCCCTTTAATGCAGCTGCAGAATAAACAGCTTCAGGCTTTAAATGCGTATTTAAATGCATATTTATCCTCCCCAAACCCCCTTATTTTTATATCTATATTTTAAAATATTTTATATATGTATATATTTTTATATTGATTTTTTTTAATACATATATATCCCCCCCACCTCCCCAACAGGTCCTCTGCCAGTAATGGCAATTTTAAGGAGTGGAAGAAAAGCTTTTGGGAAAAATGCTTCACTTGGTTGGGAGGTAAAACTCCATTTATGAAACCTGCTCTAAACAATCAGATGATTTAACTGAGACTTCTCATGTGCAAGGGTTGATGGCCATGAAGAGATTCACCCCAATCTCAAAGCTTTTGGATACCCGGGGCTGCAAGGAGGGCAGCGCCCAGCCTTGCCCCAGAGTTGGGTTTTTTCCCAAAGAACAAAATTCAGTGCGTTTTGCCCAAGTCCCTGTTGATGTGCAACAGGCCCTAACTGCAGAACAGCATTTTTCTAGTTTAATGTGTTTGCAAATATCTGCTTACTCAGCGTTTTTCTGCTGGCATCCCAGGGGCATGTCAGGCGTCTCCTATGTTAGCTGGTGGGCTGGTGAGGATGAAATCCCATTTTTGATGAGCTGTTTCTCTCCCTATGTATAATCCAGCCCATATAATACACACCAGGTCTGCAAATCCTTGGGAAAGATCTTTGAAAAACACCTCCCAAGCTGCAAAATCCTTTCAGATGCCTCCCCGTAATGCCAAGGAACGTTGAATTGCCATTACCTTTCTCTTTAATACGCGAGTCCAGCAATAGCAAAGGGTTTTTCCATCCTGCCCGAGGCTGAGCTATCCCCCAAAATACCCCCGTGCATGCCAGGATGCTGGGGAGGGAGAGCAAAGCATTCCCGGCAAGGTGTGGGTGGGCATTTCACAGCATCCTCAGATGCTTCGGATGCGCTTGCTGGCTCATGTTACAGCGAGAAACAATTAAGGTTTGGCTTCTGAGTGGCATTTTTTGCAGCAACTAATGGACTGGCTTCCCTAAGGGTCACCACTCAACCCAGAAATAAGTTGAATGCAGGTAAGAGATGATGGTCTCTTGTGAGATATTGCCCTTAACAGCGCAAAGAGCCAGAACAAACCCTTGTTTAAGCCAGAAATTCTTCTGTTGCATGTTAGCTATGGGTTTACGGCCCATAAAAAGCAAATTAATCTCTCTTTGGGTTCAGATAATGATGCTCTTTCTCTCTTCCCCCCCACCCCCCAATCTGGTCTTCTGTCCAGGATGTTTGAATTAAAGTCCTTTGGTTGGGATCATTAGCAAGAGGCTTAATTAAAAGAGCAGGGAAGATGCAAGAGCCTGTCCCCGGTGATGGAAAGGAAAGCCAGGCTCGGGCTGCCCACTCGGCACCATCTCGTAAAAAAATTGGGTGCAAGCAGTCCGCTTTCGAGCGGGTTTGCTGCTTCCTTGCCCCGCAGCACCCACCCGCTGGGAGCGACGATGAGATCAGGGGGGTTAAAAATAGCCCAAAGAAATGGCAAAAAATTGGATGGGCGAACGCCTCTTGGGCACTCGGGAAAAAAAAGGAAATAGGGGAAAAAACCCAGCAAATTGGCAATTTTTAAGTTTTTTTTTAAGATGTGACCCCCTACAGCGAGTTGCAAGGGGGAAAAAATCAACGCCTGGATGAAAACAGGTTACAGCAAAGCCCCGGAGGATATTCCAGCCTGGCAGCACCGACCTGTTCCTCTAATTGCCTTTGCAGAGACGAGCTCAGATAAACAGGGCAAAGGCTCGTTTGTGTTCGCGCTGCTAATTACCGAGCTCCTCGGGCAGCTGAGCTTCACCCCAGATAAACGCGGTCGCTGGCACAACCCCCCTGCGCACGATGGGGACCAGGGAGCCATTCCTCGGGCTCGGAGCTGGGTTCCCTCTGCTTGGAAATAAATATTTACGGTGTGACCGTAATATTATTATTAAATTATATTATCGAATGGCTTCGCGGGTATTTTTTTTCCTGACTCTTTTTAACCTTCCTGCCCCAGTTTTCCCTCTCTGCGGGCGAACGTAGGCAATGAGAAATTAATTCAGGTGATTTATATCACAGCGATTTATATCCGCGCTTGTGTTGGAGAACGAGAGGAAACCCGGCGCTCCTTCGGGGCAGAGGGGGAAGCGGAAAATGGAGGCTGCGAGGAGCGATCGCAAGCAGCAATTACGTGCGCAGGGCTGGCAAGAAGGCCGCTTTGGGTTTGGAGAGGAAAACCAACACCCTGGTGCCAAAATAACTGCGGAAATAACCTTGTTAAGGTGCCCGGGGCGGGGAGAGAAGAAATGAAGGAAAGTGGGAAGGGGAGGGTGGAGGAGCGATGCGGCGAGGAGGGTGGGAAGATGCTCGGGAATGGGGGTGTCCAGACCTTCCCGGTGATGCTGGGAAGATCCTGGCTTGTGGGGGGTGAAAAATCAGGGCTGGGGCTATGGGGAAGGGGGATGGAGGCTGGCAGTTTGCTTTCTCAAAATACCACCCCCAGTTTTTAGAAATCCCCCTTTTTTATTTTTTTTTTTTAACCCCCCAAATAATGGGGGGGCACGGTCCTGCGCAGCGGGGAGCCGTGGGAAAGAACAAAACCCTCCAGGTAGCTCTCGGGGAGGGGGGAAGAAATTTCCCACCAGCATCAGCTTCGACTCAGCCCTGAATAAACAAGCCATGGCGAGAAGCAGAGCTCTGTCTTTTAAGGAGGACGCTCGCCTTCGGAGCCCGATATGTCTATTTTTAGGCAGCGGTGGCTGGGAGGGGAGGCAGCCCCCCATCCCCTGTGATGCTCCTAGGTGTTAAAGCCCCCTCGCCTCCGGATTTATCCCACCCAAAGCCCCTGCGTCCCATTTTCCCCGACACTCACCGGCTGGAAGCCCGTTGCTTGCTCGGATCGGGGTGATTCAGCCTCGGCCGCAGAGCTACGGGGAGGAATAAATAGCGAGAGGGAGGAGCTGGCTCCTGCGCAGCCCAGCCCTGCACAGCCTGGCCACATCCATCCTCCTTCCCTAGGGAAAACCACGGCCAGCACCCCGCAAAATTTGGATTCACACCCCCCACCCTCCCCGTCATCCCTCCTGGCAGATACGGGCACGGGAGGCAACACCGGTGACCAAACGGGTGCTGGAAAATCGCACCGATTGGATGGTTTATTCAAGAAATATCAATGGGATCGGCGGGGTTTGGGGCTGGTTTGGAAATCTCGGGGTTGGGGTTTGGGGAGAGGAAAGAATGCTTTTAGCGGTTGCCGGCTGCAGCTCCAAATCCATTATCCTGTGAAATACAGAGATACTCTGTGGGTTGATGGATAGAAAATAAAATGGGTTCAGACCTACAGGGGAAAGGATGAATCTGTCTCCCTCCGGAGCAGTAAAACTCACTCCTGTGCAGGGTGGTCGTGCTTTATGTTGAGGTACCCCGATATATAATGGGAGGAAACGCCACAGAAGACAATTAAAAATTGTATTGGATGCTCATGACAAGCTGGGGCTTTTACCGCACCCTTTTTCGGAGGGTAAGGCTTTGTGTGCCTATAGAGCCCTAAAGACCAGGATGGGGAGTTATTCCCATCCTTTAGGGTTAGGATGGGCTATAATAAACGGGCAAGTCCAGAGCAGCCTAGGGTGCTTGTATGGTGGTTGGGAGATGCAAATGAAGCTTGAAACTTATTGCACTGAGACTGATTTCGGCACGGCTGTGCAATAGAACCAAAACCCTACCAAGGTTTTGCTGCCCGAAATAGCCGGACCATGTATGGCCATCCCCGCGGCACTCCCACCCCTGGACCGCGGAGCACATCTGGCTGTAAAGAGGATTTCCACCCCGATACTCCATACGCTTCTTTATCTGTCTGGCTAGATTATGTTAAAAAAAATATAATAATTTCTGTCTGGCAAGGAAATGGGACGCGCTGGGCACTTTGGCTGCGCCGGGGAGACATCTGTATTAGTTTCTGAAGGAGAAAATTAAATAACGAGAGCAGGATTAAGGTCAGCGAGCCTGTCGAAGGTCTCTCCTACAATACACAGGCATATTTATTCCTTGTGTGAATGCGCAGATGGCTCCTGAGTCCCTGGTTTTGGTTTAAATACTCTTCAGTGGGCTATCTAAAATCCAAAGCCAGGAAAAGAAAGAAATACAGCTCTGGGAATGGGATGGTTGGGATGAATTCATCTGTGGCTTCTAACAGTCAGGATTTTTCCATAATAATGTATTTCAGAGGAAGATCTGGTCTTGTTTGGGGAAATACAGAAGCTCTGTTGGATCCCAGCTACAAATCGAGCAGGAGCAGCCTATTGACTTCTAATTAATCTTTAATTTAGTGGGGAAGTAAGCAGTGCTAAACCCACCCAAACCAGTATATCCACAGCACCTATTTAACGGAGCCGTGTGCCACACGGTTTCTTTGGCATCTCAGGGTAAAGTTTCTCCCGACAGCAAGCCACGAGCTGTATCGATCTCCGCTGGAGGTTTGGCCCTTCTTCAGCCGCAGCTTAGGCAGCGACGGGGTCGGAGGAAATAATGGGACCTTAAGTGCGATGGGGGTTGGTGCCAGGTTAGAAAGCATTAATGGGATGGGTTTTCTCGTAGCAAATGGAAAACACTGACTTTCGTTTAATGATGAGCTGGGAGAGGACCCGGGTTCATTTGACCCTTCTTCATTGCTTCTCATTGATTTTTTTTTTTTTTTTTGCTTTAATTCATGCAAAACACTTCTATTCACATAACTCCGGACTTGCTTGGAGAATGAGCCGCAGCTTGCAAAGGCATTAAAATAGTTTGTGGGAGATTTACTGTGGTATGGGGGTAATTTGATGGGGTTTGGAGGTAATTTGATGGAGTTTGGAGGCAGGGATGAAGTCCCTCAGCCTGTCCCCATCCTGCCGTCACTCCCTGGAGATGGCAAAAAATCCGGGCTCAAGCTCAGCCCACCCCAAATCACGCTCAGCTCTTCCGGAAACCTCTTTAAAACCCTCCAAAGGCAAAAATAAGTGGAAATAAGTGCTGTGTTTGGAGGGTTAATGAATTGCATTTTGCAGAGCTTGGTTTATTTTCTGGTTTCACCACAGAATAGTCTCTTTTAAGTTAAAATGCTCTACTTTGGATTTTTCTTGGGAACCAGAAGTCTTGGTAATATTCGGCTCCTGCCTGGATGAGAGCAGAGAAAATGCAATTTGGGGAATAAACGGGAGCGCAGGGAAGGGAAGCCCTGGGAGCAGCTGCTTCCCAGCAAAAAGGAAAGATGCCACTCGGTCAGGCTGTTATTTTCCCACGTCAGTGTGTAATTAAAAAATTCAAGCCTTATTAGGGTATTTTGCATTTTCTTCTATGGCGAGGGCTTCGTTGCACGCATGGAGTAAAGCTACGCCGAGGCTCACAGCCCTGCAGACCTCAGGAGGGGCAGCTCCCCTCCGAGAGAAAAGAAATGTCATTTTTGGCCCATTTTTAGTAGAAGAAGGGGTTTTCCATGCGCTGTATAGAAATCTTTTCCTGCACCATTATTCTGTATTAAGCTTCACAAGAGGAAAGTGCAGCTCACGGATGGCGTTTCTCCTTTGCTCTTGGCAACCGTAAGTTTTCCTGTAAAAAGAAAAAAAAGAAAAAGACGAAAGGACTATATAATATTTTTGCCTTTTGCTGTGGATGGAAACAGGCCAGGAGGGAAAACTGGCCAGAGCGGGACATTAAATACACGCACTTCCAGAGTATCATCAGTTACGCAACCTGCCATGGTGGGGAGGAGAAGTCCCAGCGAGTCCCTCATCCTGGAGGCACGTAAGGGCACGAACAATGTGCCAGGAGAGGAACTGTTGAGGGGGAAAAGCAAGCAGCCCAAACTTTCCATGCAACATCTCGCACTGCTTCCAGGAGGGTTTTGGGGGTGTTTTTTTGGCCAAACGCAGCTCTGCTGCAAAGCCAGGGAGTGCAAAGCTGGCATGGAAAAAATAAATCAGTTTATGACTGCTCTAGTAAATGAGACTCATTGCAGCCATGATGCTGGGGAGGAGTTTGTATCCCGCGTTGATCTGCTTTCCTCACCGGTGATGTCTTTTTGCAACACGATCTACGGGCAGATGTGACTCACAGGCAAGTGGATCCTGCCGGCACCTGCCTGCTGGTGGGAGGCTCCAGTGAGGGACTGGTGAAAGGTGGTTTGGGGGAAGAAAGCAGCAAATAAGGCAAGTCTTTTCCTTGTTGTGTTTCAAAGAGAAAGCTAGATCCTTGAGGAAGCAGATTAGCCAAATAAATGTAATATGAATTTCTCTTCTGCAGGGAGCAGCAACTGAAGGATAAAATAGTGGAGGATGCACCCACCCTCCTTCTCTTTACTATTAGGCAACTGTCTTAAAAAGGTTATAAATGTTCATCCTGCTGCTACAATCTGATTAGGAGTGTAATAACCTCTGCTCATGTGCTAGCTGCTATTCCAGGCAGGGACAGGTAAGCTCCTTACGGATGGGACCCTCCCTGCCCGCAGGCTGATGCCTTCCCAGTGATGCGCCGCGTCTTTAGAAGATAACCTACACGGGACACAGCTCCCAAAAATGTGCCTTCGACCCCTCCCAGGGTTGGCGGCATCACCCAGGTGCGCTAGAAGGTAAAATAACAGCTTTTATTATTAAAAAAAAAAAAAAAAGCCTTTTTCGGAAATACTTTTTAATTTTGGACTAAGCATTGATAATAAAAGCGCTTTGAAGCGGGGGGGGGGAATCCAGTTTGAGTATTTGGGCTCCCCTGCTGCCAGCTGGATTAATTTATGGGAAATGGGAGAAGTCACGCTTGTTCGAGGAAGATGTTTGCTGTCCGATTTGGTTTCAGCCCAGCATTTGGTTTAAAAATAACTTGTCCCTGTGCCTTGGGAGCAGCCACTGCGGGACACGCCGGGTTTGTGCCGCCGGGCTGAACAATTCGCTGCTGTGTCTGGGAGAATGAGCGAGGGGAAGAGCCGTAATCCTTCGCAGAAAGGGCTCGTTATGTCCTTTCGTATCAATAAATCTCCTGTTTTTCGGACAGAGAAGGACAGCCCAGTGTTTGGGCTCTTTTAAAACACGATGCCCCTCCATAAAGCTGCAGGAACAAATACTTTCCCCGCGATGCTACAATCCAGTTTCCCATAAACTTCCCCGAGCTGTGCAGTACCCACCAGCTGGCTCCTTCGCAGGAAAAGCTGAATATCTGTGGGGTTTTTTCCTCCCAGCAGGGCTTGTAATATATGACTCACCGGAAGGTTTTCCTTTGCCTCTCGCCTATTTATTTTTAACTTGCAATCCCCTCGGAAGACTTTCCGAGATCGGAGCAGCGGCGTAAGCACGTTGCATGACATAACGTGGCTGCGCTGAGGTCACCTTCTTAAAAATAAACCGGGGCACACCCGGGATGGGCGAAGGCACTCCCATTTTCATCGGTTTTACATCAATCATCTGTGCCAGCCTCGGATCCCACTTCAGGGAATTGCTCCCATCCCGGAATGCGTCAGCTGTGTGCCGAGAGCTTGTAAGAGCGTGCCGAAATCCCGCTGATGTATTTAAATGTTGTCTTCTCCAAGCGGAGCCGTGGGCAGGAGCATCTTCTTTCGGAGGTGTGATGGGTGGAGGGATAACGCCGTGGTCCTTGGGGCTGCCTGTAGATTCCTGGCTGGGTTGCGCTGGGAAAGGGGCAGGAGAAATCAGTTTTCCCAGTGGGAAAAGGGGCTGGGGGGTGAGATGGGGAAAGCCGAACCCTAGGAAATAGAGGCAATTGTTTGATTTTTAATTAAAACAAAAATTCATGCAATAGACTGAACCAAGGACCAGGTTGGAGATGGAGAAATATTTAAAAGAACTGTTACATTTTTCTCTTAGCTATATGTTTTATATACAAAATTTTGGTCCAGGTCTTCGCCTTGTTTATTCATGTAAGAACGAATTGAGCTTTCGCACCCCGTGACCTGGTTTCTAACTCACATGCTCGGCGAGGATGAGATGATTAAACCCAACTCGCTCACAAAATAATCGTGCAAATCCTCTCAGCTGAGCCGGTGAGTACGTTTCCACCATGATTTTCCCCTCTCCCTCCCTTTAAAGAGTTCCCAGGGCCACAGCTGGCTTTGTGGGGTTTCATCCCCTTTTTCTCCAGGTGTAAATGAGAATAAGCAAAGATGAACTAGGCTTTGGAAACGTGTGCCCATGGGGGAAATCAGGACAGATTTTTAGCCGTTAGGGTTTTTTATCTACTGAAACAGTTTTCCGCATGATATGAACCTTTCCAACCATTTTGGAGCATCTTCCAGCTGGGATGTTGACCCAAGACCGCATATGACATAGTCCAAAGCTTTTCTTTCCCCTAAAGTAACAAATTAAAGACTCTTTATGAAGCTTATGCTGAGGATCAGGCTGACATTATACACCAGAGATATTATATAGCAAATATTCAGGCATTACATGCCAAATGTGCTCCATATGTTTAATTCTCTGCCCTTTTCTCTTGGAAGGGGAGCTGCTGATGGGGGAAAGCTTTACCATCGCCTGCGTGGGAGCAAGAACAAGCCAGTAATCGCCGTCTGGCATGAGGAAAAGCCCAGGGAGAGACAAGGCTGCTCTGAAGATGCTCAAGATGCTCATGCAGAGTTGTCATGGGCACGATGCTCTCTGGAGTCATCTCCATGGCTACCTCGGCGCCGAGCGGAGGGGATGCAAGCAATGTAGGAATGGTGTCGGTAGCTTAAATGCTGCATGCTTTCTCTCGGCTGGTGTAAATAAGTAATGCCTGGGATCATCCAAGAGCTTTATCTCCAGGGGTGACGGCTGGTTTTTAGCCGGAGCTTGAAGGCAGCTGAGATTGCAAATGTTTTTCTTTATGAAAAACTGAGATTTGTAGCATCTCCCCTAAGGTATTTCTACGGTGGATGCACTGGACAAGTGCATGATGTACTCAGATGAAGCTCAGGTTTTTTTACTCGCCCTTAGCCAATGCGATTGAAAAACCCAGGTGATATTCCTGCTTCTGACCCAAGATTATGCTATGGGAATGGCTACCCTGAGAAATAAAGCTGTGGATAGACAAGGAAGTTGAACTTTGACTGGGGTCTGAAGAAGGAAGCATTTTAAAATGCGTTTTTTTCCCCCAGCTAGCAATATTCTTTGTAAACAACAGCAAAGGTTATGCAAAACAGGAACATCTAGTTAATATAGTCTGGAGCTGAGATGTGCTAGCTTTAGGGACTGAGCAGAGATGGCCAGAGCCGACAACTCCCCTAAAGGATTTCTCCTTAATTTTATCTCCTTAACTTTTCCAAAGCAACTCCCAACGCAGTGCAAACGCCGTGGCTTGCAGCCTGTGTGGAGAAAGCCGGGACAATAAAAGTCATGTTAAATCTGTGCAGAGGGCTTGACTTAAAAGGGAAGAGGCCCACGGGCTTTTCAGGGCTTGGGGTTGCCGCGATATCCGTGCCACCAAGAGCAAAAAACCAGAGGTGTCAAGCACAGGCTGCAAAGCCTTTTATCTAGGAATGCTTTGAGAGGACGGAGGAAAATCATTTATAAATGATGAACATAAACCTCGCTATGAGCCCACGTGCGGGAGCAGCGCCAGAGGACAAACCCCAGCTTGGGCAACGACGTTTTGCTCCAGTGATGGGCAAAGAGATTTTTGTTCTCTCTACAATTATCCATAAAGCTGCGTCTGCTTGAACTACGCAACTCTAACGTGCTCTTTTCCCAGCAGCTCCAGTGACCTTGGCCCCTGGCTTGTTTTTCAGCGCATTTCTCAGCAAGCCCAGAGGGACTCTGGGGAGGGAATAATGATCAAAGTACTGAAACCGGAGGAAATTAGTTTTGCATTTACAACAGCAGGTCAGGACTGGCTGTTTATCCTGAGGAGGGGGGGACCGAGCAAAGCATTCACACCAGGCTCAGTGCAAGGAGGCTTCCTGTAAGCAAAGCCCCATCCGCAGCTGTTAAATAGCAAATAATAATTAGCACTAATAATACAACAGAGTTTATTTTTCCCAGGGTGTTTTCTTGTCCATATTCTGGGCTGAAACATCTGTGCCGTCCAAAATATTTTTGTGGTATCAATGATCCACGGAGTTTGTCATGTTAAAAATAAAGGAGCAAAGCCTCTGGGACTTGATTTCTCACAAAGCCTAGCCTATTTGGGAGCTTGGGTTATTCTGCTAAGGATTTGTTAGGTCATCCGTTGCTCAAAAAAAAGGAAATTTTGATATAATTACATCAACTCCTCGGCTGAGATTAAATGAAATAATGCTAAGAATTGGTCTTATTGCTCCCTCACTAATCGCTGGAGCTCTCCTGCACAAATAAAATGAACATTGTGGGAACTGGGATGGGATTGAAGTTTTGACCAACTCTTCAGGGCAGCTGTTTTGTATCTAAGCTTTCTGAGCTCTTTTCAGGGGATGATGAGAAAAACAGACGGAAGAGGTCGCGGATCCTTTTTCTGGAAAGAAAAGGAGCTTGACGTTCCTTGAAAAATGGGGAAGGAAAAAAAAAGGGAAATGAAATAACAATAGTAAACCTGGATACTACTTTAATTCTAGAAATAGGCTGATTCTGGCAGAATTGGCTGCAAGCACTTTTCCTGTATTTCTCCTTAGTTCCGGGAATAGAGAAGAGAGATTTATGTCGTGAAATAGGTGTTGGTGGGGAACCGCACCTGGGCTGAGCAGAGCTCCCGGCTCTCTGCCGCAGACCCAACCCAGCGAGGGAAAGCCAACAATGCTGCTGCCCTCCAGCCCTTTGAATTATTGATCTTATATATATTAATTATAGACACTTCTCGGGGTCAGTATGTAGAGCATGAGGAAGGTGTGCTGGGTGAGGTGTCGCAGGAGTTGAATTTCAAGAGAGGAGGATTTGAGAAGGGAAGTGGTTTTATCAACACCAGTTTAGTGAAGTCCTTCTAAGTGCACAGAACACGGATCTCAGACAAACTGAGATAGCAAAAAAAACCTCTGGTGGAGGAGATACCCACTTTTCGTAAAAAAACCCCCACATTCAGGAGCTGGAAATGAGCTAATTTCAGTCTTTAATTTATCAATACGAATAATCAGGCAGAGGGAAGGTGTGTAGGCCTATGTGAGGGGTACCCTTTGGGGAGGGACTGGAGGTTAATCCTAAACCATGACCGTGCTTTGGGTGAGGAATCATTATCCAGCTATGTCCTCTTTTTTTTTTTTTCTAAAAAATAAAGTGCCCTCCAGTTGGTTTAGGACAATTTTCTGGATTATTCGTTGGTGATTTACTATTAACTCAGAGATGCAACTGCTCACATTTTTAACCCATCTACCTCCCAGGCAGGGAACAGAGATATGGCAGTGGTGACCACACATATTTATAATACGCATCTATTTTGGGGTGAATTCCTCTGTTATTCATTGCTTAGCCGTGTGCTTATCTGTTATTTATTGTGACCCAGCTACCAGAAATAACTTTAGGAAGAAGAGCCAGCTGAATTCGGCTCGTTTGTTTGCAAACCTGTATCATTTTTTAATCAATGGATCAGCTAAACAAATATTACTGCGTTTATGTTACTTACCGTTTAAAGTAGGTAATCCCTTTGCTCTTCTGCACCACATAGTGGGTATTATTTTATTTAAAACATAGTACTAGTGCTGAGAGGGGCTTATAAAAAGGAGGCAGACCTTTCCCTTTTAATTATCTCAGAATTTTATGATTGTAAGCCTTCAAAATATACCCAGCTGGGAGCAGAAGAGTCGTGGACATATTTTCTAATTGAACCCCAGGCATCAACACCACTTCTCCACACCCCTGCCCCTCCCCACCACCAACCTTCCTCTGACCACAAAATACTCCATTTTTAAAGCTGATTTTTGCAGTTGGCACCGCTGGATAGTTTCCAGATGGGCCGAGGACATCCCTGGGCATGGGGGTTCCTGCAGAAAGCCTCCCTTGGGCTTCAGCTCCCCAAATCCCTTTTGCAAAAAAGCCTTTGCAATGCTGACCTCTTCAGGCAAATACTGCATAAAACCAGCTGGCTCTAGGCAGCAATAACCTAAATAATGCATGAAACAGGTATTTTACGCATTATTGCTGGCTGTGGGTAGCAATAGCCTTTTAATAATACATAAAAATAGGGTATTTCTCTGTTGGTTAGCGAGCGGAGACTATTTTGGTGAGGGAAATACTGGGAAATCCTGGTTCGCTTGGAAGGGGCTGATCTGCTAACTCCTTTACGGGCTCTGTAAATAATTTGCAGGTTGGACAAAGCCCTTTGAAATCAGGGGATGAAGGATATGAATGAAAAGCAGGCATTTCACGCCGTAAAGCCATCGATGCTATGAACTGGGAGTCAAAAGCCCTGCCTGGGCTTCTTGGGGGGGGGGGAAGCCAGAAACTACCTGCAGTATATCCCCCCTTAACCTGCAGCTTTGCCCCTGAGACCCCACCTCTAATTAAGCTCTAATTAACAGCACCAGGAGGGCCCCCAGCCCTGTGGTGGGAGGTTATGTGTGCTGGGTCTCTGGGGGGACTGGAGATGGGGGTCCTGTGGGCCCAGACCCGCTAGCTGGGCCCTGGCCCCGCCGCCTCCTCAGGGCCCGGCCTCGGCGCTCCCCCCGGCCCCACAGTCCCTCCAGCCGCCGCCTCCCCTCAGCCCCCGCGGGCCTGGAGCCCACCCGACCCCGCCGGCCCCTCAGCCGCCACCCCGGGGCCTCCCCCGGGGCCTCCTCAGTCTCCCCGCGCCCACTGCGGCCCTGGCCCCGGAGCCCCCTCGGCCGCGGCCTTGCCCCCGCCGCGGGAAGGCTCGGCCAGGCCTGGCACGGCCCACGGGACAGGTCCCGGGCCCCGGCCCCGGCTCTCGCTCCGAGCCCGGTGCCCTCGAGGCCTCCTGCGGGAGCGGGTGCGGCGGGCCGGGCCTGCTCCCTCTCGGGGCTGCCACGCACCGCCCGGGCCCGAACGGGTTCCCTGTGGAAAACGGGGGAGGTGGTGGCGGCGAAACAAAGCAGGCGGTGGCGGGTTTGGCTGGGGAGGACTTTAATGTGCCCCTGCCCGGGGGTCCCGGGTGTGGGGAAGCGTCGTGGGGCAGCAGGCGGGCGTCCTTCCCTGAGGGGTCTGCGAGGGGTATGCCAGTGGTTAGCAAGAGCTGCGGGGAGCCTTCCCCTGCGCCCTGGATCAGCGGGGCGCTGGGAGCGTCCCTGACGGGTGCTCGGACCCTGAAGGTGGCCGAGGAAGAGACATCGGAGAGATACGGAGCCCCATGGCACATGGAGATGAGTGCCCCGTGCCCACGAAGGATGCTCAGACCCCAAAGGACACCGAGGAAGAGATGTCAGAGGGACCCGGAGCCCTGCGAGACATCGGAGGGACCCGAAGCCCTGCAGTGCTTGGGCACAAGTTTGATGGGAGCTCCTGGGGCGTAGGACACGCCACCGTGCTGGGCAGACTCCCATCCTAGAGCTTGAGTGCCGTGACACGGGGGATGTGGAAGGGACAGGTCTCCTCTGACCCTGTAGAGCTGCAGAAGGAGAAGGAGAAAACATCGGGGGGGTGGAGGAGGAGCTCGCATCTCCCCTCCCTGAGTCCTCCCACCCCAGGCAGCCCACCTGCCCACTCCTTGCCCACAGCTTACATGAGCCGGTTGCGGATGGGGCGGAAGTGTTTGGTGAGCCTGACGGCGAAGATGATGTTGGGGATGAGGAAGAAGGTGCAGCATCCCAGGCTGAACCAGAAAGCGTTCTGCAAGGAGAGAGCACGGGGGTCCCCGCTGAGCTGCGTGGGGAGAGGCAGCCCCCAGGCTCTGGAGGGATTTGGGGAAGCCTTGTGTTGGCTGGTCCTGGTGGTGTGGGGGTGTCAGCCCCAGCAGCCCCCAATTTGTGCTGGTTGGTGGTGGGATGCTGCACCAGGGCCGGTACCCGCCGGACCCCCGTGGACGGACTGGGACAGGATCCTTACCCAGGGGTCGGCGATGCGGTCACACAGGATCACCCGCCCGTTGTCCAGGGCTGTGGCGAGTGGCTGGCACGAAGCCACATCCTCCCTCAGCTGGAACAAGAAGTGGACACAAGGCATAAATCCACTCCTGTCTCAGGGGGATGCATTTTGCTGCCTCGGCTCGGGGCTTGCATGCAGCATCCATGGGGGCTCCTGACCCCAAAGAATCCCTTTGCGGCAAAGGTGAGCACCTACCGTCTGCCCAACCCAGTTCAGGTACTGCGCGAAGTACCGCAGCTCCTTCCTCGTGAAGCAACCAATCTCCTGGGCAGAGGGAAGGCAGCATGGAGGGCAAGCGCTGTACTTCCCAGCCTGAATCCAGCCCGCTCCTACCAGCTCTGGGCTAATGTCAGGCTTGGAAAAGAGGGCTGGAGGCTTCAGGTGCCCCTTCCCCTCTTGCAGTGTCCGGTTCTCTTTTGTCCTGGCCGTGGGAAATTTGTACCCCCTGAGGGCTAACCCAGCCCCAGCTTACCTGCCGGAGGATCTGCTGGGCTTGCACAGGCAGCCGCGCTTCCACCGAGGATGTGGTGGCCAGTGTTGTCTTCACCCGTTCCTGGGGAAGCACAGGAAGGGCAGAGCATCCTTAGAGAACCGATCAGCAGGATGGGTGTCCCGGGGGCACTGGGAGCAGGGCGTGCAGCACCTTGCACGTGCTGAGCTTCGCATTGGGTCTTGTTGCCAGGGGGCAGGAAAAGGGATGTGCCCAAGCAGAGAAACCCCCTTGCATGGAGCGGGCGAAATTAAATGCCCTGGGACAGCTCTGCTGGGGATGCTGAAATGCCCTGAGTGCTGCAGGGGGATTTCTGATTTGCAGCGGCAAATCTAATCACTAAAGGAGACCGATTCTCCTCAGATGGCATCTTTGCTCTCTGTCACCCTGTCCCTGGCTTTTTGGGGCCTTGGCAGGCGGGACCCATAGGGCACCATGTATTTTTTGGAGCTGAAAGAAAACGTGCAAGTACCTGGAGGTGTGGTGCCAAGCGGGAGAGGAACTGGACGCTTTCCCCCAGCTTTGCCTGTGGGACAGGGAGGTGAGAAGGATGCAAAAGCCCCGTTGCCCCTTTCACGGGGACACCACTAGGCTAACGCTGGCAGCACCACGAGCCACCAGCCCGGCATGGACTCACCACCAAAGCCTCCTGCGATTGCACCGTGGAGTTTTGCATCTGCCACAGGGCCCGGGCCTCGGCGGCCAGCCGCCCCGCCACTGTGCCGTTCCTCTGTGGGGGGACAGCAGGGTGAGCCCATCCCCGGGGGTATGCAGGCAGCCCCTGCCGCCCGCCCCGCCGCTCACCTGCATTTTCTGCAGCCCCTCGAGGCTCCTTGCCAAGCCAGGGAGGCTGGTCTGCACCACGGGGTTTTTCATCTGGGGAAAGATGGAGTTGGCAGCTGCCTGCAATCCAACCCTGGAAGCCGGCTCCAGCATGGCTGGGCCGCATGCTGCCTGCTGCAGCAGGGACCAGCTCCGCGCCAGAATCCCCTCACCTCCTCCTGGAAGCGCCCGTAGTCCACCTCGTCCACGCCGCTGCGGGCAAAGGTCTCCAGGTCCTGCCTGCCCTCGCTGCGGAGGAGCCGCACGTCACCCAGAC
Source organism: Gavia stellata (assembly GCF_030936135.1). NCBI lineage: Eukaryota > Metazoa > Chordata > Aves > Gaviiformes > Gaviidae > Gavia > Gavia stellata. Next base: position 1,322,593 of record NC_082624.1, read on the forward strand.
GCGCTGTGAAGTCACCCAGGCGTTTTTGGAAATCAGCTGTGTACTGCAGGGGCGAGATGCGAGGGATGCCGCGGGTTTGGGGCCAGGCACCTCCATCCCAGTAACCCCAGTAAAGCTCATGCATCCTCACACCATTACCAGAAGCTCTGGCTGCAGCCAGCCCTCACCTTGGGGGTTTTTAGATGCTCATCCAGGTCGTAGGACCTGTCAAGCTGCAGCACCTCCCACAGCCCCGCGCCATTCTTGCACTCCCTGAAAGGCAAAGGGATGTTGGCGGTGCAACCCCAAATTAGCCCTCCAATGTATAGGGGCAGAGGTGGGCTCCTGCGGCACCCACCGGTATGCAGCGCTGAGGTTGGAGTCCCTCCTGAGATTGAGCTGGTGGGTGAGGTTCATGGATGGAGGCAGGTTCCCGGGGGTGTCGATGAACTGGGCCAAACAGGAGAAAAAAAGATCAGGGTCATGCACAGGCATTCCCAGCAACAATTTTGGGGGTGCTCTGCCCTCATGGGTGGATCCTGGGGTACCCCATCCCAGCCAGAGCTAATCTTGCCTTTATTTGTACGATCCCCATTGCAGAGCCTCATCAGACGGTGTTTGGAGGGAAAGCAGTGGACAGCCCCATGCAGGGACCTGCCTGCATCTGCATGGCCACGGGACAAGCCCTGATCCCATTCCCAACCCTGTTCCCAGCCCTGTCGCAGTGTGCCACCGGCCCTGAGCACCCCAGGGATCCCCAAATGACCAGAGGACAGGGGTCCTGCAGGTTGGAGCATCGTCACCTCGAGCAAATTAACAGCACAAGGGTAATTCCCCACTGCTGATGCAAATCCAAGGACCTAATCCTAAACTTAATCTTCTGGTTTAGGATGGAGCTTTTCCGGATGGCTTTAAGGGGAGGATGCAGAGTGTTTGGAGGCGTTTTGGTGCATGCAAGCAGAGACTTATGGGGTGATGGGTGGATGCATGGCCACCCACCTTATAAATCTCCTGGTTGACCCAATTCCTGCAAACCAGCGTCTGGATGTTGCCCCCAACCAGGAAGGTGGCGAAAACCAGGAGGATGAGGAGCCAGGAGAACAGGAAAGCCAGGCCCACGCCACTGAAAGAGGGAGAGGAGGCGCCGGCGACAGCTTTGCAGACCCGAGCGGGCAGAAATGCTTGTGGGGACCTGCCCGGCCGGCTGCAGCCCCGCGGCTCCCTCCTGCGCCCGGGCACGCCGGCCTGCCTGGGAAGGCCCGCGGGAGCGGGGTGTGCCGGGCAGCGGGGCCGGGGTGCGGGAGCTGTCAGCTCCCAGGAAGGAGCGGCTTCTCCCAACCCCACCGGCGCAGGCGGCGGCTTCAAAAGCTTTTCCGCTCGGCCAACTCCCAGTCCCTCCCTTGGCTTTGCCCCTCTATTTTATGGGGGGGGGGGGGGGGAGATGGCAACAGCCCTCCCAGCACCCAGAGAGATGCTTACACCAGGAGAAACTTGGCACCAGCTTCTCCTCTGCACTCGTAGTCGCTCGGGTCCTCCCGCTTGGAGAGCCCATACGCCCCCAGGGCCATCCCTGTCACGTTGCAGGCGAGGATGAGGAGGATGATGGAGCACAGCACTGTGCCCGCGATCCACCTGGAGGAAAGAGCAGCAAGGCACGGCCTTGAGATATGGGGCTGATGCACCAGCTGGGGCTTGGAGGGGGGCTCAGCACCCATCTCTGCCGCACACCCGGCACCCCTTAATGCTCCCCGGTGTCACCTGTACTGCTCGAAGCGCTCCACCTCCTGGAGGTACGGCTGGCTCCTGTCCTCCGCCTTCACCAGGGCTTCGCTGACGGGCCGGGTGTAGTCGGGGAGGGGGAAGCTGTTGGCAATGGACTGCACCTTCTCTGTCGTGCGGGCCATCTCGTCACGCAGATCTGCGGGGCCAAGGTCATGCTGGAGGGGCGGATGGTCCTCGCATCCCACCCTGTGTCCCCAAATTGGGATTTGCCCCATGAAGGGTGTCCACACTCGGTCTGGCCAACCCACTCACCCTGGATGACCTGCGCCATCCTCTCCACGGCCAGCTCTGGGATGGAGTTGAAGGTGCCGTTGCCCTGCGTGGAAAGAGGGGGTGCTGAGCATCTCCGCTGAGGCTGCACGTGGGTGCCAGACCCCCCCGCTGCACCCCGACCCTCCCAACCTGGCGAATCATCTCCGCAAAGTCGCTTCGGGGCAGGCCGGCCAGTGCCTTCAAAACCTTCTCCACCGATGGCACCTTGGGGTGGAAGAAGCAACCTGTGAGCCTTGGGGCTGCCAGAGGGGTAGTGGTGGTGATGGTGGGGGACCAGCACCCCATCCCACCTTGCCATAGTCAGCACCCAGCTCCAGGCTCTGTGCCCTGCCCAGGACGCTGGCGCAGGAGGTGCAGCGCGGGTCATCCAGCAGCGCGACCACGTGCTGACGCCGTTCCCGCAGCGCTGGCTCCAGCTCGGCCCGTGCCGATGCCAGCGCCCGCACCGTCTTGTCGAGAATCTGTAAATGGTGCAGCGAGGTCTGTAGGTCTTAAAGAGAAAGCCCAGGGCTAGTTCACGCTGCTCCGCTCGGCCGCTCCGGCTCTCTGGTGAGGCTTCGGCACCAGCCCCGGGGAGAGCTGCGCTCGGCCGTACCTCCAGCCCTGTCCTGCAGGTCCGCCAGTGCCGCGTAGGTCATCGCCTTCAGCTGCACGTGGATGGAGAGCCCCACGCTCCGGCTGAGCCCTGCAAGGCATCAGGCACCCCATCAGCATCTCATCCCAGTGGGAAGCTCAGGATGGGGCCTGGCGGTGCCCGGCGCAGTGCTTACCACCCAGGTCGGAGATTATCTGCTGTCGGGGCACCTCAAACTGGTCTACCACCATCTGCACCCCCTACCAGGAGAGAGGAGCTGGTCGGCCGGGGGTAGCAGCCGCCAGGAGGGGAGAAAGCCCCACGTTGCCATTCAAAATACATTTTTAATGCCGCTGCGCCACCTCCTCTCGCCTCCCAAACTACTCTGTGAGGAAAACGCGGCCATCCCTGGGCTGCACCCCATGCCGGGGGAGGCCGCTCGGGGACCCACCTGGGGGACGTTGGCGATGTGCTGCCGCAGGGTGCGCAGGGTGGCCGGCACGGCCCCCAGCCCCGGCTCCATCTGCCCCTTCACCCGCTGGCTGGTGACAAAGGCGCAGATGACGCTCGTCCTGCCGGGGACAAGCAGGGGGTGACGGGGCTGCCCGGTAGAGCCTCCCAGCCCTGTCCCAATGGGATATGGTTCCCCCCACCCTGGGGTGAGGGGTACTCACAGGATGACGAGGGAGGTGAGGGACAGGCAGGCGAGCAGGCAGTGGCGGCGACAGCCCAGCGAGCGTCGGTGGGCACGCAGGCGGCCCCCGCACCGCCGGCGGCTCCGGCAGTAGCAGAAGCACATCCCAGCTACCGGCACGGCTACGGTGAAGAGCAAAGCCACTGCGGCGCAGACGATGTAGCCCAGCTCATACTGCACCACCTACATGACGGGAGAACCCAGTCAGCACTGAGGCACCCAGCTTTTGGGGTGCTACGTGTGCCCAGGTGCCCCGTCCCAGGTGGGCGCCATCCATGTGCGATCCCCCACCCCACGTCCCGGCTCACCTGCGACGTCCGCACCGAGCCGGGGTCGTTCAGTGCCGCCCTGAGCAGCTCTGCAAAAGAAACCACGGCACTGGTAAAAGAGGTCCCACCCGATACACCTCCAACCCTCCCCGGGCAGCAGGGCCAGGATGGAGGCAGCATCCCCCTCCGTGAAGCGGCTCAGACCCCACGGAGCCACTCCGGATACAGGGGTTGCAGCCAGCAAAACCCCCGTGGTCCCGGCACCTGTGGCAGTGGGGTCCCGGCTCCCCGGCTCAGGGCTCACCTGTGGGCAGGGGGTTTTGCTGGATGAGGTCCAGGCAGCGCCGGATGAGGCCATAGAGGGGATCGAGCGAGCTGGGTACCCGGTGCAGCGCCGGCACACGAATCTCGGCATGCCTGTCGGTGAAGCGGAGGACGCCGCCAGGCCCGGCGATGTGGCATTGCTGGGTGCCAGCGGGACGCAGCAGCGCCCAAGCCAGCAGCAACCCGGCCACCCGCATGGCTTCGGCGGCGAGGAGAGAGCCGGGGGGGCTCTGTCAGCCTGCAAGCGGGCAGAGAGGCATGCCCGGCCCTGGATGGCTCTCTCCGGCTCAGCTCGCTGCTCCGGGAAACCTGCCTGACGGGTCGGCCGCCGTGCAAAGCCCAGACGCTGCCGTGGCTTGTTCCCCCGACGGGCTCCCCGGGGCGGCTGGGCTTGGCGGGGCTGCGTGGAGGCGTCTCCCAAACCATCCCAGGCCTGTTTCACAACCCCCGGCATCCCTGAGTCACCGCCGTGGGGTCCCCACGGTCAAGGCCGTTCCCAGAAAGGGTGGTAAAGGTCCCCCGAGTTTTTGGGGAGAGGGCCAGGTGGCTGGGAACCCCCTATACTCGGGCTGGAGGGTGCTTGTCCCCACCGCAGCCGCCTTGGAAGGAGGGATCTGGGATTTGGGCATCGCTTGGTGGGTGGAAAAGCCCTTGTGGGAGGATCCACGTCTGCAGAGGGGTCCCCACGGGGCAGGATCGCCCTTGGCAAAAGTATCCCAAGCCCTGGGGCAGCACCGCGAGCAATGGGCTGGGAAGGAGAAGGGAAAACGGGGAACACGCAGAGATGGATGGCGATGCCTGCTTGCCGGCCAGGTGTGAGATGAGTTTTTCCAGTCTCAGCCGGTCCCTGCCTCACACCCTGAGGCAGCCACGGCTCCTTCCCAGGGCCGGATCCTGCTCGCCAGCATGGGCCGAGCGCTAATTACAGGGTTGGCTGGAAATGAGGGAGGTTCAACCTGATTTCCCCGGCGCGGGGGGAGCAGCCCCCGTGCGCTCAGACGGCCGCGGGGCACCCCGAGAGCTGGGCCCCCTGCTCGGCCGGGCAAGTCGAGCCGGCCCTTCCCCGCCACCAGCTGCTGACGCCTCCGTTTTCCCGGCGTTGATGCTAATCCATGTGGGTTTTTTCCCTCTGGAAAAGGGGCTTTTCTCCCAGCTGGAAAGGCTGGCAGCATCTTTCCAGGCTGGGCACAGGGTGCTGCTCCCCACCACCCTCTTGGGAATGAGATGCCACGGACTGGAAAATCCTGCTCTGGCTTGGCTGAGACCTCGTCCCGGGACAAAACTCCCAGGGCCAGGAAAGTGTGGAGTCTGAAGAGCCATTACGTGCACGGTACATATATATATGTGTATATGTCTGCGTATGGCAAAGGAGCCCCGGCTGCTCACGCTGGTACCGGGGCGGTGATGGTGATGCCGGTGGTGGTTTCCCATCCCCATGATGATTTCCCATCCCCACAAAGGTTTCCCATGCCAACAATTTCCCATCCCAACTGTGGTATTTTTTTGGGGAGGTGATTTTCATGTCCGAGGGGAAGGGATGGGGCCGGCAGCGGTGACCCTGCGATGCCGACACGTGTGTGCTGCCTGGTCCTGCCCCGGTGGTGGGGATGGAGGGGGTTTTGGGGTACATTTGGGTTGGTTTTGTCCTTCCTCTCTCTGTCCCGAGGGGCAACTGCTGCTCCCAACTGCGGTTGAACCACCGGTACTGTGTGGCCATGATGGGGAGCCCGTGGGTGGCCCTTTGTGGGGGTCCCCAGGTGGGGGTTGCTTCTCGTGGGATGGGGGATGCTGGTACTGGGGGTGATGGTACTGGGGACGTCAGTACCAGGGTGGGGTAGAGATGCTGGTACCGGGGATGCTGGTGTCAGGTTGGGGTAAGGATGCTGGTACTGGGAGTGCTGGTACCAGCATGGGGTGGGGGTGCTGGTACTGGGGATGCTGGTACCAAGGCAGGGATGCTGGTACCAGTGCTGGCGCAAGGTGGGGATGGAGCAGGTACTGGGGCTTTGATGCTGGTGCTGGGGTGAACCAGGGTGACGGTGCTGGAACTGGGACAGTGAGGCTGGTACTGGGGCAGTGATACTGGTTCTGGTATTGGGAAGGTGATGCTGATACTGGGGTAGTGATACTGGTTCTGGTACTGGGACAGTGACACTGGTGCTGGGGCAGTGATACTGGTTCTGGTACTGGGAAGGTGATGCTGGTACTGGGGCAGTGATACTGGTTCTGGTACTGGGAAGGTGATTCTGGTGCTGGGGCGGTGACACTGGTTCTGGTACTGGGAAGGTGATGCTGGTGCTGGGGCAGTGATACTGGTTCTGGTACTGGGAAGGTGATGCTGGTGCTGGGGCAGTGACACTGGTTCTGGTACTGGGACAGTGACACGTGCTGGGGCAGTGATACTGGTTCTGGTACTGGGAAGGTGATGCTGGTACTGGGGCAGTGATACTGGTTCTGGTACTGGGAAGGTGATGGTGGTACTGGGGCAGTGATACTGGTTCTGGTACTGGGAAGGTGATTCTGGTGCTGGGGCAGTGATACTGGTTCTGGTACTGGGAAGGTGATGCTGGTGCTGGGGCAGTGATACTGGTTCTGGTACTGGGAAGGTGATGCTGGTGCTGGGGCAGTGACACTGGTTCTGGTACTGGGAAGGTGATGCTGGTGCTGGGGCGGTGACACTGGTTCTGGTACTAGGAAGGTGACGGTGGTGCTGGGGCGGTGACACTGGTTCTGGTACTGGGAAGGTGACGGTGGTGCTGGGGCGGTGACACTGGTTCTGGTACTGGGAAGGTGATGCTGGTGCTGGGGCAGTGACACTGGTTCTGGTACTGGGAAGGTGACGGTGGTGCTGGGGCGGTGACACTGGTTCTGGTACTGGGAAGGTGACGGTGGTGCTGGGGCGGTGACACTGGTTCTGGTACTGGGAAGGTGACGGTGGTGCTGGAGCGGTGACACTGGTTCTGGTACTGGGAAGGTGATGCTGGTGCTGGGGCGGTGACACTGGTTCTGGTACTGGGAAGGTGATGCTGGTGCTGGGGCAGTGATACTGGTTCTGGTACTGGGAAGGTGATGCTGGTGCTGGGGCAGTGACACTGGTTCTGGTACTGGGAAGGTGATGCTGGTACTGGGGCAGTGATACTGGTTCTGGTACTGGGAAGGTGATGCTGGTACTGGGGCAGTGATACTGGTACTGGGGCGGTGACACTGGTTCTGGTACTGGGAAGGTGACGGTGGTACTGGGGCGGTGATACTGGTTCTGGTACTGGGAAGGTGACGGTGGTACTGGGGCGGTGACACTGGTTCTGGTACTGGGAAGGTGACGGTGGTACTGGGGCGGTGACACTGGTTCTGGTACTGGGAAGGTGACGGTGGTACTGGGGCGGTGACACTGGTTCTGGTACTGGGAAGGTGACGGTGGTACTGGGGCGGTGACACGTGCTGGGGCGGTGATGGCGATGCCGGTTCCGGGGCTGTTGTACCCATTTGTAACCGCTAGGCGGCGCCACAGCGTTAGACCACGCCGTGTGGGGGCGTGGCCTATCGGGAGCGTGACCTCCTCTCTGGGGGCGGGGCCTCAGTGTGCCTTCGCCGGCGTGGACGGCGGCCGCGCGGGGTCAAGGCGGCGGAAGCGGAAGTGGCGTTCGACGCACCGGGTGCCGGCGCCACCGCCACGGCCATCGCCATCATGGTGGGCGGAGGGGCCTCCCGCGTACCGCAGCGGTGAGTGCGTCTTCCTCGCCTTCTCCTCACGCAGCTCCGCGGCTTTCTCCCGGCCTGGGGCCTCCCGGGGGCTGCCCCGGGGTGCTGCGGCGGCGTGCGGCCCGGTGCTGCCGGGAGCCGCGGGGCCCAGCCGGGCCCTGACACCGGCGGCGCTAGCCCGTTACATTGAACGTGTCGCAGGGCCCGGGCAGTGGAGAACCGTCGCTTAAAGCCTGGGGGGCGTCGCGGAGTGTGAGGGGTGAGGGTCCCCGGGCCGGGGAGAACGCGGGGCCGGATCCTCAGGTCAGCGGGTTAACGCCTCCGTGCTGCCCGGTTTAGGTGGACCGACTACATCCCGCTGGGCAGGAGGATGCCGGGCACCCGCTTCATCGCCTTCAAAGTCCCCCTGAAGAAGGTAAGTGCCCGCTGACGCCCTGGGCCTGTTCGGGGCGGAAAGCGGCTGCGGGCAAGTGTGGCTTTGCAGAGAATCAATGAGTGAATTCCCTCTAAAAAGTGAGAAGGAGCGTCAGTAGCTCATTTTGTTGTTTATTTTTGGTAAGTGGGTTATAACACGGGAGAGAGAGGACCACAGCGCGGTCACTGCTGTTTGACCAGTCGGAGCATGTGATGGGATTGTGGTGGTGTTCACACTGTGGGGGTGACCAGGAACGGCTTCTGGGGGTTCTTGGCAGCTTTCTGGGTGCCAGCAGCACCATCCGGGCACCCCGGATACAAGGAGGTCTGTCCGGGCCAGCTCTGTTAGGGCAGGAGGGATGGTGCGGGCAGCCCCCGCCAGCTCTGCCAGGTGCCCGGAGGCCGTGCAGCCCGATGAATGCTGTGCTGGAGCCGAGCTTTGGGAGCAGAGGCTGTGAGGGGTCAGTGTGGCGGTGCCGCTGCCCACCCGGCTGTGCCTGGAGGTCTCTGCCCTGTGTGCTGGGGTGAGTGCTGCTCCGGAGTGGTTTGAGCACAGCAGTTACACCTAGAACAAACACTGGGTCATGTCTGTGGGTGTTGGAGAGCTCATGATGGGGAGCAGTGCTGTTTGTTCACCTCTGTTTGAGCTGAAGACCTATTTTATAGCTTTCACCAAACGAAAACTTCAGTTTCTGGGCGTCTTTGTCACACTGCAGTGTTCTGCCACAGTATAAAGTCATCAGTCAGTCCTGGAAAGCCTCAGCTGAACAGTCCCAAAGCAGTGAGGGCCTGAGCGTGTTCTCGTTTGGCTCGGTGTAACTTGTGTGTCTGTCTGCATCTGCCTTTGCTCGTTGCCTGCGACTTTCTCTTTGAAGGGATGATCTTTGGGAGTTTCTGCAGCACGGACTTCTTCCCACCGGTTGCAATGCACCTGAGTTTAATGTCTGCTCTTAAATGTTATGTCACCTCAGAGCTTTGACCGGAATCTTCATCCAGAGGAGAGATTTTCACCTTGTGACCTGATTAAGAAAATCAAAGAGCAGAAGGAAGAACTGGGCCTGATCATTGACCTGACGTACACAACTCGCTACTACAGGCCAGAGGTCAGTCTTTGTCTTGCTGTCAAGGAAGTGAAGCTCTGTGTAAACTCTGATATTGCTGATGAAGTGGAAGCTGTTTCTTGCGAGAAAATAACTTGAAACAGTGTGAGGCACTCAAATCCTCTGGCAGGGGCATGAGGTGAAGTGTTGCAGGCCTGTCGGAGTGACGTCTTTGTCCTTGATCAAGAACAGGCCTGGGGTCTTCAACCCCCATCGTGCAGATCCTCTTTGTACCAATCAGCACAAGTTTTGAGATACCCTAAAGCTGGGTTTTATAGATTGTCCTGAGTAAAGAGCTGATTACAGCCAGCTTTGGCTTGTGGTATCAAATGTGTGGATACTTGCTTGGAAAGATGTTCCGTGCTCTGTGTATGCTTTGTCTTCCCCAGGGAGGAAAGAGCAAAGGGGTGAGAAATAAAAATGCAAACAGGCTGCTCTGGAGTGTTGGTCATATGTCATAGAAGAAAAAAAAAGGGGGGTCAACGGGGTGAAGAAGAAGTTTTCTTACCCAAAAGTATATTGCAGCTCTTCTGGGCTTACTTGAAAAGCTTGGCTTCTTCTGGCTTATGGTCTATGGTTCTCTAATGGATAAGAATCCTTGTGCTTTTTCTGGAAATTATTGACTTCCTTTCTTGTAGGAGCTCCCAGCCACACTCTGCTACTCAAAGATCTTGACAATGGGACATGAAATACCAAACAAGCACACCATCTTTCAATTCAAATGTGTTGTTAAAAAGTTTTTGAGCGACAACAAAGATAACGGTAAGTGTGGGTTTCCCTTACATTGCACTCAGGCTTGGAGGCCAGTGATGTCTAATGAACAGCATGAATTTCTTTTCCTTCTCTTGGCACGTGAATGTCAAGGTAGTAAGATCAGTTTGTTACGGTAGAGGAATTCATGCTTGTCTCTTGATAATTCAGCAGTGAGTCAAGCTTTAATTGAGTTTGAGACTCCATCTCTAGACTGGCTGTAAATATTGATAGCTTTTTGATAGCGGTGTAAGCAGCAAGCTGTTGGTGCTCAGGAAATGAAAGAGAGCTTTTTGTGGAGCTTTTAAATACATCTTCCCTGCAGTGAGCTGTGAGACCATGCAGATGAGCTCACAGAATTAAATGAATTAATGAGCTGAATCGGAGGTGCTAATTAGACATTATGGTGATGTTGTTGCATCATCATGTCTGTTTATTTAAGCTGGTGTGACTGTTGGAGGATGAATGCAAACGGGCTTGTTCTGGTTGGGTTTTGGAGAAAGAGCACTTAAATATAACCTGATTATTGTGTGTTACAGATAAACTCATCGGAGTTCATTGCACGCATGGCTTAAACAGAACTGGCTACCTGGTTTGTAGGTGAGTTGTCCTTAGTCAAACTGAGTGAAGTGGTGGCATTGCCAGCTTCTCATAGCTCTGGGAGGAAATAGTGTTGCACTAGTAAAACGAGTCAAGTGACCTGCGTAATCCCAGACTTGCAAGGATTTAAAGCTTTTCAGCTTCAAGAAGGTTGTTGTTAGGGGGCACTTTTTATCCCCGACTTCAGCAGACCAAATGCTGATACTCCATTCTGGCATGTGAATAGAAGCTGTAAAAACTTCCCAGGAATTCTTTTTGAATCATCGCTAAGCTGTCATAGTTTCCATAGTTAACTGTCTAATTAGAGCTTTCTTGCTGATCTGTTCAGGTACCTGATTGATGTTGAAGGCATGGAGCCAGATACTGCAATAGAGTGTACGTATGTGTACGTTCTTCTGTTTCGGATGCAAAATGTTTATCGTGGGCTTGTGGTTTTAGATGGCCAAAAGGTTTGGGCTAGCTTCAGGGAGGTAACTGTGTTTTAGCTCTGTGTGTGTGTGTGTTTTTCTGTCGTGTAGAATGGGAGCCAGAGGAGGGGAGGTGCTGGGGGTTCTTTGGGGTAATTGGACAGAAAGAATTAAGTTTACGGCCCGACTGTGGAGCTAACCAGGGTTGACTGAACGTGGTGGTCGCTGAGCGCAGGTCGAATAGTGCCACGCCGCAGCTCTGCCTGCGTGTCTGCCTTGTCCTGGGCTGTCGTGCGAAGGGCAGTACGCTGAGTGGAGCCACCCTATGTGATCTGAGTGTGGAAGTATTGGTTGAAGGGGTTAAAATCTTTCTAAAGGGTTTAAGTGCTCTGCAGCTCGAAGATGACTTGTACAGAGCAGTTGTTGTAACTCAGACCTGTCTCCCTCCAGTGTTCAACAGTGCTCGAGGACATCCTATAGAGAGAACCAACTATATCCAAGATCTTCAGAGGAGATCTGTAAAAAAGTAAGTTTTTTTATGTGCCTAAGGAAGTGCATATGCCCAGGGAGAGCTGCTGTCAAGCCACAGATGTTAAATATGACTAGCTCCTAGAAGGGAGGTAGATTGGGTCGGTGGGTAAGGAGGAAGGTCGGCAGCTGGGAGACCTGGGTTTAAAGAACACAGGCGGGCTGCCCTCCCCCTTTTTTTGGGGAGGAGTGATGCAAAGGGATGCGGTTTTTTAAGTGTAAAAGAGCTGTTGTGATCACTTGGTGAATGGTTTGCGGACACAGTCAAGACGTACAGAATTCTTTTTAAGGAACTGCGAACTAAAGAATTTGTGCTCGGACCCTGTCAGAGAAAAAGCCGGGGCTACACCGAACACTAAAAAGCAGATGGCCAGATATCATCCGCATTGTTCGGACCAATCCCCCTTAGTGGTGCCCAGGTAGGTTTTTGCTTCTTGCCTCTGTGCATGCTGTACAGCTGAGCAGATGGAACAAAAAGGGCTGCTCTCTCATTTTTAAGAAACTTAAACTTAGATTTTTACAAGCCGCAACTCAGGCAAGAGAGCGTCCGTTGCCTTGCCAGCTCTGCGGTGGGGGAAGAAAAACCTCCCTGAAACCTGTCTCAAGCCTAAATATTAATGTTGAAGTTTTCCTTGTGTTTACAGCAGCAAATCTCTTTGCCTCTGAATAACGTACTTGTGCCTGTAGATGCAGAATAACATAACTGACAGTGTTGGTGCTCATTCCCAGCGGGGCTGGTTCTCAAGCTGCCTAGGAGATTTCAGGGACAAGGGGATTTTGAACCGGGTGCCAAGTGAGGCAGCTCTTCCCTGACAGTGAAGCAGTAACTCTCTTTCTGTTCCTAGGCTCCTCCCGTCTCAGCAGGGATGGCAGGGGAACAGTGAATGCAGGTAAAGAGCTTCCTCGTGACCTGGGGCGCACATCCTAGATGGGAGGTGACTCTGGCAGCTCCTAGCTGCGGGGGAGTTCCGAAACCACCTCGGGAGCAGATGCGAGGTAGCCAGTGCCCGCTTCTGGCTGAGCAGTGGCTCGTTCAGCCCCGCTCTTTGGGGCCGTACAAAATGTTTCCTGCTGAAAACTTCCCTTCCTGTAAGAAATCGGCATGTAGGAAATAAGCTGCTAGCTGGGTGTTCTTCCTGGGTGTGGCATCGTTCAGGCTGAAGCCAAAGGGACTGGGTGAACCTGGAAGGGCCGAGGGGGATTCACAATCGGCCCTTTTGGGCTCCGCATACAGAGACTGAACAAGGCCGTGACTTCTCCTGGTACTGACTCCTGAATTTTCTTCCAGAAACTCTGGTAGCGCCAAGAACCACCGCAGGCAAGCTGCCAAGGCACAACACCAGGAGCTGGCGCAGGAGCACGGGGCGACGGAGCAAAGGCGGCCATGCAGTTTGGCAGCGAGGAACTGTTGGGTTTCGTTGCCCGCTAACGAGTGGCGCAATGGACTGTGCTTTCCCCCGCAGAGCCCCCACCTCTGCCCCCCCCAGGAAAGACAAGCGGCCAGGAAACGCAGGCGCCGGCGCAGGAAACCTGTTGTGACGGCGTAAGGAACATTGTACACGATGAAAGCCTGTGCAGGGCTGCGTCTTCACCCTGGAGGAGTTCCGAGATGGATCTGTCACTGCTTGAACGAGTGGCTTTGCTGTAACTTCCACCAGCAGTCGGGAACTGCAAATGCAAGTGTTCGTAATCTTAACACAGCTCTTCTTTTTTTTTAACTTTTTATTTTCCCACACCCCCTCTTGATACTTTTACAAATCTCACAGAATTTTTTTAATCCTATGTCATACCGGAGTCGTAGCTCCACTCCTTGAGGGATGCGGACAATGAACATGGACCCAAACAGAGCTGGAATCACCCTAAGGAAACATCTTCAGGAGCCTCCCTTTAACCTTCAGCAAAAAGGGCTTTTCCTTGATTTCCTCAATACATAAGAAATAGGATTCAGCCTGAAACTAGATGATTTTTTTGTTGTTGTTCTTTTCACCCACTTTTGCTAAAGTAAATTTCTGCGGTGCGTAACCTTCGAGCCCTGGTTGTGGAGCGGTTATTTGCCCCTGGATGGGCCTGACGAGCCCTGCAGGATCCGCGCTTCGGCTCTCACCCGAGCGGAGGGTTGTTGGGCGGTGGACTCTGGCCTCAAGACCGGACCGTTTTGGGGTGAGAACGGGTGTTTTCGGGTGGGGCGGTGCTGGGCAGCCGGGAAGGAGCTGCCCCTTTAAGGTTCAGGGCCGGGCGCTGACGTCATGACGCCGGGCTTTCCGCTAAGGGAAAGGAAGCGACCTCTTGGCCGGGCGGAAGTGGGAGGTGGTTGTGGCGTGCCCGGATGTTGCGGCGGCTCCTGATTGGCTGTTGAAAGCGAGGCGGAGCGGTGCTGTCGGCGTTTCGGCAACAACCCGGAAGCGCTGAGGGGAGGCGGCGGGTGGCGGCGTCCTCCCGGTGGCAGGTCAGGCCCGGGCCCGGGCCCTGGGGCTGCGGGGGTCCCTTCCTCGCTTGAGGGGTCAGGGCCTGGGCGGGGGGAGGCGGTACCGGCGTCGCCTGTCGGGGGGGTACCTTCCTCTTCTGTGGGCCCAGGCTATGTGGGCTCTGGTTGGGGGGGAGGAGTCTTGTATCGGGGCTCCCTTCGTGGGGCTCCGGCCGGGGGGGCTCTGGCTGTGAGTATTTTTCCCCTTAGGAAGGGGGATCCGGTTTGGGGCTCCCCTTGCTCTGTTGTGGGGGGCTGGGAGCCCGCGGGGGCTTTGGCTGGGGGATTCTCTACTCTTTTTTTAGAGGCAAGGGGCGGGGGGAGGCTGTTCTGGGAGGGACAGGCAGCCCTGGGGGTCCTCTGCTCTCCCTTGTAGGGGAAGGGCTGTGGGAATTCTGGAGAACTCTGATTTTGGGGGGGGCTGTCTTCCTTTCTCTTGGTAGGCAGTGGCTGAGGTGTTCTGTAGTTTGGGGGCTAGCAGCTCGCGGGGGGGGCGTGGTTTAGGAACTTTATCTTAAGAAGTGCTGTGGGAATTAGAGGGGGAGCTCTGGGTTGGGGACACGGGGAGTTACAGTGTGTGAGTGGTGTCTATTCTCTCTTGGGGGGGAAAAGGACTGTGGAACTTGGCAGGGGGGCTTTGATTTGGGGAGGTGACTGAGAGCTCTGGCTTGGGGGAGCAACTGAACCCACCCCCCTGTAGAAGCACCAGTGAGGAGGAGAAACTGAAACCCACTCTGAGCTGTGGCTCTGTCACACCCCATAAGCGAGTGCTTTGGCACAGCAGCCTCTGGCAGAACCGAATCCCACAGCCCTTGTTTAGGGCAAGAGGCCTGTGGAGGTCTCTCCAGCATGCAGGCTGAGAAACGCGGGCCTGCCTGCCGTTAAAAGGGGCTTCTGCTCTGAGGTAACCCCAGAAAGGCAACTCCTCTGTGGCTCGGGATCCTCAGGCAGTGCTTAGCTCAGCTCAGGACCTCTCCCCCATTTAGGAAGGAGCCGCAGTAAATCGTGACGTTGTGGCTGTGGCAGTCGTGTTGCTGGAAGGCTTGCGAGGTGCTCTGGATTCAGTGCTGTGATTTCATAGAGAGTTTAACCCTTACACTGGTCCAGGGTGGCTTTTCCAGGGGAAAACTGCTTTTAGTGTAGGGGAAGAGCATTGTGGAGGGTTTCTGGGCTTACTGCCCCTCAAACAGTCTCAGCGCTTCCTCAGCTTCAAATTTATCAGCTTGTGCCATGGGACTGTGGGTGAGAAGGGGTTTCTTGGAGCCAAGCAGGAGGCAGACGCACGGATCAGGTTGAGGTGCATTCCTGGGGTGACGGGTGTGCCTCCTGCAGCATGGGGGAGAGAGGGATTGCGACTGTGCCCGGGCGAGAGCAGTTTGGGATCAAGCTTGTTGGGTAGGGATGTGTTTGCTGAGCAGCAGCAGCTGGAAGGATGGCCTTCAGCTCCATCCTCTTCTCGCTGCTGTGTAAGCAAAACAGTGAACGCTGCAGTGTAAAAACCCTGTGTAAAGCCACTTCTGCTCGAGTCTGAATGAAACGCTTTGGCCATCTCCCCCCAAACTAGTAACCGGCACTAGTTTTGTTGTGTGGAGAGACAACTGGGAAGCAAGAGCTACTTTGGATAGGATTTGGATGGCTGACACCATAACTTGAAATCAATTACCAAGGACTGATCTTGAATTTGTGGCTGCCTTTCAGTTCATAAAGGTAAATATCCAGGCACTGTGCCCAAAAAGAGCTGGGCTTCTCCCAGATTCCTCCCTCAGGACCTAACTTGGCCCATGTATTAAATGTTTTTCTGCTGAGGAAACACAGTCCTGAGGAAACTGATTGAGTTACCTGGTTTACGCTGGTTTTGATGCACTTGACTTTCCTCCCACTACAGAATTTGTCAGCCTCGCGGCAGCTTTGATGTGTGTTGTTATGCCCGACCACGCCGACGTCAGCCTCCCACCGGAGGAGCGAGTCCGAAGACTGATCCAGGTGGGAAGTGCTGTGGAAGTGAACGAGGATGTCCCGCCACGACGCTACTACCGCTCTGGAGTGGAAATCCTCCGCATGGCGACCATTTACTCGGAGGAAGGCAATATCGAGCATGCCTTTATTCTGTACAACAAATACATCACGTAAGAGCAGCGTTGCTTCGTTTGCAAGTAACCCTTGTCAATACAAGGGGTTGTGGGTTTGGCATTGCGTATTTTGAGCATGTCTAAATACCGTGAGGCCTTGCTGAGCTGGAAGAACTGGGTTCTGTCCAGAGCTCTGCTCCTTTTGAAGTTCTGTTACTGCATAGGTGAGGATACAGCTGGGTAGACTGACCAGGAGATGTCGTAAAGGTGTGAGGTGCAGACCCACAAATGCCGCTTACTACTTTGCAGGAGGTTTATAAAAGTTCCCTTTGAAACTAGGCTGATCATGTATCCCTCTGTCCCTCTGCTAGTGGAGACTCCTCTCAGCAGGAGGGAGGTTTTGGCTCCTTGTGTGTCAAAGCTTCCTGGTGTTTTATCACCACAGAGTGGCTAAATTGGCCTCAGTTGTCGCTAGGTTGGCCATGACGTACGGATTGGCAAGGATCTGTGGTCAAGAATCTCTGTATCGAGTATCTACCTGGAAAGGATCTAGGCTGGTTGGCGGTTTCTCTAATAAACCAGCTTTGGAGGAGAAGCCTGCTTTATATTTAAGTTCCTACAGCCTTTTACAGCAGGCAGTGGGTTCCTCCTTCAGGTGCAGGGACCGGTTGCAGGTTTAGTTTTATATCTCAGAATATGATCTCCCCCCCCAAACATGCACGCATACGCCCAAGCCCTTCTCAGGAGGGATGTGGGGAAGAGTTCTGGGTCCAAAGAACCTGATCCCAATCAACTGGTGAGTTTCTTGGGTATCGAGCACCCTTCTAGAAAGGCCCAGATCATATATAAACCCAGGCAAGACCCTGTTTGGTGTTTCAGCTGCTGGGTCTCTAGCTGTAAGGGCTGTCTGTGTAGATAAATGCATATTCTTGCCATCATCTCCACAGCTGCCCAGAAACGGGCCATCTTGGGTCTGAAACCCCGCTGCTGTGCCCGCTGAGCCGGAGCGTACACCGTGCTAACATGGTGACGTGGTGTCAGGTCTGGATTGTGTCTGAGCAGCCCAGAGTATGAGTGGAGCAAACATGTGCCTCTCTGTGTAGCTGTGCCTGTTGGTGTTTAAAGGGCTGAAAACTGTGATGCTCAGAAAATATCCCAATGGCACAGAGTGTCCTGTTCCTTTAGGTTTTTTGGCCAAAAGCCTGTCCCTCCCACTTTCGCCCAGTGCCACTCTGGTATGGTCTCTGCTGTGCCCACACAACCCGCTTATCTGGAATGTGGTTGGCATCTCTGTGGGCATTTTCTCTCCCTGCCCCTGTGTGCAGGGTTTCTGCCCCTTAAATCCAACACATTTTTCTCTGATTAGCTTTTCTTCCTGCCTTGCACTTCCTGAGCTTTTATGGGCATTGTAGCGAGTGCCCTGGGAGGCTGCACAGGGAGCTGGGAAGTGCAAAACCCTCGGGAAGTTTTCCAGGCTGGTTACGTAGCTGGGGCCAAAGGAGAAACTCTTTAACTAAACAAATGAAGTAAAAGCACTTTTGCTGTTTCATTATAGCAATGATGGGTGCTGGCGTGTTTTCTCTCCAGCAGTTTTCAAATGCTCGTGGCATTTATGTTAGCCTGGCTGCTGGGCTGCCAGAAAGGTGAAAAAACTTGCCCTCGGTGGTGTGATTTCTCCAGTACTGATAAATATGAGCTTCTGCCCTGGATTGTCTGAAGATATGAACTTAATGCCATTGTCTTATTTCTTTAAATGAAGATGTGAAGCTGGAGCTGAAGCGGTAGGCTTGATGAAGGGTTTTCTAGATGTCCTTCCCCAAGGGGCATGATCCAGAAGGCAAGAGCAGGGCACTGGTAATTGGAGCCTCTCATGGGACTTGCTTTGCTCTCCCCTTTCTAGAAATGAGATCAGAATTCTTCCTCTGGTGCTTCGGCCCACATCTGCAGTCAGTGCTGTGGCTGTCCTTTCTCAGAGCCCAGCTCCTTGCCGGAGTGTTTGGCCTAGTGTAGGCACTTTCCACATCAGGCTGCGCCTTCCGGAAGGGGAGGACTCCAGCTCTGAGAAGTATGTGAGAGGCTCTTAACTTGGTGTGTTTGGTGGGAGTGTGCGCATCGTCCTTGGGAGCGAGGTGTGGTCTGTGTGGCTTTAGGAAGTTGGATTTCTCTTTATTTCCTTATACAGTACTCCCTGAGGCTGATCTCAAGGACTGAATTACATGATGAGATCTCTGTTGTGGCGCCTGATTTGGAGACCCATTGGTTTTGAGACAGTCTTGTCTAGGCACGGGGTAATCTCAAGACACATCTGCACTGAGATTCCCATTGAGGCAGCCGGTTCCCTGCTTGGCCCCCGGCCACCTGCTTGATCTCTTGCAGGTTGTTTGGCTGCACAGCACCTCTATTTCCCATGCGGAAATGAAGCGCATTGCCCATCCCTCCTCATGGGGGGCAGGAGGGTGGCACGGGTATCTCTAAGAATAACCAGGCTGGAGTTTTAACCCATGCATATTGTCACCTTCTAAGACACCTGCTTGCTTGTCTTCTTGAACAGCTGCTTCTGTGTTGATCTGAGTGGACGTTTTCCTTGAATCGCCATCGGGCACTCTAGGTTTGATTTTGCTAGAGCCAAATAAGAAAGGAAAAAAAAATAAGACATGAATTTTCTGTGGTGTTTGGGCTCCTGGTTTGCCTGCGTGGCTGTGAGCTGCTAGGATTGGCTCCAGGGGTTTGCGTGGGGTGTTGCAAGGGACTTGAGAGACGCCGGCTTGGCGTGCGTGCCGTAGCAGTGCTTAAAAATAGCCTGTGATGTGGCTGCTTGGTGCCAAACAGCTGCTCCTCATAGTGGACTCGGGAGCAGGCGGAGGTTTGAACAAGCCCAAAACTCCTGGCGATGGGAGCCGCAGGTTTCAGTCTTGCCAAGCCTCAGCTGGGCTGTCGATAGGAGATGTGAACCGTTCCTGCCCGTCCTCTGCCTCCATCCCCAGCCTGCCACTGCCTGGTCTTGCCTGAGAGTTTTCCTCTGGCTGCCTGAGTCCTCCTCTCATCCTGCTGCCCACTTTTCCCCCCTTCCTGACTTGTGGAAACCCAGCTGTCTCTGCTGGTTTTTTCATCCTCCCCAGGCCAGCATCTGCTCTTAATCCTTCTTAATTAATCCCTTCCATTTTAATCTGCTAGCTGTTGGCAATGATCACAGCCTTGTTTTGTCTCCTCGACACAGTGACCTACTTCGCAACCACCAGGCGGGAGCAGGTACCTTGCTGCGCGTTTCGGATGGAGCAGTGGCTTCTCCATGGCTCCGGGCTGTGACGTGGTTATGCTGATCCTGCGGTCTCTGGCGAGAGCATCCTCACACTCTCTGTGGCAACCAGGAGCGTTCAGGGTTGCAAAAAGTCCTTCCTTTTCCCAGAGGACCGAGGTTTTGAACAGATGGGTTTATTTACTACACACACAGAGGCTTCTCAGCATGAAGAGTGTTCTCACTCTGTCCCCCCTGAGTTTTTCCCACTTGGCTCTGCTTGGTTTGTTTGTGCTGCTCCCTGGGGCACAGTCTAGTCCTCGCTACCCTTATTCCTTGTGCCTGGGCACGAGGCTGCTCTGTAAAGGAGCTGTAGAGCATCCTCCTTCAGATGCTGAAGCAGTGTAGCCAAGAGCCATGGAGGAGGGCAGTTTTTTTTTGCATTATGTCCACGGGCTTTGTGGACACTCAGAGCAAGCACAGCTCCACTTGCAGGAGACGAGGACCCAGTTAAGCTTGCCGTGAGCTCACCCTGAGCACGCAGTCAGCTAGTGCGCCACCGGGGACTTGTTCGCAGAGATGACTCGGGGATGCCTCAAGGCTGGGGAGCCTCACAGAGCTGAGACAGAGTGAATTGCCCCATGTTTGTGGGCTTTTTTCCTTGTTCTAGTGCTTGCAGTACTCTTTCTCTGCACCTTCACCACTGTGTCCTGCAGAGCTTCCTGGAAGGGGAGAACAGTTATCCGTTCGTAGAGAAGCTGACGATTAACCTGTTCGTAGTCATGCTGGGAGCAGGGTGGTGTTGAGCTCAGTCTTGCTTTCCCTCCCAGAAGTCTGCACAGAAATAGCCCTGCTGCCTGAAATACTGCCTTGACCTTCTGGGGTGGTCAGGCTACAGAGCCAAAAGGCTCATGATGCAGCAGCTGGGGATGTTGTGAACTTGCTTTTAGCTTAGCTGCAAGTTTTCTCTTTTCAAGGTCTGAGTTAATTTCCCCATCTCTTGGCACAAACTGTTTGTTCCAAGGCATACAGAAGGATGGTGTGAGCACTGAGTCAGCCGAGTCCTTGAGCTTGTGTGTAATCCCCTTAGATGCTCGCAGAGGTGTAGGCAGGTGCCCAAGGACCTTCCTGAATTGCTGCCAGTGTCCTTGGTGTTTTAGACCAGCTTATTAATATTTCTGTTCAAAACAAATGTATTTATCCCTGAGGATCGTCTCCAAAGTCCAGGTGGAAGAAAAATCTGTGCAAGGTGCTCCCCTGGGATTGAACAAGATCTGCTGTGTACCATGAAGAGCTCAGAAGCCATTATTTGATGGAGCATTTCCTGCAGAAAGGCAGATGGCTGTCCTGATGGCGGGGAGCACAGGGCCCAGGGAGGTGGTGGAGCAAGGGGTTAGTCTTGGAGGGGAATGATCTGTACTCTCAAAATGCCACTTACTGTCTTGAGTTTGTCCCTTTCTGCTGTGATTCAGAAGTGCAGTTTGTCTCCTGTGTTTACAGGCTCTTCATTGAGAAGCTGCCACAGCACCGTGATTACAAAACCGCTGTCATACCTGAAAAGAGGGAGACAGTGAAAGTAAGTAGCAACATTGCCAAGTCTTTAACGGCTGCTGTCAGAAATGTTTTGGGGTCATCAGCCTTGGGTTTTCATGGCTCTGGGGTGAGTGATCCACACAAATGCTGAGAAGCCTTGTCTTGACCAGGCAGTGTGTGACCCCTTGGGAGTTACAGTTTGGGTTTTGCTTACCCCCTTATACTTGCACTGGGCTGGCTGTGGTTGTCCAATTTACTTTCTGTTGAGCACTGGGGTGTCCTTTCTTTCCTGTTAAACTCCCTGCTTTTTAAAGACCACATGGCTTTTCCATGCATGGTGGTTGGATGCTCAGTGTGTGGTCCTCAAGGGATTTGCCAGAGGATCCTTGGAGACTGCTCACAGCCCCAAGAAACTACCGTTCCTCTGCTCAACATTGACCAGGAGAGCAAAGAACAATGCTGCCTAAGCTCTTGCTCAGTGTTGTTGACGGTGCTGTCTGTGCCACCCGGCTACAACGTGCCTGTCTGCAGCCTGTCCGCACATGGTGGTGGAGCTGCTCAGCCCTTCCTGCCTCGTGAACAGATGGATGGTTTATAATCTCTGGGTGCTACGTGTCCATTGATTCTTGCATCTGTTCAGGTCTTGTTTTTCTTGCCTTGGAGCTATCACACTCTTATGATTGTGTTTTCTCCTTTCAGAAACTGAAAGAAGTAGCCTTCCCCAGAGCTGAAGAGCTCAAGGAGGAGCTATTAAAGAGGTACGCCAAGGACTATGCTAAGTACAAGGAGCAGAAGGTGAGTGAGAGGAGACTGGAGGCTTGTGCTCCCCAGAAGACCCTCAGGCACAAAGAGTTTGGAAGAGGGCAGGTCTCCAGGGCTTCCTGGGTGCTCTGAAATGTGAAGTCTGGGTAGCCACAGCTTGCAGGGTCCAGCCGCATCACCTGCAGCACAGAGCTGTCCTGATCATGTCTCTGCTGCCATTATGTAGGTGAACTTGCCATAGGCACCCCTGCATCTCTTTTCATTGTGCGTCCTGGAGGCAGTCTGAGCTGGGACTGTTGTTTCATTGGTTTTTAGCTTTGTCCCAACATGAGGTCTAGGTCTTATAATCCAGAAACTCAGCAGGCAGCTGGTAACAGTGTGGGCAAGGGGCTGGGGTTCTGTGGGCAAAGCAGAAAACTCTGCAGTCGGCTTTGCTGTGGACAAGTGCAATTTTAGAGATGGGATAGAGGGAAGCCAACCTGGAATTATATTCCTGTGGAAGAGGGGAGGGTAGGGCAGCAGTTTTACTGCCCTGGTCTAGCTGGCTCTCCTGATCTTCCTTGCAGGGAGTGCTGTTTGCTGGTTACCTTTTGCAGACCCTTTAGAAGTAGTCTGGGATTGCTGAGGGCCTGGAGTACATAGGCTTCATATTCTGCCTTGGGCTAGTGTTCCCCTGTCTGCTGATGTCCCTTGGTGTATTTCTCCTTGCAGAAGGAGGAGGAAGAGGAATTCGCACGCAATTTGGCTTTGCAGCAGCAGCTGGAAGAAGAGAGAAATCGGGTAGCCCTGATGAAGCAGCAGCAGGCAGAGCAAGAGCAGTTCCATGCCTTCGAGGAGATGATTCGACGACAGGAGCTAGAGAAGGAACGTCTAAGGATAGTGCAGGAATTTGGAAAGCCAGAGCCAAGTCCCGAATCTCTGGATGGACCCCTCATCCCTGGCGTGGAAAAGCCCCCGACTGATTTAATCCCAAGGGTTCCTGTTTCTCCAGTTGACCCTGCAAGTCCATCAGCAGGGACTGTCTCATCCAAACCTCCTGTTGTGGACAGATCTTTGAAACCTAGTGCTTTGGGGAGCACGGAAAACAGTTAGTACCTCTCAGCGCACCCTTCTCCCTTGCCGGGGCTGAGCCAAACATGGCAGAGGAGCTGATTTGTCTGGGAGGCTCTTGGAAGTATCTGATCGTGGCTCCATCCTTTCTGGGCGTTTGGCCTTCCAAGTCCCTGGATGTTCTCCCCATGGTCCAGTAAAGGTTTGCAGGGCTGGGGAGAACTGTCTCCACTTGGGAATCGGCCCCCCACGCTTCTCCAGTCCAGTCTCTCTGCTGATCTGGAGTCTACAGCCTATTTGGCTTTCCTAGATCCAAATACTTGTTGGAGATTGGGGTTTAGTTCCTGGCTAGGCTGACCGAATTCTCCTCTTCTGCCAAATATGGCTCCAAAATACTGATTTGGGCACTTAGAAATGACTGGTTCTTGACCAGTGACACATCTTACTTTAAATGATGTTTGTAAGTGGTTGTGGTTTCATTTTTGGTTAACAAAATACTTGTTTTTTGATACACTGCTAAAGGTCTCTTTCTCTCTACGTGTCCCTGTTTTGAAAGAAGTAGTGAGTGTCCTTTGTGACGTGTCACAGTGACTTCATTTATCTGTCACTGCTGTTCTAAGGGTAGACATTAGAGCAGTTAATATTTCCAGGCTGAATATTCTCAGTCTAGTCCCTTCAGATACTGACCTGAGGGAGCATTTCTCCAGCATCCCCGACTGTCATTGCTCATTGTGCTCTCATTCTTCCCACAGATGCAAGTATGGATGTCCTTCGCCAGGTCATTGTCCCTAGGGAGCTCTGCCAGAAATTCCTCCAGCTGGCTGACGCCAACACGATCCGGGGTGTGGAGACTTGTGGGATCCTCTGCGGTAAGCTGGTAAGGTGATAATCCTGATTAAGACTCTGGAAGCGGCTCAGGGGCCTTTTGTCAAGGTGTGCAATAGCTTTGAAAATGGCTAGAGGACCCTGATTTTTGCTACGGGAGGCTGTAGTGCAGTTTCACTGATGACTAGGGTTTCATGTGAGCGTCAGGGATGATCTGCCTCTCCTTTTCCTCCCTTTTACGTTAGGATTTCCTCACACTGAATGAGGTGCCGGCCACCAAGTCCCTATGGGTATTCAGCTTCCTCTCTCCTGTTGAAGACTCTTTTCTGGGTACCTACTTCAAGCACTCCCACGTTGCCGGTGACAGGCAGCTCTGGTGACTTATCCTTGTGGTACCAGCAGCACTGAGGTGTCCCAGCTGTGAACTAGGACCCTCACCAAGACAAGACAGTGAAAACACTGACTGGAGACAGTTAGTTCTCCCCCAAAGAGTTTGCATGCACAGGTTTCTATTGGCAGCTTCAGCCTGTCCTCCCTGAGTCGCTGGGAGGTGCTTTGCTTGCAGAAGTTTGCTTTGAAACGAAGTTGTTTGATGTAGCAACTTTCTGCAGTCCAGCTGCTTCCAGACACTTGGAGATTATTTAATTATGAGGCATCATCTAGTGAGTGGAGAGACTTGCTTTGGTGGGTGTCCAGGACTTCTCTGAGCTCTTGTGTATGCTCTGCACAGCAGGGAAAATGAAATAGAAGGCCGTGGGTCATGCTCAGACTCAGAAAGTCCTGCAATTCCTTTGTCAGTAACTTGCAATTACCAATTCTGTGACCTGTAAATGGACGGTAGATGCATCCGTGGGCTTGTTTCCAGAGCTGCTGTTCCCCTGGCTGGGCCCCTGAGGGGTGAATGCAGAAGTACCGCGTTCCCAAAGCTTAGGAAACTACCTTTGCACCAGTGGGCGGCAGCAGTGTTTCCTGCCTGGGGGGTGTCCGGTGGGTAACAGCCTCCCTGCGCTGCCTTGCAGATGAGGAATGAGTTCACGATAACTCACGTCATCGTTCCCAAGCAGTACGGAGGCCCCGATTATTGCAATACGGAGAATGAGGAGGAGCTCTTCGTGATCCAGGATCAGCACGGCCTTGTTACGCTAGGCTGGATCCATGTGAGTCTCTCGTTCCTGTTTCACTTCCTAACTGGCCTTGCATTCAGCGTGGAGGGAAAGGGGTGCGTGCAGCAGGGCTGGCAGAGGAGAATTTCCTGGAGGAGAGGGCATGGAGCAGGCAGCATCCTCCAGTTGGATTTCTCCCTCTGGTGCTGTCTCAGCCACTACTCACGCTGCCGGAGAAATCCAGGCCTCTCTTTTAAGTTTGGGTCCCTTCCTAAAGCATCGGGCCCTTTGAGAGTGGGATATTGGGCGTGAAGCTCATGTTTCATCCAGCTAAAAGCTGACTCCAGAGGCACTGTTAGGGCATCCCGAGTTCCTGCTGTCAGCGCAGGGCCTCTCCCGTGATGTGTCCCTGTAGTAGCGCTGCTTTTTGCAGACAGCTGTGTGCTGCTCTGCCGTGGGGTGTGCCAGTTCCAGATTCCTCCGCTGGCTTCAGTGCTGCCCTGCTGCCTGTCCCTGCGGAGCCTTTGGCAGTCGGATCGGTGCCAAGCAAAATGTTTGGTGCTGCTGAGTAATCTCTCGAAAGCAGCAGCTGCCTCGCAGGCTTTGACAAATAAATGCCTGCTGCCTGTGCCTGATACGTGCAGGGTGTATGCTTTTTGGTGTTAACTCTTCAGTGATGGCCCTGCAACATCCAGGGACCCTCAAGAATCCCTTTGACCTTTCTGCTGGTCTTGACAACAAAAACCTAACAAGCAAAAGGGGAAAGACTTTTCAGCAAGAGTTAGGCTGTGAAATCTAGCTGTCAGCCGGAGTTGGGTAAGGTGGTGGTTGTCTGTGATCGTACAACCCTTGGCCGTCATGGTGGAATGTGATATCTTGAAGTGCCTTGGCAGTATGTTAGGTCTCTGATGGTGCTGTGCCGCAGGGGTAGCTGCACTTCAGAAACCTGTGAAGTGCCCTGCAGGGAGGCGTGCATGAAAGCAAGGACAGTGTTGTGCCTTCAAGTGTGACTTCCCGTGGGATGTGGCCAGAAACATAGAGCTCCTCCTGTACTTATTCCAAATGGAAAAGAGGAGCAGATGTTTTGGGGCAATCCAAAACAATTTTCTGTGTAGAAGTATGTCCCCTGTGGCATCCAAGGAGCCGTGTCTCTTCTCTGTTACCACCTTCCTTCCGCAGACGCGGTCCCTTTGGACTAGTCCTCCAACATTGCTGTAACTTCCTCTCTTCTATGTTGCCCTGTGTTTCAGACTCACCCCACGCAGACAGCCTTCCTCTCCAGCGTCGACCTGCACACACACTGCTCCTACCAGATGATGTTGCCGGAGTCCATTGCTATTGTGTGTTCTCCGAAATACCAGGAGTAAGTATGGATGAGGGGTAGGGAAGGCCTTTCCCCTCGGCCTGTGCTGCCCAACCAAAAGATTGGGCAGGAGGTCTAGCCTCTTCAGAAGGTGTTGAAGGGCTGTTTATCACGATCTTTCCTCTATCGGATTCCTGGTGTGGAATAAAATGTCAAGTCACACAATGAAAGTTTTACCAAAAGAGGCTGGAAGTGCACGTGTGATTCGACAGCTCTTCTGAGCTGGTTTGGGGGGTTGTATCTGGGCCGTGGCTGCCCACCCGTGAAAGGAGACCAGCCTGCAGCCGCAGAACTGGGGAGAGGAGTGTCCCAGGCAGAGGAGCGTCCCACAGCATGCATCTCTGCCCTTGCTTGAGATGAGCAGACTCAAGTGTGCTCCTTGAGACACCAAAGGAGGTGCTTCTATTTGCAGAGACTTAAGCTACACAGAGCTTGTGTTTATTTGCTCTAGGACAGGGTTTTTCAAGCTGACGGAGCATGGCCTGGAGGAGATCTCTTCCTGCCGGCAGAAAGGATTCCACCCACACTCCAAAGACCCCCCTCTATTCACTGTAAGTCACCCCACGAGGTAGCGGGGACTGTAGTACTGCGAGTCGGCATATTGGACACTTCACTTGAACGTATACTTGTGTCAAGGTGCTAGGCTGTGACCCAGGACAGGAGGGTCAGCTTGGCAGGGGCTTGTCTATTCCTAGAGTTGAGATGCAAAAGCTTTCTGACTTGTTAGCATGTGTTGGAGGTGTGATGCGGAGCACTTCTGCAGAAACAGGTCAAGGCAGCAGCAAAGGCTTGTGTTTGAGAGAGAGAGAAGTTTGTGGCCTCCAGAGGAGGGTCACGGAGATGATCAGAGGGCTGGAGCACCTCTCCTATGAAGACAGGCTGAGAGAGTTGGGATTGTTCAGCCTGGAGAAGAGAAGGCTCTGGGGACACCTTAGAGCAGCCTTCCAGTACTTAAAGGGGGCCTACGAGAAAGCTGGAGGAGGACTTTTTACAAGGGCATGGAGTGACAGGACAAGGGGTAATGGCTTTAAATGGAAAGAGGGTAGATTTAGATTAGACATTAGGAAGAAATTCTTCACCATGAGGATGGTGAGACACTTGCAACAGGCTGCCCAGAGAAGTTGTGGATGCCCCAACCCTGGCAGTGTTCAAGGCCAGGTTGGACGGGGCTTTGAGCAACCTGCTCTAGTGGAAGGTGTCCCTGCCCATGGCAGGGGGTTTGGAACGAGGTGATCTTGAAGGTCTCTTCCAACCCAAACCGTTCTGTGATTCTATGATTTGTGTCCTGCCATGGTCTCTGTGTGGCACTGGGCAGGGCAGTAGTTCCTGGTCTGAGAGGGCTGTTCTGTGAAGGACACTGGGTGCAGGTTGTGTCATGAGGTAGAGGAGACTCACCTGAGCTGTGGGAACATCTGAATAACCCCCTGTCCCCTCTTCCCCTCTCTTCCAGACCTGCAATCACGTGTCAGTAGTCGAGAGAGACGTGGTCCTGATGGATCTCCGATAGGCCACCTGCCTTAACGGTTTACAGAAAACCATCTACCTTCCTTCTAGCCCTAGGGAATTTTTTTTCCTCTTGTAGCAGATGATTTCTACCGTGTAGTGATCCTTCCCCTTCCTCCCCCAATAATCGCGGTGAAATCGGTACCCTGACCTCAGTGGGAGCACATGAAACCTCAGTGCCTGGCATCGGGCTGATGAAGTGGTGCTGAGGTTCAAGGTGTGGGGAAAAGCTAACTGGAAATTCAAAGACAGAAGCTAACACTGAAGCAATTGTTTAATACTCTAATCTATGGCTTGAACAGCTTGTTGTGGGGGGTTCCCCATGATTTGCTGCAACCATGAGGTGTGAAAACCTCTTCAAGTGCTTCCCAAAGTGGGACTTGTCCAAATTAACCCATGCTTAGTTTTGCCCCTCTCTCTGGGTTGCTGTGGTCTCAGTGCAGCTGGCTGGAGTAGAGTCTTTGCTATAGTTTAAGATTAAACCTTCTTAACCTCTCTCTCACCCCGTGCAAGAGCTTATCACCGCTGAGCCGGGGTGAGTCCTGCTTGCTGGCACTCAGGTCTCTGCCCGGTGAGGTAAGAAGGGGCCCAACCTCCTTTGGGAACCCCCATTTCTGCGTTTTGAGGGAGAAGGTGCCTGGATGCGGCACTGCTTTGCACAAGCTGCTTCATTCCAGCAGTGGGGAGGGGTGTCTGGTTACTTTATTCCTTTTCCTGGATGGGGGATTTGCTTCGGCCCTTGAACCCAAGCCCTCACCGGGCAGCCCGGTTTGTTGCTGGTGTTACCGTGGAGGAGGCTCTTGGTCTCTTGGCTGCAGTGCTGTCGTGTGAAGGCTCTGCAAGGCCGTTGCCTCTCTGAGAGGGGACTCCAGCAGCTTGTGCCGCTTCGATCCTCAAAGATCACCGCCCCCGATTTGCCTCTGTGCTTCTCAAAGCAGTATGAAGTCTGTCCTTGCCAAAACCAAGCGCTCCATGACGTCGCCCTTATGCGGTACACCAGCCGGGGACCTCCTCCGAATTACTTTCGTCGGACGCCAAGCAGCGATTTTCCTTCCCTGCGCTATCCGTGCTGAGCCTCCGCCCTCGCGTCTGCCAGCGTTGAAAGGGAAGAAGCGGTGTTGAGAGGTGGAAGGCATCTGGCCTCAAAGGGCCGAGCGTGATCCGCAACATCTCCACATCCTCTGGCAGGATGCTCTGATGATCGGCACATGGCCGTGCGGGGAGGGGAAGAAGGCTGGAGTTGCCATCCCACCTGGCATGCATATATACGTGTTCTATATGTCACGTCCTTGTACTTCTACGTACAGGATTCTTTGGTGTACAGTTTAACACAGATGGATTGTATTATCTTGGCTGGGTTTCTTTTGCCACTGGTTTTCTTTGCGTGAACTCAGTGGGTCGGGGGGGCGTCCAGCGTGGCTGAGAGCGGGGAGGGAATCGATTTGTTCAGGGGTTGTGTTTATTTGCAACAGACACCTCCTTGACTCCTGCGTGACAAACTGCGGCTGCCGTCATTTTTGTGGTCTGTTTTGGGAACAGGCTACCCGCGGCAGTGGGAGGGAAGCGAGGCGACTTCAGGGCAGCTGTGGGAACTAACTTTCAGACCTAATTTATTTAAACCGTGCTCGGGGCGGGGGGTTTGCAGCCTCAGTGTAGGGCTGTTCATCCCACCGCTCTGCGCAGAAGGGAGCAGTCTGCTCTTCACCCCAATGGCTCCCCCAGAGCATCGCAGGGACACGAGGTGTGAAAGCCCATCTTGCAAAGCAGCGATTCCTTCAAATTGGTGGTGAATATCACAACAAATTTATCCCAACTCCCCATCCTTGAAGGTCTCAGGTCTGAGCTGACCCGAGCAGAGAGCACCAGTCGGGGAGAGGAGCTGGTGGCAAATCACTGCTTCGTTCCTAAGTCGTCCCAGTGACCGACAAACCCTCGTGGAGAATTTTTTAAATACCTCGCAGCACGGCC
Source organism: Gavia stellata (assembly GCF_030936135.1). Classification (NCBI taxonomy): domain Eukaryota; kingdom Metazoa; phylum Chordata; class Aves; order Gaviiformes; family Gaviidae; genus Gavia; species Gavia stellata. The sequence continues at coordinate 1,351,861 of NC_082624.1, forward strand.
CTATGCAAGGGCGGCGTTTCTCACGTCAGTGGCCAGCTGCTGCCTCGCGCCCAGCCCTGCTCTCTGAGCTGGTGGCTTTTTAATCGCATTTTTTCACTTGAAGTCACTGAGTCATCAGTTTTTGTGTCGGGATGAATGCTGATATCCTGGCACTACTGCCTGTGTCCCACTAACCCACCCCGTCTGTCCAGCTGCACCAGATGTGACCTTAAAATTGCTCAAAAGGGGGAGTTGAATTTGGTAGGAGCTAAACCTGAACGGAAACGGCGCTTTGCAGGAACGGTTTATTTTCTGCAGCAACGCGGGTTGCATGTTTTAGGGGAGTTTCCTGCAGGGAGCGATGCTTATCTCTGCCTCGGGGATGGGAACAGCCCTAAATCCCTGCCTGAGCTCTCACTGCCGGTTTGTCCATCCTCGGCGGCAGTCCCAGAGGTTTAAAGCGCAAACGTTACCCTTATACGGAGGTGCCGAGGGCCGGCCTGCGCGCCGGGAGTTTTGAAATCCCACGGCAAACCGGGGCTTGCCCCCCTCCTTGTCCCGCGTTCATCCCAGCCTGGGCCAGCCTCGCCTGGGCCGTGGGATGCTTGGCGTTCCTGCGAGCATCCCAGGGCCGCCGGCCACCCTCCCCACGGCCGCCGAGCGCCGGCAGCTGGATTGGCTGCGGTGGCCAAACCTTTCCTTTTTAGGCTGCACGCCTGCTCCGGCTTTGGGCTTTGCCGCCGCGGTCCCAGCTTCAAACTGGCCGTGCCGAAGCTTCCCGGCCTGGCTGGCTGCGGTGCCGTGGGTCGGGGTGGTGTGGGGATCCTGGAGGGAGACCCGCAGCCTCTCTGGCTGGGGGAGATTGGAGTCGACCCGCCTGTCCCTGGGCAAAGGCCGGGGATGGAAAAGCAATGGGACCTGGTGCTGCAGAGCGGGGTCTGGGGTTGACACCCCGCGGTTTGCACCAGCCCAGGGTTTGGGGGTGTCTCCGTGGCTTTGGGCACAGTCCCCCCTACCCTGAGGTGGGACGCAGTCCTGCCTCTGGCTCCATGCAACCCCCCGGCATTGTCATGCTCCCTCCACGCAGGGCTCTCCCAGCGCCGGCATGGGCTGCTGCCTCCATCCAGCCCCCCTTTTTCCCCACTCTGCTGGGTTTGGGGTTAATTTTTTTAATTTTTTTTTTTTTTTTCAGCATGTCATATATGGCAACCTTTCGCCTCGATGACCTCATGTTTGGCGGCAGACCAAGGGAACCGGGCTGGGACTTGAGACAGCGGCAGGTCCCCAGGGCTCGGGGAGTGGGGTGGGGACACCGACAAGTGCACGGCCGGGGGACAAATCCAGCCCCTGTGTGCTGAGGTTTCCCCAGAGGAAGGGGGATAACGGGGGCAGAGCCACCAACTGGGGACGTTGTTGGAGGCGCGAGCGGGCTGGCCGTGCCGGGGAGACACCGTGTCCCTGTCCTGCCCCGCGGGGTGACAGCCTGGAGTCTGCTCCCTCCCTCCGGGGCCAGGGGGGGGACACACCAGGACTCTTGGGTCCCTTCTGGTGGTGGTGGGACCCTGCAGCTCTTGGTCCTTATTGCTGCACCGGTGCCTCAATGTCCCTGTCCTGAGCACAGCTCGGGACCCTGCAAAGTAGGAGGCAGCCTGGGCACCCCGTGCCTCAGTTTCCCTATCTGCAACCCGAGTCCCTGTAGCTCTGGGTGGTGGCTCTGGGGCATCTCTCCTGCCTCCCCCATGCCCTGGGTGCTCGGGGGGAGTCCCCGGTGCGGGACCGTTGCCCTTAAAAAGGCAGCCGGGAGTTTGGCAGCCGCTGGTTGGCCTCTGCGAGGGCCGCAGGGCCCTGCGGCTTCGCTCGCCACCTCCCAAGGCTGCATCCGTAGGGCCGGGGGTGGTTCCAGCCCCGCCATGCTGCATTCGGGTGCGGGGGCCAGGGGACAGCACCCACATCACCCCTTGGGGGGGGTGGGCTCATCCTGCCTCCAAAATCCTCCCGGGGAGAGGGTGAGGGCTGGGTGCACCCGCGACGCAGGGCTGGGCTTCCAACCCACCAGTCCCGGCCCTGCTCGAGCTGAGGATTTGGGGAACGAGGGGCTTTGGGGCACTGAAAGCCCAAAAATGGGGGCAGGGAGAGAAAAACCCAAGGGGAGACATCCCAAAGGTGCCGGAAGCCAGGGATAAGCGGGGAACCGAGGCTGGGAGGTAGCGATGCACCAAATCAGTGCATTTCCAGTGTCTAGGCGATGCCAAATTCCCAGCCTGGCTCCGGGGTGTCCCCCACGGCAGAGCCCCGACACCCACCTCCACCCGGGTGGGGTTTCTCCACGTTCTCCCCAGGAACCGGAGATGCTTCCACCTCCTTTTTGCCAACCGTCACTTATAAGGACTTGTGTCTCACTTGTTTATCGGAGCGGAGCATAAAAGGAACAGACTCACAAATGGGATGTTGCCTCCCAAGCATCCCTGCATACATTTTTCTTACAATAATTAACCGTGCTGGGTCCTACCATCAGCCCAAGGTCAATTTAATGAAATAAAACACCTTATATGGCCATATGGCTAACACACCATCACTTAGCCTATTTAGGGTCTTTGTTTAGAGAGGATCCGCCTCTGAGGTTTCTCGGGCTCGCTGGTATTTATACCAAAGGCGCAGCGGGACTCGGTCCCAGAGGAAAGGAGCTCTCGCCTCCGCGGTGAGTACTGCCCAGCCCTGATTTCCCTTTTGCTTGCAGGAAAGCGGGAAGGAAAAACACCCCGGGGGGGTTTCGGGGTGCCCCAGCGCTTCTGGGGTGGCCCCAACTTGGTTTACACAGTACACGGGGGGTGCCAACCCCGGCACGACCCCGCAGCCGGGGGCTTCCGCGGAGGCGACGAGAGCTGGGCTGCAGCCAAAGCGGGTCGTGCTCTTCCAGAAATCCCTGCGATTTGGGTTTTTTTCTTTTTGGGCTCCTGCGAGGTTTTTGCCTGCTTCCCTCCGGATTCGGGAGCGCATCCGCCGGCGGAGGGGGGCACCCCCTGGGAAGGGATATTTTTTTTCCCATTTTTGGGAAAGGACACGCGGGCAGAGCGGCAAGGGGCTGCTGAGACGGGACCGGACGAGAGGGCATCACCTGCCTTCCCCCTGCCTGCTTGCGGGACACCGGCCGGGGACAGCAATGCCAGGCGAGCATCGGCAGCAGGCTTTGGCACCCATTTTGGGGACCGGCTGGCAAAAGATGGAGAAATAGCATTGGCGTGGAGCAGCACCCATGGGGAATGAGCATCACCCTGCTCCCAGCATTGCTGCACCGGGGCCGGACCCGGCAGCCACCCCTCGGCACAGCCCATGGAGGATTTTGTGGGGCCGCGCATCCCCAAGGACTCCAACCTTTCCACCATCCAAAGCCGGACGCGGTGGCGCGGCATAACCCTCTCCCCCACCCACCCTTTAACGCTGTTTTCCCCCCTCGCCCCAGCTTTTCCCCCAGGTCCCCCTGAACGCCGACCGCTCCCGGCCCCACCATGTGCGAGGAGGAGACCACCGCCCTGGTCTGCGACAACGGCTCCGGCCTCTGCAAAGCCGGCTTTGCCGGCGACGATGCCCCCCGCGCCGTCTTCCCCTCCATCGTGGGGCGGCCCCGGCACCAGGTGGGTACCCAGGGGGGCGAGCGGCAGCCCCCAGCCAGCCCCCACCCTGCTTTAATCACCGAAATGAGGCTAACGAGGCCACCTCTCTCGCCGGTGTTAGGGTGTCATGGTAGGCATGGGGCAGAAAGACAGCTACGTGGGCGACGAGGCGCAGAGCAAGAGGGGTATCCTCACACTCAAGTACCCCATCGAGCACGGCATCATCACCAACTGGGACGACATGGAGAAGGTGAGACCACCTCGGGTCATCCTGGGATGGGGAGTGGGTGCCGGTCCTGCCTTCGGTTTGGGGTGAGACCCCAATTCTCCTTTGCCCGCCCTAGATCTGGCACCACTCCTTCTACAACGAGCTGCGCGTGGCCCCCGAGGAGCACCCAACCCTACTCACCGAGGCACCCCTCAACCCCAAGGCCAACCGGGAGAAGATGACCCAGGTGAGGCACTGCGGGACCCCCGGGATGGGGATGGACCCTCCAAAACCGCAGGAAGGGCTGGGGGATTTGGGGCTGTGGTGAGCCAGGAGGGGCTGGCGTGGGGCAGAGGAGCAGGCGATGGGGTGAAGCTCGGTGCTTTCATAAGGGCAGAGCTCTCGTGTGGACCCACGGGTTTCTCTGCAGCGCGTGGACCCACGGGGTTTGCCAGGCGATGTGCTGACCCACGTTTTTTCCATGCAATGCACGGCCCCACGTGATTTTCTGTGCTATGCAATGACTCGTGTTTCCATGTGATGCACTGACCCACGTGTTTTTCAGTGCAACGCAGCGACCCATGTGTTGTTCTGTGCAATGCATTGACCCGCATGTCTGTGCAATGCAACGATCCCCCTATTTTTCCATGCAATGCAATGATCCCCGTGTTTTTCCATGCAATGCACTGACCCCGTCTCCCCGGGAAGGCACGGCCCCCGTGGGTTGGGGTGGGATGCCACTGGGGCCCCCCGTGCTCTCCCCTAACCCGCTGCCCCTCTCACCCTCCCTCCCAGATCATGTTCGAAACCTTTAACGTCCCCGCCATGTATGTCGCCATCCAAGCCGTCCTCTCCCTCTATGCCTCCGGCCGCACGACCGGTGAGTAGGACACGCAGCATCCACTGCCCGGGGACCACCCGTGATGGGGAAGGGACCAAGCTGGCTTCGAGCCCCCTCCCTCACCCTCCTCCCCCCTTCCCAGGCATCGTCCTTGACTCTGGGGACGGCGTCACCCACAACGTGCCCATCTACGAGGGCTACGCTCTGCCCCACGCCATCATGCGTCTCGACTTGGCCGGCCGCGACCTCACTGACTACCTCATGAAGATCCTCACCGAGAGGGGCTACTCCTTCGTCACCACCGGTACGGGGCCGGGGAGGGGGTGAAGGGGTGACGGGGGACCCCCTGGTGCTGCCACGGCACCGGGTTGAGCCTGTTCTCCATCGTCTTCCACAGCCGAGCGGGAAATTGTGCGCGACATCAAGGAGAAGCTCTGCTACGTGGCCCTCGACTTCGAGAATGAGATGGCCACGGCCGCCTCCTCCTCCTCGCTGGAGAAGAGCTACGAGCTCCCCGACGGGCAGGTCATCACCATCGGGAACGAGCGTTTCCGCTGCCCCGAGACCCTCTTCCAACCCTCCTTCATCGGTGAGCCCACCCCGAATTGTCCTGGCTGTCCCCTAGGTGGTTGCCCCCCATCCCCACCACCCCACCAGCGGGCAAACAGCTCCCATGGGTGCTCCGCAGAGGCATTTCAGGGCTCCCCCAAGCACTTTGCACCCCAAATGGGGGAACAAACCCATGGGTGACCCCATGGCTCTTTTGGGGAGCCCTGAGGAGGCACGGGTGGGGGTCAGGGTGCTGACAGCCCCCTTCTACCCCAGGCATGGAGTCAGCCGGCATCCACGAGACAACCTACAACTCCATCATGAAGTGTGACATCGACATCCGCAAGGACCTCTACGCCAACAACGTGTTGTCCGGTGGCACCACCATGTACCCCGGCATTGCCGACCGCATGCAGAAGGAAATCACGGCGCTGGCTCCCAGCACCATGAAGATCAAAGTAGGTGGCGGTTGGGGCAAACCATGGCCACCAACACCCCAAAATCCTCTCCCAGTGCAGGTTTGGGGGGGGATTAAGGGGTGCATCCTAACGGCTCATGTCTCGGCAGATCATCGCCCCGCCGGAGCGGAAGTACTCGGTGTGGATCGGCGGCTCCATCCTGGCGTCCCTCTCCACCTTCCAGCAGATGTGGATCAGCAAACCCGAGTACGACGAGGCTGGACCCTCCATCGTCCACCGAAAATGCTTCTAAGCCTCCTCCCCGCCCCGCGGCGGCCCCCCCCTGCCCGGGCTGGGGCGCCCCGCTCCTCCTCGGTCCCTGCTGCTCCTCCCCACTGCCCACTGCGCATTAAAGCCTTTTCTCCAGGCTCTGCCCCTTTGCTGGGAGATTTTGGGGCTTTGGGGGGTGGGAGGGGCTGGGAGGGGGGGCTGAAGGTAATGGGGACAGGGATAGTGGAGCCCCGACCTCATGTTGGTGCCCATGACCCCATCTTGGTGCTCCTGATGTCATGCTGATGCCCTCGACCCTGCCCTGATGCTCCCAACCCCATGTCGATGCCCTTGACCCCATGTTGGTGCCCCCAACCCCATGTTGATGCGTCCAACCCCGTGGCGATGCCCTTGACCTCATGACGGTGCCCCCAACCCTCCATTGATGCCTCCAAGCCCGTGTAGATGCCCTTGACCCCGTGTTGGTGTCCCCAACCCCGTGTTGATGCCCCCGACCCCATGCTGGTGCCCCCGACCCCATGTTGGTGCCCCCAATGTTGTGTTGGTGCCCCCAACCCCATGTCGATGCCCTTGACCCCATGTTGGTGCCCCCAATGTTGTGTTGGTGCCCCCAACCCCATGTTGATGCCCTTGACCCCATGTTGGTGCCCCCAATGTTGTGTTGGTGCTCCCGACCCCATGTTGATGCGTCCAACCCTGTGGCGATGCCCTTGACCTCGTGACAGTGCCCCCAACCCTCTACTGATGCCTCCAAGCCCGTGTAGATGCCCTTGACCCCGTGTTGGTGTCCCCAACCCCGTGTTGGTGTCCCCGACCCTGTGTTGGTGTCCCCAACCCCGTGTTGGTGTCCCCAACCCCGTGCTGATGCCCCCGACCCTATATTGGTGCCCCCAATATCCTGCCAATGCACTTGACCCCATGTTGCTGCCCCTGACCCCATATTGGTACCCCCGACCCCATGTTGGTGCCCCGCCCCCGTGTTAGTGCCCCGCCCTGTCCCCGCTCCAGCCCTGCCGGGACATGCCAGGGGCGGAGTTACATTTGCATAAATTACCATACCACCCCCCAGCACTGCGCGTGTCTCCAGCCGCCGCTTCCGCGTCTGTTTCCCCCTCCTCCCCCGCCCTTCCCCGCCTTCCCGCGTGTTGACGTCACGGGGCGGCAGCGCGCGCCGCTCATTACCATGTCATTAGCATATGACGCGGGAAGGCGGAAGCGGTGGCGGGATGGGGCGGTGCGGGGCCGCCCTGCGCTTGGCCCTGGAGGGGAACATCGGTACCGGGGGGGGGGACAGTGGGGGTCCCCGGGGTGCCAAGGGGAGGGTCGGTGGCATTTGGGGGAGGGGGGCAATTTGGGGGGAGGGGTGTCTTCCTGGGGAAGGGACGGGGGGGGCAGGAGGATTTGGGGTGCGATGGAGGCAGGGGGATTTGGGGTACTTTGGGGGGGGCGCAGCCTGAAGCCTCTCAGGGTCCAATTTAATGGCTGTAATTAATTATTCGGGGTGGGGGGGCACCCCGAAAACCTGCGTTACCCCACGGCAGGAGCCGGGGCGGGGGGACGCACAGGCTGACCCCCCCTCCCCTCCCCGCAGCCGTGGGGAAATCGACCTTCCTGAAGCTGCTGGGTGCCACCTTCCCCGAGTGGCACTTGGTGACCGAACCCGTGGCACAGTGGCAGAAGGTGCCAGCCGGCGGCACGGCGGAGGTAACGGCGGGTACCGGCTGCGTCGCGGCACCGTTCGGCACCACGCCGCGGTGGAATGACCTCGTCCCCCGGTTCTTCCTTCGTAGGCGTCCGTGGGCTCCACCAACCTTCTCCAGATGATGTACCGGGAGCCGGCTCGGTGGTCCTACACCTTCCAGACCTTCTCCTGCATCAGCCGGCTGAAGGCGATGCTGGAACCGCCGCCCGAGCGGCTCCCCGGGACCCCCCACCCCGTGCGGGTCTTCGAACGCTCCGTCTACAGCGACAGGTATCCAGCACCCCCAAAGGAAAATAGGAAAGAAGAGGGATGAAGGGATTAAATGGGATAACGAGTGTCCCCGCGGCCCGGGTTGTGTCCCCTGGGACACCCGGGGTGAGCAGAGCCCCCGTCCCCAGTGAAGCCCGGAGCGATGCTTAATTACAGAAATGCGCTTGTTGGATAATTTAGGGCTTTGTTATCCCCTGAATAATTTTTTGCTGGTGGCTGCCCCATCCTCGTCTGTGTCAGGCGGCGGCTTGAAGCCCTTTAGGCGATGGATGGGCTCAGTAGCGGTGAGCCGCGCCGGGCACGTCCCCCAACATCGCTCAGCCCCAAATCAAGGATTTCCGCCTTAATTAAACACCCGCGGTTCCCGGTTGGTGCAGAAAAAGGTGCAAAAAATGGCCGTGAAGCCGCCTGGGTGTGGGGATGGCTTGGAGGTCCCGATGCCGGCGGTGCCGGCTGCCCTGCCCCCTCTCTCCCTCTCTCCGTCCCTTCCCAGGTATGTCTTTGCCAAGAACCTCTTTGAGGCCGGGCACCTGCAGCCGCTGGAGTGGGCCATTTACCAGGACTGGCACGGCTTCCTCCTGCGGCAGTTGGGGCCCCGCGCCGCCCTCCACGGCTTCCTCTACCTGCGGGCGACGCCGCAGGTGGGTGCCGGCGAGACCTCCGCCCCGTGCTCAGCAGGGAGCGGGATGCGGCAGGCCTTCGGCTCCGCTCGGAGCCCGCCCAACGCCTGGAATTGCCAAAATGTTGGGTTTTAACCGTAAATCGATGGCCCGGAGGAGTGGGGCCCGCTTCCGTTCCCATGGGAATGTTGATGGGAATTTTGCTACGGATCCTAGAGTGGATTTTGGGGAGGGAGGGCTGCAGCATCTTCCGGGGATACCCAGTGCCCGGCTGCGGTCCCTCCCCAGGGCTGCTTTGCCGGATGCTGGCATCCCGTTAACCTCCCTGCATCCCGTTAACCTCCCTGCATCCCATTAACCACCCATCTCCCATCTCTCCGGTTAACCTCCCGTCTCTCCCGCATCCTGTTAACCTCCCGTCTCCTCCGTTAACCTCCCGTCTCCCCCATCTCTCCCGCATCCCGTTAACCTCCCGTCTCTCCCGCATCCTGTTAACCTCCCGTCTCCTCCGTTAACCTCCCGTCTCCCCCATCTCTCCCGCATCCCGTTAACCTCCCGTCTCTCCCGCATCCCGTTAACCTCCTGTCTCCCCCATCTCTCCCGCATCCCATTAACCTCCCGTCTCTCCCATCTGCCCCGTTAACCTCCCATCTCTCCCGTCTCTCCCGCATCCCGTTAACCTCCCGTCTCTCCCGCATCCCGTTAACCTCCCGTCTCTCCCGTCTCTCCCGCATCCCGTTAACCTCCCGTCTCTCCCGTCTCTCCCGCATCCCGTTAACCTCCCATCTCTCCCGTCTCTCCCGCATCCCGTTAACCTCCCGTCTCTCCCGTCTCTCCCGCATCCCGTTAACCTCCCGTCTCTCCCGCATCCCGTTAACCCCCCGTCTCTCCTGTCTTCCCCGTTAACCTCCCGTCTCCCGTGCGGGTTCCAGACGTGCCTGGAGCGGCTGCGGCGGAGGGCGAGGAGCGAGGAGGGGGGGATCCAGCTGGGGTACCTGCAGCAGCTCCACGCCCAGCACGAGCACTGGCTGGTGGAGAAGACCACGGAGTGAGTCCGAATCCATCCCTGCCACGCTCCCCCCCCCCCGGCACCCGGACCAGCCATGGTTTTGGGGTGACCCCCTGGATTTGGGGCTTTATTTGGTTTAACCCCTTCTCCCCGTCCCTTCTTCAGGGTCCACTTTGCAGACGTGAAGCACGCGCCCGTCCTGGTGCTGGATGTGGACAAGGACTTTGAGCACGATGCCGCCGTGCAGGGCGTCCTCATGGCGCAGGTGGGCACGGCCACGGCGGCACAGCACGGCAGCATCCCACTGCCGGGAGCGCCGGGACTGTGGTTGGAGTTGTGCTGACCTCCAAGCCAATCTTCATTTTTCCATGGAAAAAATAATTTCCACACTCTTGGTCGAAGCTGGTTTAAACCTCAGCACCATCCCGCCGCCATCCCGGCACCATCCCGGCACCGTCCCGGTGCCATCCCGGTGCCGCGCTCTCAATCGGCTTCTCCTTGCAGGTGGAGGCTTTTGCAACAGCGCTGCGAGCTGAAGCTTTGCCGTCGCGCCCTGACCCTCACTGAGCGGCGGCGGCAGCATCCCAGCCCACCGGTACCCGCACCGAGCAGCGGAGCCGGGAAAGGGGCATCACCGCCGCCAGCTCCGGCCGAAGATCCCGACACCAAGGACAAGGGACAAGTCCTGGTCCCCAACTGTCCCCCTCAGTCCTTTTATTTTGGGCGAGGGGTGTATTTAACGCGCTGACGGCACGGGACGGATTTAAGGCGAATAATCGGAGGCGCAGCTGTGTGATGAGCTGCGGCGTGGCGTGGCGCGCTCCTCCCGCTCCCCCGTGCGCTGGGGGGACCAGGTCGCCGCTGCGACCCCTTCCCCATCCCTAGGGCTCCCCAGCCATGGGTGCGGAGCCGGGGATGCTCCGTAAGGTGGATTTAATGCGCTGGTTAAATTCCAACGAAGAATCAGCGTGGCTCATGTTTAAGTTACACCAACCCCGTATTTTATTATTGTATATGTATTTTTTTCCCCCTTAAATTAAACTCAAAGCGACGTCGAGCTCTTCTGCGCCTTGACCCGCGGGGGGGGGAGTCTGGGGTCGGGGGTGCGGGGGGTCTCCAGTGGGTGCTGTCCCACGGGGGGACATTGTTCCTCCGATTTTGGGGTGTTTGTGGCCAGGGGAGTGGGGGGACTTGACTGTGCCCCCCAGGCATGGGTCAGGCTGGGCTGGGTTTGGGGGGAAACCATGGGGATTTGGCACCCGCTGGGTGGTTTTTGTTGGGGAGGGGAGTTGGCTCTTTAGGGGACCCCTCGGTGGTGGGGGGGATCCCCCAGGGTGGAGGGGGGCCGGGGATGGCGGCCCGGCCCCCTTCCGCCTTTAGGGAGGCTGCAGTGGGGTGGGCGACCCTACATAAACATGGGGGGGGCGGGGCGGGGCCGAGCACGTGTGAGGGGCACCTGCCCCGGAAGGTAGCGGGGGGCAGCGTGGGGGGCTGTGGGGCTGGGGTTGGGGCGGGTGGGAGGTGGGGCAGGGGTTGGGGTGGGGGGCTGTGTGGGCAGGGGTTGGGGCAGGTGGGAGGTGAGGCTGGGGTGGGGGCTGTGGGGCAGGGGTTGGGGCAGGTGGGAGGTGAGGCTGGGGTGGGGGGCTGTGGGGCAGGGGTTGGGGTGGGGAGGGGGGGATTTGGGGTGGTGGGGCAGGATATGGGGCGAGGGGGGGGGGGCTGTGGGGGTGGGGGGCAGAGGAGCCAGGCTGCCGCCCTCGGGGTTTTGTCCAGTGACCCTACAATAACAAACCGAGCAGGACCCTGCAGGGACCCCACTAACGACCCTACGCTGACATGGACCCACGTCCGACGACCCTACAATAACAACCCGCCACGGACCCACGTCCGACGACCCTACAATAACAACCCGCCACGGACCCACGTCCGACGACCCTACAATAACAATCCGCCACGGACGCACGTCCGACAACCCTACAATAACAACCCGGCCCGGACCCACGTCCGACAACCCTACGATAACAATCACCACGGACCCACGTCCGACGACCCTACAATAACAATCCGGCACGGACCCACGTCCGACGACCCTACAATAACAATCCGGCACGGACCCACGTCCGACAACCCTACAATAACAACCCGGCACGGACCCACGTCCGACAACCCTACAATAACAACCCGCCACGGACCCACGTCCGACGACCCTACAATAACAATCCGGCACGGACCCACGTCCGACAACCCTACAATAACAACCCGCCACGGACCCACGTCCGACGACCCTACAATAACAACCCGGCACGGACCCACGTCCGACGACCCTACAATAACAACCCGGCACGGACCCACGTCCGAACGACCCTACAATAACCAATCCGCCCACGGACGCACGTCCGACAACCCTACAATAACAATCCGCCACGGACCCACGTCAGACGACCCTACAATAACAACCCGCCACGGACCCACGTCCGACGACCCTACAATAACAACCCGCCACGGACCCACGTCCGACGACCCCTACAATAACAACGTGGTATGGGCCCACACTGACCCCCCCTACAATAACAACCCAGTGCACCCCCACATCCAACCACCCTACAATAACAACCCCCCAACCCCCCTCCCCAACTCACAACCGCTCCCCCCCCCCCAACCCCCCACCACCACCGGCGTGCACCCCTCCACCCCCCAGCCCCATAACCCAGAGGGTCTGGTGCTCCCCACCGCCCCCTGCCCCATGCTTGCTGCAAAGGATTCTGGGGGGTGGCGCAGGGCGCTGGCCTCGAGCCCCCCGGCCGGCCGGCGGGTCCCCCCGAGCGGGCGCCTGCAGAACAAAGGAAGCAGCAGCAGCAGCAGCAGGAGCAGCAGCAGCAGCAGCAGCAGCAGCAACAACGTGCAGCTCCACTGCAACACCCACCCGGGGTCTGGGGGGGCAATTACAGCCGCCTTTCAACCCCGCTTTCCTTCCCCCCAACATCCCACGCCGCCGTGCATGCACTTAGCTCCGGGTCAAACCCACCCAGCCCCCCGTTTCCAAGGGGGTGCCGTACCCCTTTTTTCCGGTAACGCTCTTTATATCTAAATGTGTGTGTGGGGGGGGGGGGGTTGTGTGCGTGTGTGGAAAGTTGCCGGCGTGCGGCTGAAGTTGCGCGGCGGCGGGGTGAAGTTGTGCGAAGCTGCGTGTTTTTAGGGAAAAAGAAAAATAAAAAGTAAAATGGGGTTGGAAAAAATAAGGGGGTGGGATTTGGGGGGGGGGCGCGGCAGCACCCTGTTTTGGTGGGAGTTTAGGGGAGGGAGGGGTGGGGAGTCAGCGGGGCCGCCCCTGGGGTGGAAACAGCGTGGAAATTAAAAGTCGGGGTGACTGGTGTCAGCCGGGTGCTTCACTCGGCTTCGTCTCTGTCCCCACAGAAGTCACCGGCGTCCCCACGAGCGGGGGGGACCGTGACGGCGTTATGTCCCTCTCGCCGGGCCCCCCGGTTCTTCTGCCAGCCGGTCCAGCCGCCGGTTCCCCCCGCTCCTCCGCGCGGGGGGAGCCCCGAAATCTAACGTTTGCCCCGGGAGCGAGATGGAGAGGTGCGAGGGGCTTCGCCGGGAGGTGAGTGCTTCCCCAGCCCCCCCCCTAACCCCATCCGTCCCCCCCTCCTCCGAGACACCTTCACCTTTTTGGGGTGATTTGTGGTCCCTTCACGGCGGTTGTAACGTCACTGTAAGTTGTAGGGGGGCTCGTCGGGGTGGGCAGGGAAAACCCTTCTTGGTTGGTTCATGGTTTTATTTTTTTAAGGGTATTTCTGTAGGAAATGGGACTTTCTGCTGCTTTAAAAGCCGCTTTGATGCCTTAAACCCCCCCAAATCTCAGCTCGTCCCCCAAACACAACGCCGCAGGGTGGGTGGCAGCGGGACGCACGGGACAAAACCCACCTTTAAATTGAATTTCTTTGAATTTCTTGGTATGAAAGAGCAAAACCCACTCTGGTGCTGTTGGGGGGGGGTGTCCCCAAAAAGAAGGGGGGTGGCGAAGATGGGGGCCACGTGGGGTGGGCAGAGCCGTGCCCGCAGGGAGCATCGCCAAGCAAACAAGTCACGGCATTTTCTCCACCAAAGATTACAACGCCTTCCTTCGGCGCTTCTGGTTTTACCGGCCGGGGTGGTTGTAACCGGGATTTCTAATATCGCGCCCGTCGTGCCCAAGCAGGCAGGGGGACAAGGACGGGGGGCTGCTCCGGCTGAGGGGGGGGGGTTCTCCAAAGTGGCAAGGTGAGAAGGGGGGAACATCTCCTTGGAGTTTATTTTTAAGACATTGCTCCCCCCAAAATTGCCACCACTTTGCTTTTTTGGGGGTATTTGGGGGGGGGAGGTGAGCGGACCGCCTCGCGCCTCCGAGGTGCATATCCGGCAGGTTTTGCCCTTGGGATGGCTGGTGGGAGGGTGGGATGGGGCGGTGGGGACATGGGGACAGGCGGCTCGGCCGGCGCTTGGCAAACGGCAGGGCAAGGGGAAGGACTTTGCCCTTGGCAAAGCGCCGGTGAAAACGGCTGACGGCGGGGATTTGAGCCCCGGCACTTTTCCGGGGTGGGCGCGCTAAAGATGACTTACAAAGATGCTGCCGGAGCGGGGCTTGGCAGCGGTGGGATTCCCCTGGGAACCCAAGTGCCGGTGTGGTCCCTGCCCACCCCGGACTGGTCCCTGGTTGTGCCAGCGGCCGAGCGAGGGGTGTGCCGTGGTTCCCACGTCCCGACGCCTTTCCCGGGGTGGTTTGGCAGACGAAGTGAGCCGGAGAGCCAGCTCCTTTCCCCGGCACCGGTTCTGCCCGTTCCTCCGGCTCGGCCAGGCCCGGGAAAGTCAGCGTCTCCACTTTGTGCCTCCGTTGCCGGAGCCGCGCTCGTTGCTGTCTCCCTTGGGGTTTGATTTCCACACCGGGCGATATGTCCCCCATCCAGGAGGGTTTTGGGAGAGAAGGAGGAGGAAGACGCCGGAGGTCGAGGTTTCACTCTGCTCCCCGTCCTGCGGCGCTGCCGGGCCCTCTCCTGCCCTCCCCGGGCGGCTCTCCATACGTTTGCCATTTGCATAACTAATCAATGTCTTGGGAACCCGCTCATTACCCGCCGCGGCAAAATATACGGCAAAGCCTCGCTCAGCGCCGGGAGCCGCTGGTTTCTAACAAGAGCTGCCCAAACCGCCCGGCAAAGATCGGGCTGGCGGAGGGGAGGATGCTCTGCCCCACCTGCCCCAGTTTGGGGGGGACAAACCTTAAATAAACCCCATGGCAAACTCCAATCCTGGCGGGAACGGTTACACCGGTACCCCAAAACCCCTTTGCCGGGTGGCGGTGGGAGGTGATGTAACTCAAGGTGTCCCCGGCACATCCCCGGCGTTGGGAAATGAAAGCCCCTAACTGAATTGGCAGGCTGTCTCGGTGCAAACGCTGGAGATTAGGGATAATCTCATTTAAAGCATTACTAATAAAAAGTTACTATATTTGTCCATCTCGAGGGGTTTCCCTGGTGGGTAGGGGTTTTATAAACCCCAAACCGGGTCTGGCGTCTCCAAAAAGGCATCGGGATGATGGATGATGTGACGAAGAACCGGCCGGGCTTCGTCTCATTTTCGGCCGGTGCATCCCGGTGTCACCTGAAGGACCGTCACCCGCCTGCTGGGGAGGGGGGGGGAATATCCTCGGTTAATCCGGAGCGATGCTCGCCGTTACCATGCCTCCGCTGAAAATATTTCAGATCTCGGCTGTGAATGTTAACAGCTAAAATGACTCGGGAGCAAATCGCCGGGTGGATGCCGGCGGACGCGCTGCCCTGTCCGGATGGAGGAGGAGGAGGATGGGAGGAAGGAGGTGTCTGCGTTAATTAAATCCCCCCCACACCATGTTTTTTCCAGCAATCTGTTGCACGGCGGTGCCGAGCTCGGCCGGGCAAGGGGGTTTGCAGCCCCACAGCGCCGTCGTGCAAGGTTGGAAACGGGGGAAACCAGTTCCCGGCACCAGTTTATCCTATTTATTCCCGCGGGAGTCGTGGTGTTTGGAGCAAAGGTCGGATCCCGGTGGGCTCCGGCTTGGCGTTGCAGTAGGGCTCTCGGCTCACGCGTGGCCTTTTCGGGAAGAGACGAGCTCGAGCAAATATCACAGGGATGGGGATGTCGGGTCCGTGGCTGCATTTTCCGCCGGGACTCAGCATCTGGTTTATCCATCCCTCCGGGCGTTACGCGGGCCCCGGGCTCCTTGGATCGCTCCTTCTGCTGCAAATCCCTTTGGAAACAAGTTTTCACTGGGATGCTCCTGGGAAACCTTTGGGACCTTTGAGTTTGTAGAAGTTTTGCGGCGATTTGGCCGGGGATCGGCTTGGAGAGCTCCAAACCGGAGCATCCCAGGAGCATCACCTCTAAGCCCTGGATGGGGAAGACTTTGGGGGAATTCACTTTCCCGCTCCCCTTTTTCCTTTCTCCCCTCCAAAATACACGTGTGCATCGTAGCCGAGACCTGCCCGCTCCGGACAGGGGTGGAAAAGCTGGAGCTGATCCCGTCAAGGACCCCAGCCTTGGCTTAACCCTTTTGCTGGCCCATTCCCACTGCTTTTCCCATGGGAAAATCCCCCCCCTCGCTTTCCTCACCAGGGCCTGGATTTTGGGGAGAAGGGGGCAGCCGGGTGACGTGGGGGTGCTCGTGCGGGATTTACACCTCGCGAAGCTCCGACGGCCCCAAATTAACGCCGCCCCCAAATTAACGAGGGGTTTAACAGCAGGAAAATATTGGGGGGGGGGGTTGGGGTTTTGGGACCCCCTTGGCTGCTATAGGGGGTCCAGCCCCTGCGTGTTGCTCCCACTCACCAGCCCCGGGCTGCTGCCTCAGTTTCCCGTGGGCACCGCCGGGATTTGGGGTTGCCGTTACCCCGTTTTTTGGGGGGGAGCGGTGGGGCCGGCGGAGGGGGTGCGGGGGGGAGTGGTGGCGCGGGCGGGAGGTGCCTCCCCTGCGTGTCCGTGTCCTCTGTGTGTGTGTCCCCCCCCCTCAGTCGTGCGCAGCGGCCGGGAGCGGCTCGCGGCCCCGGCGGGGGGAGCGGGCGGGCGGTGTCGCGCTGCGTGGGGTGGGGTGGGGGGGGGTTACGCGTGGGGGGGGGGGTGTTGGGCGGAGGGGGAAGGAGGAGGAGGAGGAGGAGAAGCAGGAGGAGGAGGAGGAGGGGGGGGGGAGAAGAGATGCGCCGGTCAAACACCCCCCCGGCTGCAGCAGGGCGGCGGTGAGGGAGCGCGGAGGAGAGGGAGACAAGATGGCTTCCTCCTGAGGGCCGGGTCCGTGCCGGGGCCCGGCGGGGGCTGCGAGGGGGCCGCGGCGGGGGGAGCGGCGAGGTAAGTACCCCCCCCTTAAAAAAAATACACCCCCCCGCACCCCCCCCGGGCACCCCCCGCGCATCCCCGCTGTGTATCCCCCCCCGCATCCCCCCGTGCATGGCCCCCCCCCCCCGCGGACATGTAACCCGGGGGCGGGCGGGGGGGGGGGGGATGTGAAGCTGCCTACCCTCCCCCCCCCGCGGTGTTTGCGCGTGTTTTGTGGCTCCGCGGGCGCGGATGAGCAGCGGCGGCGCGGAGGCGCGGCGGGGCCGGGAGGACAAAGCGGCGGGGCCGGGGGGGGGGGACACGCACCGCCCGGCCGGGCCCCGGCTCGGCCCCGCTCCCCTTTTGGGTGATTTTTGACTATTTTCCCTCTTTTATCCCTTTTCTTTCTCTCCAGCAACTGGGGGGGGAGCACGGATGGGGGTTGGTGGGGGGGGATAAGCCCTAACGTGCCCCCCTCCCATCTTTATTACCCCATTGCTTTTCAGCTTTTTTTTTTTTTTAATTATAATTTTTATTAATCCTCCCCCCTCCATCCCCTAAATATGCTGAGCTCAGAGGTACGGCCGGTGATGCTAACAAGGGCGATGAGGCTA